>NC_142675.1:9560000-9925000 GCF_964200805.1 Pocillopora damicornis
ATATTTCAGACAGAAATTTCTAGATTTTAAAAGAAAAATGCTATTACATTAATGGCTACATCAACAAATAACAACAAGGAGTTACTTTTGATTCAAAGAACTCAATTCTCACCTACTAATCCTGTAGGCAAATCCAGCTTCTAACAAATGGGCTATTACTGCAAATCTAAAACTATGAAGTACAAAGAATGAGATCAATGAAATCAATGAGATCAATGAGATCAATGAGATCAATGAGATCAATGAGATCAATGATATCAATGAGATCAATGAGATCAATGAGATCAATGAGATCAATGAGATCAATGAGATCAATGAGATCAATGAGATCAATGAGATCAATGAGATCAATGAGATCAATGAGATTTTATAGTGCATGACACAAGACAGATAAACAAGATGCATATTCACAAAGCCTGTTCTAGGAATTCATTCATTACAAGTAAGACTTAGCAATAGGGAACAGCATGATAGAAGCAAAGAGAGAAAATAACAATGGGGGACTGGGTTTGAAGCTCTGACCCAAACCCTTCCTCGTTTTTTGGCTTCACTGCAACTATTTCCCTGTTAATTATTTTGCTGATTTTTAAAAACTGGATGCCTGAAACTGAGGCTAGTGTTTATAATCCTGATGATTTACCATTTTAAGGCAAGGGGCTGACTGAGGTGGGATTAGAAATTGGGGCTGGCATAAGTCACCAAATTTGGAATCTCCAGGACTCTTCTCTATTATCTCTCTTTCTCTAGCATATTGCAACATGTAAAATAACAATGATAATAACAGTAATAATTCAAATAATAATAATAATAATAATTAGAGAGTTCAGCTAATGTACAACTGTTTATTTCAGTCTACTTACCCGAGCCTCAAAAGTTTTAAATGATTTTTGGCCAAATATGACACAAAAGTGCCAAATGGACCTATGGAATGCAGAGGTACCACATCTATGTTGTAGCAAACAAACTGCAAGAAAGTTGACATGAAAATTAGTACGTTGTGTAGTAATTCAAAATATCTTATCGATATGGATAGAATAATTTCCTCGTTAGAAAACTCGTACACAGTTTTATTGCGAGTCTCTGACGCTCTTTTGTTGCTCCTTGTTGTTTTTGATCAGTTTAAGCAGGTGAGCTCCGATTGAGAAATATGCACTCGCTCGCCCCCAAGTGGTCTCTCACAAAAACACAAGAATCGACACTCACCCAGAAAAAGATCATAAGAAATATTATTATAATGCTTATAAACAACGGAGAGAACTGAAAGAAATCCCCTTCATATGACACTGAATTATCTTTCGAGTCATCCTTCTTCTTAGTTGTTACGCGCGGAGGGGCCATCTTTGGAACGCAGGCTTGTCCTATCAGCGGTAGCTTCAGTAAGCGAAATTTGATGATAAGTACATGAATGGGCAGGTGAGTCGGTGTCTGAAGGAAAAATGGCGGTCAGAGTTTAGAATCGTGCTCACGTCGATGAGTTTAATATGGTAATCATTGGTCGTATTTTAGTCTTTTTTGGCCTGGCTGCTATATTGCATGCCGGTTACTCAGCAGTTCAATGTAAGTATTGGTACCATTGATGGTCTTCGATGTGTTTTCTATGTGTTTCATGTGTTTTATGAGACAGGCAATTACCGCGGTCATGTCGATCAGCCATACAAATTTCAGCTTTTTCGCCCCCCAGTTCTGGTTCTTCAAAATTCTTTGGTTAATTCATTTGACTATTATTTTGACTAAATAATCAAAGTTTTAGTACTAACCCTTAAAAGACCAGTTCAGGCGGAGACAACACACAAAAAACGTGATGTGACATTCTTAATTAATTGCTCTCTCTCTCCCTGATCGGTAACTTTGGGCAACCTTAACCCTAACATATCAACTAATCGAGAAAAAAAAAAATAGTAGTTATTTTTCACTGGTATATTTTCATAATTTTAAAGTTTTGAAGTTCACTCATCATGCATTTCAACCCTTGTATGCAATATTGTGGGACATGTAACCTGATGTGCACAGTAACTTCTGCCCACATGATAATGAATCCTTGATTGCAGGTGGAACTATAAAATACTTGCTTTTGCTCTTTGGGTGCTGTAAGCGTTTGGTCTGAACTAGTTTTAATCAGCACATGTGGGAATTACTCAGAATTAAAGTTGAATGCATGTGAGGAAAGCATACATATGGTTTTTTGGGCTTGTACATGTAGGGTAAAAAGAAAAAAAAAGAAAAATTATTTTTATCAGGTGTCTTTGTAAAGCCCTGTGCTGGGCTGTTCAAAGTATTGTTAAGCTAACTGAACAATTCTAGCCAACAATTTTTATTCATAGTTTTTCATAGCTACAGCCTCCTGTAGGAGGCAAAGAAGGTAAAGCCACATACTTGTACATGTATGTCATTGAGACAAGTGCGTGAGTGAGTGTAAAGATAGAATTCAAATCTTGACCCAATTTTGACCTGATGTTTCCCAGTGCTATTTATTGCTTGCTTTGAAGTATCTTGGTAGTTCTACATTCTCAGTTGAGTTCTCTCCTTTTGTGATTTGTAGCTTACTGTATAGACACCAGTGCCTTACATTTACATGTGTGTGTTCTATTCTTGTGGTGACACTACATGTCTGCAAATCAGCAGAAAAAGATAAACATCTTACTATCAATTCAGGCTTGGGTGCAATTAAAAACAAAAGTTTTCCTTGCAATATCTTGATAGGTGTGATCTGCTAATCACGAAACTTAAAGGAATATTTTTTCTTTGAAGAAAGAGCATTTTATCACGTAAACCAACAAATTATGTAGATCTGAAGATTTAATCTTTTTCAGTTCTTGCTGTGACACTACAAAAGACAATAAGCATCTCAAAATAATTTGACAGTGGGATCCACCAATGCATGATTTAAATCAAAACTTTTCCCTGCAGAAATATCTCAATAGATATGATCTGCCTATCATGGAGGTTTTGAGGGAATTTTCTTTCTTTGATAAGAAAGAATTTTACTGTTTGAATCAGTTACTTATGGCAAAAAGGGCCACTAAATTTACTGAGCACGCAAGCTGCAAAAAATGATACCTTAGGTACTTTAAATTCTTTTTGAAAAGGTGTTGACAAAATTTCTTTTGACATGGCTCAACAGAATTGAAATATAGTAGTTCGGGTGATGAATGATTTCCTGAAAATGTATGTTCAAAACATTCAACATAAGTATGCACAGTGACTCTCAAATAATAACTTATTGTTCCTTTGATGTTAAATATAATGCTTCACAGGTTAACAAATGGTAATGCTGTTTTTCAACCACTCCACTATCAAATTTACTCTGTAGCAGACAGCAAAGTAACTGTGAGAGTTAAATGTTTTGATTTTTCAGGTCGAACTTATTACAAGTTGCTGGAAGAAGAATTTCCTGGCCTGCCTCCTGATGTAAGTAAAGCCTGTTTTAGCAAGTGTATATATCAACTTATTTATTCTTGTGTTTTTTTTTTTGTTACCATGTTCCTACCAATAGCATAACTCCATTTTCTCCCTCAATTCCTCCATTTGCTCTGATGTAGGGCTTATGCTCTAAATGTCAGCTTTAAACCTCTCAAGTGTGGCCAATTTATGTTATCAACTCAGTTGATAGTACTAAATTACCGTGGTATACTCTCCCACCGACACAGCACTTCAGTTTCTTTACAAACTTTCTCCCTTTATTCATTTGCTTTAGAAACACTTGTATCACCCAACAATGGAACTTTGTTGCCCCAAGACAAATTCTAAGCTGGTAAACTAGTGGTCTTAGGTTTAAGCCCTCTGCTCTGCTTCTTACTGGATTTGTTTTCAGTTGTCCTGAGTTCAACTCCTTGGATGTACCTTTATTTACAATGTAGCCAACTGGTCTGCCTCCTGCCACCAGAAATTTTTAACCCTTTAACTGCCAAAAGCGATTAACATGTTACTTCTCCCTGTAAGATCTGTATACTATCCAGCAAACAGGTAATGGAACACTCAAACCTATCAGTTAGAGGCTGTTATCTTGATCTAACACCAAATACACATAGCTAATTTACAAGGAAATATGTAGCAGCTAGAGGGGAGAATGAGCAATTAGATCTTGAGAGTTCAAGGGTTAAACACCATATTTCTTCAAAATGTTTCAATTTGTTCGTATAATGGCCCTGAAGAGCCCCATATGAGGAGTGGTCAATAAAATATACATGTATACATAATTACTAACCTAGTTGTTATTGTTCTCCAGCCTTTTAGCCCTCGAACTCTCAAGATCTGATTGTTAATTCTCCCCTCTGGCTGCTACACATTTGCTTGTAAATCATTAATGAGAATTTAGTGTCAGATCAAGAGAACAACTTCTACCTGATAACTTGGTGGTTTCCCAATACCTGTTTGTAGGATGATGTATGGATATTATAGGAAGAAGTTACAGTTTCATCACTTCTGGGATTTAAAGGGTTTATAACTTGTCATTTTTGCAGGTTTGCATTCAGTGCATTGTAGGGCTGATCATAGGCTGTTTGGGTGTGGCTCATATGGCTGGAGAATTTAAAGAAATTAGAGCAGCTGCAGAGATGGCCAACAAGTGAGTCCAAAATTTGTTGCATTGTACATGTCAGAAAGTTGGATTGGTGCATTTATAAAAGCAAATGAACTTGTGCAGAAGGAATTTCTGAATTCTTTAACTCAACACCCTAACATCAGTATGCATATTCTCCAAACTGTTCTTTATACATTTTTAAGATGCTTACAAGGAGAATTTGTTTACCAATAAAAAAGGTTCTTTTGTTGGTGATCATTTCCTTTATTCTCATGACATCACTGTGTGATTCAGTGGTGATATCTTAGGGAGAAATTAGATGCTAGGCACTCCTAGGATTTAAAGGGTTAATGGTGTGGTATCCATACTCCATATATATTATACAATCCAGTAAGCTTTGACAGAATCAGACAGCTTGCTTTTTGTACCTCTGTGCAATTAAACCACTGCATTTTACAAGCAAATTTTTGTGGCAAATCACTAATGTGAGCTGCTTCCTATCTTTAGTCATTTGATAAATTCCCTTGAGAATTTTCAGTTGTTAATCAGTCAAGTGCTGTCAAGACTTAGAAAGAGAGAAAATTTTCACACCTTGGATATTGTCGTATTGTAAATATTAATTTTCCTCAAGAGCCAGCAAAGAAATAGATGGTCTCTCAATTAGGAATTAGAAAAATTTGCTTTTTGATCGTGAAAATTTTTATTTGGAGTGAGAAGTGGGGAGAAATTTTCACTCTCCTCTAAGCTCCTGCTTGTTGTTCAGTTATAATGTCATTGGAGTTTGAACTTTACCATTTTCTGTGATTTCACCTTATTTTCAGGAGCTGGGAATCATTTGGCAACCGGCCTTCATTTTACACCTACAGTCATAGAGGGAAGATGTTATTTTTGGCAAATGAAGGGGTCAAAGATTAGTGTCATTCTGCGGCTATCTGTATTACCATGGAGTATGTTTGTATAGAATTACACAGACTCTGAATCTTGAAGGAAGCTACTAGGACTGAAAGATGATGGCTTAATTGGCAATTATTGTACTTCTGCCTTTCCCACGTATGCCGCAAACAGGCTAGCAGACTCTTGTACAAAGCAACTGAATGATGTCAAAATATTTTGTATGTAAAAACTACAAATTTCGATTTGTCTACAGTATTTACCCTTTCGTGAATTGCTCATAATGTTCCTAATATAGACTTTATTGTATTACTCCGACATACTCACTGCAGGAAGCATACAAAAACGAAGCCTAGTTCAGTATTAATGGTCGCCGGTCTAGTAACCCAAGAGTCATCTCGCCTAAAGTCATGTCGCCCAAAACCGGAGTCAGGTCGCTCGATACTGTCGCTCGAAAGCGGAGTCTAGTCACTCAATACTTTTAGTCATGTTGCCCGGTAAAAGTGGAAATGATAAATACAATGGCCTCTAAGATCTATAAGTAATTTGAATTGTTCGAGTCCCATTAAATTCCTGAAACTTGTAGGTAAAACTTCATTCCAGAGATCGTGCAATTACTGACTTTTAAGTTTTATTCTTAAACAGAATGTTCCATTCGCTGCGCTCTTTCGCTTTTTTTCAATCTAATTTTTCGGCAGAGCTTTTAAGTTTAGGTATTAGTAAACAGTTTTTATCTTAGGATTTGCAATGGTAATAGGACTGCTTGGAGTCTAATTCGGTCTGTAATCCCTAATATGATTATAGACCGAATTGGACGACACAAAGTCTTATTACCAATTAATCATGAAAATTACAATTTCCGTGAAAAGAAGAATAGCCAAGATATGAAAGAAAGGGAAAATAAATTTGAATTAAAAGACGCAAAGGAGGCGCACATTGTGTGATGTCGCTCTGACATTGACCACAATCAAAATGGATGTGATTGGCTGATTTTAACTGCAACTTTAATGTGGTTGGCGTATTAAACTGTCTGATAACAAACTGTCCCATAAATAACTCATCTGTCCCATAACAAACTGTCCGATAACAACTGAACTTGGCGAGTGAGTTAGTGTAAAAAAAGGAGTTTTTAAACCAATCACCATCGAGGAAACTGCAATTTTATGTTATGCATTTTAAATGCATAAAAAACTACCTCAAGGGCGGATATTTTGATGCGTTCGACAATTCGCGTTTTCCAGAAGACTTATGCCTTTCTTTTCCATTTCAACGCTTCGGCGCTGTAGTCTTACAGGGGAAACCACTCAACTGGTTTGATACCTGTTCCTGTTTGCGCCGTCGTGTCACGAAAGATGTGTGACGATCAACATGAACAGGTAGAACAAACCGAAACTACAGATGTTCAAAAAAAGACTCTTTCCAAAGCTTTTGTTTTACATTTCCCACTATTCAGGAACAAATGAATCCAGGGAACATAATAGTACATAAGAATCATTTCCACTGATTCCCACGCGGCATGCAGTTGAACCAATTTAAGACTAAAGATGAACCATTACTAACTTTAAATTTGAAGCTTTTTTTAAGATGTCGAAACAATTTTTTTTTTCATAAATACCAGCTGGAATTAGAGTTCAGATAACCTTCTCATGTTAATGAACGAAAAAGTTCATTTCCTGACACTTTATCTGCGGTAACTCTAAGAATGATTCACTGTAGTGTTAATTTGTTGAATGATAAGCGTGTAGAGCTCTTTGGAGTGAATCTGTCAATATGTTGCTAGGCAATATCTAAAGCTCAAAACATTAGAAAAATATGAAAGCAAAATGGAGCATGAAAATTATTTCCAAGGTAACTTGGCTGTCAAAATAACATTTTTAGCTTTAATCCTCGGTGTTTCCCAATTCTTTAAATGGTAATTAAAATGAATCAAATGATTTATTTCTCATACAACTTTATCTGTATCATCATTGCTTCGTACCTCCATATTATAGAAAATGATGTTTTCACTCGATCAGCCCGCTACATTTACATATAGTTCTGTATTTGTCAAAGCACCACTAATGTTACAGTTCAGGTGCTCGTCAACCGTTTCCTGAGGCAATTTTTTGTCATACCACGTTCTTTCCTAACCGAGTAAAATTGTGCAAACGAAGCGAGTATATTCTCAAGAATATCACCGTATTTATGATTCTAACCTCATCTTGCCACTACACAAAAATTTAAAGTTTCCCTAAACGAAAAAAAGCTAAAAGACTCAGTTCGCAGCGCCATTTCAAGACGATCAAACAAATAAAAAAACATCGAGTACAAAATACCGAATAAAGAAATCGGAAAGAAAAGCTGTTCGAGTCTTATACGTCCCTCTTGCACCGTTTTTTTTTTTCTTTGAAGGTGATGGTTAATGTTTCTGACGTATTAATAGCTTGTTACTTCAGAAAGGACATTCTGAGTAATTGATAACCGATTTCTTCGAGACCTTGTGTTGAGTTGATTTTTCATTCGGATGGATGACGTTTGATGGCACTGTTTTCGGTCGTCGTGTTGTTTCCTTTAATTGGCTTTTCTGCCGGCTGTTGGAAATGTTTCCTTTAGCTCTTTTAACCCTAGATTTGGAACTCAGTACACGGCTAGGATTCACCATTCTTTTGGGCGATACCACACTGGTTTGCCGTGCAATTGACAGAGCGGCATTAATTCTCCTTTGACTTTTTCGCGTTCCATGAGACTTCGATCTTTCGTGGTGGATTGCGGCGCTTGTCATGGAAATGGTCGCGCGTTGCTGTAACTCTAATTTACTAGACTGGGCAATGCTCGTTTTGTCACATTTGGTCAGCGTGGGATGGGACAGAGATCGTCTCAGTTGCATCTTTGGATTTCTAGGAGGCTCAACCGAAGCTGATCTTTTCAAGAATGGAGCTAGGGTTCCCTGTGTTTGTCCTGCTAGATTTATCAATCCTACGGATTCTCGTCTTCTTAAATTTCTTCAACCTTCAAGTCGTTGTTGCGATTTCTTGACGCTTAAGAGCTCTAGCATAGTGTTTCGGAAACGTTTGTCTCTGTATGAGTTTATGAAAGGACTTATTAAAGAATTAAACCGCACCACCGTTTCTGCGAAGCGGTAAACAGGATATGTACGGAAAGCGGGGAAAAAATTACCAAAATGGCTGTACTAACGAATGGAACGAAGGATAGTACTATTGCTACGGTTATCATAGCTGTTGTTTTGGCCACCTTACTTTCGAGTTTAGTTTTGGCTAAAAAGGAAACTTGGTTGATTTGATTTCGGTCACGTTTCCGCACTTCCAGGAAAATTATGAAATAAAAATAGCCAATGGCGGCCAAGCAGCTAACCATCGAAACAATTTTTCCCACTAGCCACAATGAAAGAAATTTGCCATCTTCATCAGCCACCTGTGTTAGAATTGTTGGACCCTGTATGACAACTACGAACAGCCAGACAGCTATCGCAAGTCCCGTAAGACGCCTTTCTGTAACATTGTTCCTATATTTTATCCAGCTCTTTACGGCCGTTTTCCTCTCCCACGCAATGGCAGTTAGTGGTATAACGATGACATGGACAGTGAAAAGATCATTGGTTTGTTTGCCAAGAAATTTATTGGACAGATGTACTCATATGGAACCTGGCTTAATATAAACACATCGAAAGTGGCAGAAAGCGGCATAGTTATAGCTCCTGTTAGGAGATCTGTGACGGCCATGCTGCATAACAAAATATTTGAACGTTTTTCCAGTTCTCTTCTTTTCTTCAAAGCAACAATCACCAAGGAGTTGAAGAGAACGGTAAAAGGACAGGTAATGAATATTATGGCCACTAATATCCAAGAGAAAGTTGTATTGTTTAGATCCGCGTTGGGGTTTAAACGTTCAGGGCACAAAAACACTGACATGTGTTGATTCGTGGTGGAGAGATTTGTGTTTGTGAATGTGTCGTTTGTAGTCATGTTGACACAAGTAGCTGTTGTCAGAAAATGAACGACACACTCATGTTGTCCTTCTGTATTTCATCCAATTTTTTGCACTCAAACCGTGTAAAACTCAACTGTAATTTAGAGTCTGAGCTACTGATATACGGAGAGTTATTGGTCCGCGTACTCATTGTTTAGCCGGCTGTTATTTGATGCCATTGTTAATCAGTACAGCGGTTTGCAGCCAATGTTTATCGACGTAAGTCTAGCAAATAAAAAAACGCTGACTGATATCAGCGAGCCCGCAATGTAACATGAATACTTGTTAGAGGATTGCTTAGTGCAACAGCTGTCACTTTAACGTGCGCCACAACAACAATGCACTGGTGGATTTAAACGACTGCATTGAAGGCTTCTTACATTTAGGGCCTCGAACTTCGTTATGCTAAAGCCTGCAAGGTGAACGATTCATCGTTAAAAATACTTCAGAAGAAATGTGAAGATGGCGAACTTTGAAAGGAATTTAGACTTGAACGACTTCAGGAATTATTCTTATTTATTCTTATTTTATAAATCGCTTACTAATTTTCTTCCATTCACTCCCTGCGCGCTCACACCTCACCGCCTCCTCTCCGAAAAAGGGCGATTATCCTACGCCATCCTTCTACACTCCTTTCTTTCAATTTTTTACATGTGCCTTCATGTTCTTTCCTGTCCACAAAATTGTTACAATCTATGGCGTTCGTATTTCAATAGGAACACAACTCTTATAGGTACCTGTACTGCACTAAGCCCGTTTGACTTCAACAGTGCTTCATTCTTTACGCCTCGCTTATCATACTAAATAAATAAAATACTTCTCAAACAAGGACCGTGCAGAGGGAGGGACGAGAAGGAGGGCTTTAGCCCTACCCCCCCCCCCCCACTTTTAAAAAACACTTGTCCTGCAAAGCATGCCCCTTTCCTCCCCCCTGGCTGGAGCCTATCCGTTTGTCAATAGCCCCTCCCCCCTTGCTCAAGAATTTTCTGCTCAAGCCCTGTCATCAAAACCAAGTTTTGCTTGTATTAAATAAAATTCATCGAGCGATTGAATGATTACTTTATCTATTCACTAGCTGCGTTATTTGCCTTATTCTTAATTTTAAGATACAGTGTTATTATTAACTGCCCTTTACTTTACCTTACCTTAATTCATTAAAGTGGAGACTTTAAATGAGTTCCTTGTAACACCCACTTTGCTGTGGGAAATAACTTTACTCACTAAAAAACGTGCAAGTAATAAGATAGCAAAAAATTGATATCAGCACTCTCCGTTTCAAATAACTGTTTTGATAACAGCGTGTGGAGGGGAATCGCCAATAAAGTTAAAAAAAAAAAGTTTATTTGTAAAAAAAGTATTATTTTCATATAAGAAAGCAAAAGCCGTTGTAAGTGATCTTCGTTTTCATTGAAATACTTTCCTATCGGTAAAATTTCACCTACAGGGGTTAGTGGTATTTTGATTTTATTTTCATGCATCAGATTAACTCTGGCGGTTTCGTCAAAGATTTCCAAAGACCTAAACTCATTAACAGCCTTTCTCATAAAACTATCAAGAGTTGATATCCGTCGGTAGCCTTTTTCATGGCTTCATCGATTACAAGATCGCATGGGCATCTTGATAAATAAAGCATTAGCTCGAGGGCGGATGTTTTGATGCGTTCGACAATTCATGTGAATTAGTGTTGGAAAAAGGAGTTTTTAAACCAATCACCATCGAGGAAATTGTAATTTTATATTATGCATTTTAAATGTATTCAAACTACCTCTAGGGCGGATATTTTGATGCGTTCGACAATTCGCGTTTCCAGAAGACTTATGTGTTTCTTTTCCGTTTTAACGCTTCGGCGCTGTAGTCTTACAGCGAAAACCACTCAACTAGTTTGATACCTGTTCCTGTCTGCGCCGTCGTGTCACGAAAGATGTGTGACGATTAACATGAACAAGTGGAAAAAACCGAAACTACAGATGTTCAAAAAAAGACTCCAAAGCTTTTGTTTCACATTTCCCACTATTTTGGAACAAATTAATCCAGGGAACATAATGGTACATAAAATCATTTCCACTGATTTTCGTGCCGCATGCAGTTGAACCAATTTAAAAATGAAAATGCACTCTTACTAATTTTAAATTTGAAACTTTTTTTAAGAAGTCGAAACGAATTTTTTCCATCAATACCAGCTGGAATTATAGTTCAGATAACCTTTTCACGTCAATGAACGAAAACGTTCATTTCCTGACACTTTATCTGCAGTAACTCTAAGAATTAAAAGGAGTAATCAATTAAATTTATAAATGGATTGTTCCTTCAGTTTATAATTCACTTTAGCCTTAATTTGTTTAATGATAAGCGAGTAGAGCTCTTTGGAGTGAATCTTTCAATATGTTGCTAGGCAATATATAAAGCTCAAAACATTAGAAAAATAGGAAAATAAAATGGGGCATGAAAATTATTTCCATGGTAACTTGGCTGTCAACATAACATTTTTAGCTTTAACCCCCACCGTTTCCCAATTTTTTAAATGATGATTAAAATAGTTAAAACGATTTTTTTCTCATACAACTTTATCTACATCATCATTGCTTCGTACCTCCATATTTTAGAAAATGATGTTTTCACTCGATCAGCCGCCACATTAATATGTAGTTCTGTATTTGTCAGAGCACCACTAATGTTACAGTTCACTTGCTCGCCAATCGTTTCCTAAGGCAATTTTTTGTCATACCATGTTCTTTCCGAAGTAAAACAGTGCAAACGAAGCGAGTATATTCTCAAGAGTATCACCGTATTTATGATTCCAACCTCCTCTTGCCACTACGCCAAAAATTTAAGCTTCTCTAAGCTTACTAGGGCTTTCAAACGAAAAAAAACTAAAAAACATAATTCGCAGCACCATTTCAAGACGATCAAAGAAATAAAAAAATATCGAGAACAAAATACCGAATAAAGAAATCGGAAAAAAAAAACTGTTCGATTCCTTTACATCCCTCTTGCACTGTTTGTGTTAATATCTTGCTTCTTCAGAAAGGACATTCTGGGCAATTGGTGACCGATTTCTTCAAAACCTTGTGTTGAGCTGTTTTTTCATTGGGATGGATGACGTTTGATGGCGCTGTTTTCGGTCGTCGTGTTGTTTCATTTAATTGACTCTTCTGCCGGCTGTTGGAAATGTTTCCTTTAGCTCTGTTATCCCAAGATTTGGAACTCAATACACGGCTAGGATTCACCATTCCTTTGGGCGATACCACACTGGTTTGTGAAATTGACAGGGCAGCATGAATTCTCCTTTGAATTTTTCGCGTTCTATGAGACTTCGATCTTTCATGGTGGATTGCAGCGCTTGTCGTGGAAATGGTCGCGCGTTGTTGTAACTTTAATTTACTAGGCTGGACACTGCACGTTTTGTCACATTTGGTAGGCGTGGGATCGGACAGAGACCTTTCCAGTTGCATCTTTGGATTTCTAGGAGGCTCAACCGAAGCTGATCTTTTTGAGAGTGGAGCTAGGGTACCCTGTGTTTGTTCTGCTAGATTTACCAATCCTACGGATACTCGTCTTCTTAAATTTCTTCGACCGTCAACTCGTTGTTGCAATTTCTTGACGCCTAAGAGCTCTAGGATAGCGTTTCGAAAACGTTTGTCTCTGTACGAGTACATGATAGGACTTACTAAAGAATTAAACTGCACCACCGTTTCTGCGAAGCGGTAAACAGGATATGTACGGAAAGCGGGGAAAATATTTACCAAAATGGCTGTACTAGTGAATGGAACGAAGGATAGTACTATTGCTACGGTTATCATAGCTGTTGTTTTGGCCACCCTACTTTCGAGTCTAGTTTTGGCTAAAAAGGCAACTTGGTTGATTTGATTTCGGTCACGTTTCCGCACTTCCAGGAAAATCATGAAATAAAAATAACCAATGGCGGCTAAGCAGCCAATCATCGAAACAATTTTTCCCACGAGCCAGATGGAAATAAATTTGCGGTGTACACCAGCCACCACCATTAGAATTGGTGGACCCGGTGTGATAACTCCAAACAGCCAGGCAGCTATCGCAAGTCCCGTAAGACGACTTTCTGTAACATTGTTCCTGTATTTTATCCAGCTTTTTACAGCCATTTTCCTCTCCCACGCAATGGCAGTTAAGTGGTATAACGATGATGTGGACAGTGAAAAGATCATTAGTTTGTTTAACAAGAGTTGTATTGGACAAATGTCCTGAAATGGAACCTGGCTTAATATCAACAGCTCGTAAGTAGCAGAAAGCGGCATAGTTATAGCTCCTGTTAGGATATCTGTGATTGCCATGCTGCATAACAAAATATTTGAACGTTTTTCCAGTTCTCTTCTTTTCTTCAAAGCAACAATCACCAAGGAGTTGAAGAGAACGGTAAAAGGACAGGTAATAAATATTATGGCCACTAATATCCAAGAGAAAGTTATACTGTTTAAATCCGAGTTGGGGTTTAAACGTTCAGGGCACAAAAACACTGACCTGTGTTGATTCGTGGTGGAGAGATTTGTGTTTGTGATTGTGTCGTTTGCAGCCATGTTGACACAAGTAGCTGTTGTCAGAAATTGAACGGCTCACTCATGTTGTCCTTCTGTATTTCATCCAATTTTTTTGCACTCTAACATCGTGTAAAAATCAGCTGTCTCTAAGAGTCTGAGCCAATAATATATGGAGAGTCATTGGTCCGCGTAATCATTGTTTTTCCGGCCGTCATTTGATGCCATTGTTCATCAGTATTACGGTTTGCAGCCAATGCTTCTCGACGTAAGTCTAGCAAATAAAAACATGCTGATTGATATCAGCGAGCCCGCAATGTGACATGAATACTGGTGAGAGGATTGCTTGTTGTAACAGCTGTCACTTTAACGTCCGTTATGACAACAATGCATTGGCAGAGTTAAACGATTGCATTGGAGGCTTATTACATTTAGGGCTAATTGTTATTACATTTAGGGCTAATTGTTATTACATTTAGGACTTTCTTACATATACGACAGTTATTATATTTAGGCCTTCAACACCTGTCATTAAGTTTCCGGGTATATTTCCGTTACGTACGCAGAAATTAAACAGACCAGAGTTTTTCTTTGCACCAGTGGCGTTAATAAGTGTTAAATGAATATGGAAGCGATTTTCACAGTAGTTAACACTACTTAAGCAGTATAGTGAAAATTAGGCCTGAAAAAAAATAAGGCCTGCACAGGATTTGAACCCATGACCTCTGCGTAACCATTGTGGTGCTCTACCAACTAAGTTAACAAGCCAACTGGGAGCTGGTCCATTATGTTGGATCATAATAAACCCGTGAGGTGAGGATTCAATGACTGTAAATATATGAAAGACATGTATCTGAACTGCGGTTAAAGAAATGAATATGAAAGCGATCTTCGCAGTAATGAACACTACTTAAGCGGTAGTGACCTCTGCGATATCGGTGCAGTGCTCTACTAACTCAGCTAACTAGCCAACTGAGAGCTGGTCATTATTTTCTTAATTCCAGAAGTAAATCTATCTTTAAAAAATAAAGATGAAAGTTTCTGATGTACCACCTAAAATAGTTTCATGATGTCAGTAGGAAACTTGGTCTTGAGGAGAGGATTTTATTCCGCAGGCCCTAATGCTGTGTGCGGGCCACGACAGACTCAGTCTTACAATGACTTCAAAATACCAAGTCTTGATTGTGGTAATCCAGTGCAGTATCAGAATCTAAATACGACTAAGCTTTTGAGCGATGGCGTATACGTTTAAGCCTTTAAAATGTAAATTTTTTGCAATTTCCTTTTTCTTTACGACTAACCGGTAAAATTTGTCAATTTTTACGATTATCGACTAAATCGTTTTACGGCTAACCGCACTGAGACCTTCCTTTAAAACATGCTTTAAAATGTAGCCTCTTCTGATAATAATCTTTTGAAACGTTTCAAGTACCTACATACCTGAGAGAATAAGGAATACATAAGGATACATCGTGTTTGACTTAAAATCAAGGATCGACTATCAAGAGTCTTAATAAAAACGAGTGGTATCCCTACCAAAATTTCGGAATTTTCTTCTTATAGCCGATGTCTCTACACACTTACTCTCGTAGGGCGCATTGTTTTGGAGAGAAAATCTTTAGCAAATATCAGTCTCAAACTTCGTTGGGCTAAAGCCTGCAAAGTGAACGATTCATTGTTAAATAAACTTCAGAAAAAATGTGAAGATGGCCAACTTTGAAAGGAATGATAACTTGAACGACTTCAGAAATTATTTTTACTCATTCTTATTCTATAAATCGATTGCTAATTTTTTTTTCCATATAATCCCTGCGCGCTCACATCTCACCGCCTCCTCTCCTAAAAAGGGCGAGTGTCCTACGCCATCCTTCTACACTCCTTTCTTTCAATTTTTTTCTTGTCCACAAAATTGTTACAATCTATGGCGTTCGTATTTCAACGGGAACACAACTCTTATGGTACTTGTAGTGCTCTAAGCCCGTTTGACTTCAACAGTGCTTCATTCTTCACGCTTCGCCTATCGGTATACTCCTCATACAGGGACCGTGTAGAGGGAGGGACGAGGAGGGCTTCAGCCCCCCCCCCCCACTTTTAAAAAAGACTTGTCGTGCTAAGCATGCCCCTATCCTCCCCCCTGCCTAGTTGGCTGAAGCCTGTCCGTTTGTAAATAGCCCCTTCCCCCTTGCTCAAGAATTTTTTGCTCAAGCCCTGTCATCAAAATCAAGTTTTGCTTGTATTAAATTAAATTCATCGTTGGATTGAATGATTACTTCATTTATTCACTAATTGTATTATTAGTCTCGTTCTGAATTTTACGATACAATGTTTTTTTTTCACTGCCCTTTACTTTACCTTACATTAATTCATTTTAAGTAGAGTCTTGAACGTTTGCGATAAAATTGCAGACACAGGTGTTCAATTTTGTCGAATTCATTATTCTCTAATCAGGGCTGATCCGTTGAGCTTTAGGCGAGAATAGATTGGTACGACTGTCTTGTCCCGAGCCCTCTTCAATTTCTTTTCCTGCCGCACACAGGATCATCCAAGCAGTGTATTACGATCTCCTGCGGAGAAATCAATTCCACGAGAACGTTTTGTCTTTTGATCTGTAGTCTGACCATGACAGGTAGAACTGAATAATAAATGCAAATAAGAGTCACGTTTGGCTTGCAGGCGGGGAACCTGTTGATAAAAGCATGACCAGGTCATTTACTCTTTATTTTCAGACGAGTTCAGTGACTCTTTAAAATTACATCACGACTACTTTTGCTTGGCTAGTATCGATGAGTATTTTTGGCCTGTTCTAAATTTACCAAATTGCAGTATCAAATATTTTAACCCAATTAAGCAATTTAAACTAATTTTTTAGGATTTACTGTCGTTGGAGTTTTTTAAGTCCTTGATTTTTTCTTACATACAGTGTCCTTGTTTATTAGTTTTAAATAGCCTCCATTTTGTACAATTTACCATCTCAGCCGGGTAAGCCAAAAGAAAGTTACAAAACAACTAAACCAGTAAATGCTTGGATAAACAAATAAATAAATAAATGCAAGGTCGAAAGCGTATAAACAAATTTCAGGGAACGGAGGACAGAGGACGGAGGACGGAGGACGGACGGCGGACGACGGAGGACGGACGGCGGACGAAGGACGAAGGACGGAGGACGGAGGACGGACGGCGGACGACGGACGGCGGACGGCGAACAACGAAGAGCGAACAACGAAGGGCGAACGGTTTCCTGTAGTTGAGATTTCTCGGTTTCCTATCACTTGCGCCAAGTATTTCTTTTTAACTCTCCAACTCTCAGAAATTATGAACAAATAACTTCTCCCTGTACAATCAACACGTTATACAGCAAACAGGAAATAAGAATACTCAAACTTATCAGGTTGAAGTTGATATCTTGACCTAACACCAAATTCTCGTTACTAATTTACAGGTAAATGTATAGCAGTCAGAGAAGAGAATTTATGATCAGAAATTGGGAGTCAAAGGGTTTATTCATGCACCTTTTGGTTTATATTTCTGAAAAAGCATCATCTAGTTAATTACTCGATACCAAACCGAGCCTCTCACTTCCAGTAGTGCTTGAAAATCATATTTTACGTCAATTGTTTTATTATTTCATTTTCGTTACTGTAGAAAGGGTGACCTCTCTCAGCCAACTCATTCGATCTTGGTGAACTCTTCAAATCCTTTAGAAAGAGAGGATTGCTTTTTTCTTGTTTAAAAATAGGATGGGATGATGGGATAGAATGACAGAAACGAGAATTAATAATGAGAACTTAGGAGTTAAAGGGTTAATTCATACGCCTTTTGGTTAATATTTTTGAAAAAGCATTATCTAGTGAATTATTCCATACCAAAGCGAGCCTCTCATTTCCAATGGTGCTTGAAAATTATTTTTTTTTGCCGATTGTTACATCATTTCCCTTTTGTTTCTGTGGAGAGGGTGACTTCTCTCAGTCGACTTATTCAAATCCTTTGGAAATAGAGGATCGCCTTCTTTCTGTTTAAAAATAGGGAGGGTTTTTTATGACTCGACCATCACCAGCACTGAAGCTCTCTTTCTATACCCACAATTGGCTGCGAGAAAGGAAGTAGAAGGTTACAGAGCAGTAAACTCGTGAGGTTTAAAGAGGGTTTCACTATTTTCCTAGCATCTACAATTTAATGAATCATTACGACTATAATTTTTCAATTTGGACGTCGGTAGCAGTACAAATTCTTTATCAGAATCACACTGTTTTAGGTCATTTAAGTCACTATAGCAACACCAAAGTCGTCAAGAAGCTCCCTTAATGTTAGCTGTACGTGTCAGAACTTGGAAAAAGAGCGGTAATCCCGCTTTTCATTTATCCTTTTATTTCTTTATCAAGTTGTACGATAATTTCTAATCAACATATTGGGATTAGTTTTATGTAAAGTTTTCAAAAAAAGTTTTATCGTGGGGGCAAGAGATTTTTCGTTATTCTGAGGTTGCTACAGACCTTCCCAAGTAATTTTAGTGACACTGCAGCTAAGTGTCTTAAAAAAATAATGATGATAATAATAATGATAAAAAACGTAAACAAATTTCAAATACATTAAAAAACTAACAGTGCGACTGATCACGTAGAAAGCTCGCAAAAAGTTTGTACTCTCTCCAATCCAGACAGACAACATTTTTGAAGCCAGAGCGCGTGACTATATATTTTTTTTCTTTTTCTTTGGGAACATGTACCAACTGATAGCAGCATCTTTAAGAGAATGAACTTAAATCATAGTTCCTTGTAACTTAAAAACGAGTTTAAAATGATTAATTTGCTTTACGCAATCAGCGGACCTAAGGCTTTTTTTAATACTAAGGGTTGATTTAATTAAATAAATGTCATTTCACTATCAGCTTTGGCCTTCTTGACAATGTGCACAAAAAGAAATGTTTAGATAGAAGGTCCAGAAAACTTAGGATTGTTTAAGACTCGGTTTTGTTAAACAGCAGCTAAACCATGTTTAAATAACCGGCCCATTGGCCTCTTCTCTTTTTGTCGTCTCTTTGTCCACGTACACCGCCCTATTGTTTTGCTAGCCGATTCTCATCGTCTGGTCGCAAGCAATCTTATAGGCTCATCTCTGAACGATTCTCTTCGATAAACCAACGCTTGCGTCTTTGTGGGAACACAAACACTTTGAAAGGTTACAGTCATTGACAAATAAGAGCTATTGGATTTCAACCAAGTTTTCACTGGACCGACGTTGTTAAGGGAAATCTTTTCGTCTTCGTAACATTTTCGGCTCGTCCAAGTCGCAATTTCGTACATCAGAAACATTTGTGATATTTTGGTCCACTTTGCTGTGGGAAATAACTTTACTCACTAAAGACGTGTACGCAATAAGGTTACGAAAATTGATATCAGCACTCTTCGTTTCAAATAACCGTTTTGATAACACAGTGTGTCGAAAGGAATCGCCAATAAAGTTAAAAAAAAGGTTCATTTGTAAAAAAGTACAATTTTCATATAAGATAGCAAAAGCCGATGTAAGTGACTTTCATTTTTCATTGAATTAATTTCCTCTCGGTAAAATTTCAATTACAGGGGTTAGCGGTAATTTGCTTTTATTTTCATGAATCAAATTGACTCTGGCGGTTTCGTCAGAGATTTCCAAAGGCGTGAAACCATCAAGAGTCTTTGTCATAAAACTATCAAGATTTAATATCCGTCAGTAGCCTTTTTAGTGGCTTCATCAATTACAAGATCGCATGGGCATCTTGATAAATAAAGCATTACCTCTAGGGCGGATGTTTTGATGCGTTCGACAATTCGCGTTTTCCAGAAGACTTACGCTTTTCTTTTCCGTTTCAACGCCTTGGCGCTGTAGTCTTACAGGGAAAACTACTCAACTGGTTTGATACCTGTTCTTGTTGGCGCCGTGTGTCACAAAAGATGTGTGACGATCAACATGAACAGGTGGAACAAACCGAAACTACAGATGTTCAAAAAAAGACTCTTTCCAAAGCTTTTGTTTTACATTTCCCACTATTCAGGAACAAATGAATCCAGGGAATACAATAGTACATAAGAATCATTTCCACTGATTTCCATGCGGCATGCAGTTGAACCAATTTAAGAATGAACATGCATTCTTATTAATTTTAAATTTGAAACTTTTTTAAAGATGTCGAAACGAATTTTTTTTTTCATAAATACCAGCTGGAATTAGAGTTCAGATAACCTTTTCACAGTAATAAACGAAAAAGTTCATTTCCTGACTCTTTATCTGCGGTAACTCTAAGAATTGAAAGGTGTAATCACTTCAATTTATAAATGGATTGTTCCTTTAGTTTATAATTCACTTTAGCCTTAATTTGTTGAATGATAAGCGTGTAGAGCTCTTTGGAGTGAATCTGTCAATATGTTGCTAGGCAATATATAAAGCTCAAAACATTAGAAAAATATGAAAGCAAAATGGAGCATGAAAATTATTTCCAAGGTAACTTGTCTGTCAAAGTAACATTTTTAGCTTTAATCCTCAGCGTTTCCCAATTCTTTCCATATTAAATTGTGAGCATGAGCGATTTAAATGATTTATTTCTCATACAACTTTATCTATATCATCATTGCCTCGTACCTCCATATTATAGAAAATGATGTTTTCACTCGATCAGCCCGCTACATTTACATATAGTTCTGTATTTGTCAAAGCACCACTAATGTTACAGTTCAGTTGCTCGTCAATCGTTTCCTAAGGCAAATTTTTTTGTCACACCATGCTCTTTCCTGAGTAGAATTGTGCAAACGAAGCGAGTATACTCTCAAGAATATCACCGTATTTATGATTCCAACCTCCTCTTGCCACTACGCAAAAAATTAAAGCTTTTCTAAGCTTTCCAGGGCTTTCAAACGAAAAAAAAACTAAAAAACATAATTCGCAGCACCATTTCAAGACGATCAAAGAAATAAAAAAAAAACCGCGAACAAAATACCGGAAAAGAAATCGGAAAAAAAAAACTGTTCGAGTCCTTTACGTCCCTCTTGCACTGTTTGTGTGTTAATAGCTTGTTACTTCAGAAAGGACATTCTGGGCAATTGGTAACCGATTTCTTCAAACCTTGTGTTGAGCTGTTTTTTTCATTGGGATGGATGACGTTTGATGGCGCTGTTTTCCGTCGTCGTGTTGTTTCCTTTAATTGACTATTCTGCCGGCTGTTGGAAATGTTTCCTTTAGCTCTTTTATCCCAAGATTTGGAACTCAATACACGGCTAGGATTCACCATTCCTTTGGGCGATACCACACTGGTTTGTGCAATTGACAGAGCTGCATGAATTCTCCTTTGCCTTTTTTGCGTTCCATGAGACTTCGATCTTTCATGGTGGATTTCGGTGCTTGTCATGGAAATGGTCGCGCATTGCTGTATCTTTAATTTACTAGGATGGGCAATGCACGTTTTGTCACACTTGGTAGGCGTGGGATCGGACAGAGATCTTTTCAGTTTGCATCTAGCAGGCTCAACCGAAGCTGATCTTTTTGAAAGTGGAGCTAGGGTGCCCTGTGTTTGTTCTGCTAGATTTACCAATCCTACGGATTCTCGTCTTCTTAAATTTCTTCGGCTTTCAAGTCGTTGTTGCGATTTCTTGACGCCTAAGAGCTCTAGGATAACGTTTCGAAAACGTTTGTCTCTGTACGAGTACATGATAGGACTTACTAAAGAATTAAACTGCACCACCGTTTCTGCGGAGCGGTTAGCTGCATATGAACGGAAAGCGGGGAAAATGGCTGTACTAATTAGTGGAACGAATGATAGAACTATTGTAACAGTTATCATAGCTGTTGTTTTAGCCACCTTACTTTCGAGTCTAGTATTGGCTAAAAAGGCAACTTGGTTGATTTGATTTCGGTCACGTTTCCGCACTTCCAGGAAAATCATGAAGTAAAAGTAGCAAATGGCGGCCAAGCAGCAAACCATCAAAACACTTTCTCTCTTGAGCCACATTGAAAGAAATTTGCCGTGTACATCAGCCACTACTATTAGAACTGTTGGACCGCGTGTGATAACTCCGAACAGCCAGACAGCTATTGCAAGTCTCGTGAGACGCTTTTCTGTAACATTGTTCCTGTATTTTATCCAGCTTTTTAGCGCCATGTACCTCTCCCACGCAATGGCAGTTAAGTGGTATAACGATGATATGGACAGTGAAAAGATCATTAGTTTGTTTACCAAGAAGTCTATCGGACAGATGTACTCATATGGAACATGGCTTAATATCAACACATCGAAAGTGGCAGAAAGCGGCATAGTTATAGCTCCTGTTAGGAGATCTGTGACGGCCATGCTGCTTAACAAAATATTCGAAAGTTTTTCAAGTTCTCTTCTTTTCTTCAATGCAACAATCACCAAGGAATTGAAGAGAACGGTAAAAGGAGAGGTAATAAATATTATGGCCACTAATATCCAAGAGAAAGTTGTATTGTTTAGATCGGTGCTGAGGTTTGAACGTCTAGGGCAGCACATCACTGACCTGTATTGATTCGTGGTGGAGAGATTTATGAATGTGTCGTTTGCAGCCATGTTGACACAAGTAGCTGTTATCAGAAACTGAACAACTCACCTATGTTGTCCTTTTGTACTTCATCTAATTTTTTTTGCACTTTAACACCGTGTAAAAATTAACTGTACTTTAGAGTCTGAGCCAATAATATATGGAGAGTTATTGGTCCGCGTACTCATTGTTTTGCCGGCTGTCATTTGATGCCATTGTTAATCAGTATAACGGCGCGGTTTGCAGCCAATGCTTCTCGACCTAAGTCTAGTGACATGAATACTGGTGAGAAGATTGCTTGTTGCAACAGCTGTTATTTTAACGTCCGTTACAACAACAATGCATTGGCGGAGTTAAACGATTGCATTGGAGGCTTATTACATTTAGGGCTAATTGCCTATTACATTTAGGAATCAATGTAATTACATTTAGGACTTCATTTCATTTAGGACAGTCATTATATTTAGGCCTTCAACACCTGTCATTAAGTTTCTGGGTATATTTCCGTTGCTTAGGCAGAAGTTCAACAGACCAGAGTTTTTTTTTTTGTACCAGTGGCGTTAATAAGTGTTAGATGAATATGAAAACGATTTTCGCGGTAATTAACACTGCTTAACTGAGCAAGAAAATAAGGCCTGAAAAAAAATTAATGTCTGTACAGGATTTGAATCCATGACCTCTGCGTAGCCGGTGCGGTGCTCTACCAACTAAGTTAACGAGCCAACTGGGAGCTGGCCCATTATGTTGGATCCTAATAAACCCGTGAGATGAGGAATCAATGACTGTAAATATATAAAAGACATATATCTGAACTGCGGTTAAAGAAATGAATATGAAAGCGATCTTCGCAGTTATGAACACTACTTAAGCAGTAGTGAAAAGAAGGCCTGAAAAAAATTTGGGCCTGCACAGGATTTGAACTCATGACCTCTGCGATGTCGGTGCAGTGCTCTAATAACTCAAGCCAACTGGGAGCTGATCATTATTTTTCTTAATTTTAGAAATAAATCTTTCTTTAAAATCAATCGGAGATAAAAGTTTCTGATATACCACCCAAAATAGTCTCGTGAAGTCAGTGGGAAACTTGGTCTTGAGGAGAGGATTTTATTCCGCAGGCCCTAATGCTGTGTGCGGGCCACGACAGACTTAGTCTTACAATGACTTCAAAATACCAAGTCTTGTTTGTGGTAATCCAATGCAGAATCAGAATCTAAATACGGCTAAGCTTTTGAGCGATGGCGTTTACATTTAAGCCCTTAAAATATAAATTTTATGCAGTTAACTAATTTAACGACTAACTGTTAAAATTTAAATTTAAAATTTAAAAATTTTCAGGTAAACGTTTCTGCCATTTTACCGCTAACCCCATTGAGGCCTTCCTTTAAAGCCTCATGCTTTTAAAATTGTAGACTACTCTGATAATAATCTTTTAAAACGTTTGAAGTACTCCAGTTGATAGAACTGAATAACGATACATCCTGTTTGACTTAAAAAATCAAGGACTATCAAGAGGGTTAATAGAAACGGGTGGTATCCCTTCCAAAATTTCCGAATTTTCTTCATATAGCTGATCTCTACACTCTTACACTCGTAGGGCACATTGTCTTTGAAACAAAATGCTTTGCGAGAAAATCTTTGGCAAATATCAGCCTCAAACTTCGTTGTGCTAAAGCCTGCAAAGTGAACGATTCATCGCTAAAGATACTTCAGAGAAAATGCGAAGATGGCGAACTTTGAAAGGAATGATAACTTGAACGAAATCATTTTTACTCATTCTTATCCTATAAATCGCTCGCTAATTTTTTTCCATATAATCCCTGCGCGCTCACACCTCACCGCCTCCTCTCCTAGAAAGGACGAGTATCCTACGCCATCCTTCTACACTCCTTTCTTTCAATTTTTCCTGTCCTGTCCACCAAATTGTTACAATCTATGGCGTTCATATTTCCATGGAAACACAACTCTCATAGGTACCTGTAGTGTTCTAAGCCCGTTTGACTTCAACAGTGCTTCATTCTTCACGCTTCGCCTATCGGTATACCCCTCATACAGGGACCGTGCAGAGGGAGGGACGCAAAGGAAAGCTTCAGCTCCGTCCCCCCACTTTTAAAAGAGACTTGTCCTGCTAAGCATGGCCCTATCCTCCCCCCTGCCTAGTTGGCTGAAGCCTATCCGTTTGTAAATAGCCCCTCCCCCCTTGCTCAAAAATTTTTTGCTCAAGCCCTGTCATCAAAACCAAGTTTTGCTTGTATTAAATTAAATTCGTCCATGGATTAAATGATTACTTTATTTATTCACAAATTGCATTATTAGTTTTATTAACTTTAAGATACAATGTTTTTTTTCACTGCCCTTTACTATACCTTACCTTAATTCATTAAAAGTGGAGACTTGAACATTTACAATAAAATTGCAGACATAGGTGTTCAATTTTGTCGAATTCATTATTCCCTGATCAGGGCTGATCCGTTGAGCTTTAGGCGAGAATAAAATTCAATTTCTTTTCCTGCCGCACACAGGATCATCCAAGCAGTCTACCACGGTCTCCTACGGAGAAATCAATTCCACGAGGACGTTTTGTCTTTTGATCTGTGGTCTGACCATGCATGACAGGTAGAACTGAATAATAAATGCAAATAAGAGTCACGTTTGGCTTACAGGTGGGGAACCTGTAGATAAAAGCATGACCAGTTCATTAACTCTTTATTTTCAGACGAGTTCAATGACTCTTTAAAATAACGACTACTTTTGCTTGGCTAGTACCAATGAATATTTTCGGCCTGTCCTAAATTTACCAAATTGCAGTATCAAATATTTTAACCCATTTTGGCAATTTAAACTAATTTTTTAATTTTTCATCGTTAGATTTTTTTAAGTCATTGATTTGTTTTGTAATACACAGTGTCTTCACTTATTAGTTTTAAATAGGTTTCCTTTTGTACAATTTACCATCTCAGCTGCGTAAGCCCAAAGAAAGTAACAAAACAGTTACGTATGAACAAATTTCAGGGAACGGACTGTCGACGACGGACGGCGGACGACTTCTAGTAGTTGAGATTTCTCTGTTTTCTTTCACTTGCGCTAGGTATTTCATTTTAACCTTTCAACTCCTTGAAATTATGAACATGTAACTTCTCCCCGTAAAATCCATACATTATCCAGCAAAGAGGAAATAAGAATACTCAAACTTATCAGGTTGAAGTTTATATCTCGACCTGACACCAAATTCTCGTTACTAATACAATACAATACAATATTTATTTGCCATATACGACATTTACAGATGGAAAAAAAAATTAAGAAAATTGATGACAGAGAATAAATGGTGATAAAACCTGAAAGAAACCACGAGGCTTATAACAAGTTAGGCTTTCTCACTTAAAATAACTAATCTTATATTAGAATTACAATATGGACTTATGGTAATTAACTTTGAGTACAGATTACTAATTACAGAGACGAGAATTAATTATCAGAACTTAGGAGTTAAAGGGTTAATTTATGCGCCTTTTGGTTAATATTTCTGAAAAAGCATTATCTAGTGAATTATTCCATACCAAAGCGAGCCTCTCATTTCCAATGGTGCTTGAAAATCATTGTTTTTCGCCAATTGTTACACCATTTCCTTTCGTTACTGTAGAAAGGGTGACTTCTCTCAGTCAACTTATTCAAATCATTTGGAAATAGAGGATCGCCTTCTTTCTGTTTAAAAATAGGGAGCTTTTTTTATGACTCGACCATCACCAGCACTGAAGCTCTCTTTCTATACCCACAATTGGCAACAAGAAAGGAAATAGAAAGTTACAGTGCAGAATGCTCACGAGGTTTAAAGAGGGTTTCACTATTTTCCTAGCATCTACAATTTAATGAATCAATACCACTATAATTTTGCAATTTGGAAGTCAGTAGCGGCACAAATTCTTCACCAGAATCACGCTGCTTTAGGTCATTTCTTCGACGCAAGTTACTATAGCAAAAAACAAAGTCTTCAAGAAACACCCTTAATGTTACCAGTAGGCGCCTGAACTTGGAAAAATTGCGGTAATCCCGCTTTTTATTTATTCTTTTTTTTTTTCTCAAGTTGTACGATAATTTCCAATCAGCATATTAAGACTAGTTTTATGTAAAGTTTTCAAAAAAAAAATTTTATAGTGGGAGCAACAGATTATAAACTGTTGCGTGAGATCAATTTTTCGTTATTCTGAGGAAACTACAAACCTTCCCAGGTAATTCAAGTGAAACTGCGGCTAAGTGTATGATAATAATTATAAAAAACGTAGACAAATTTTAAAATACATTAAAAGAGAAAGCTCGCAAAAAGTTTGCACTCTCTCCAATCCAGTATGTCATTATTTCATTTTACATCACAGTCATTTCATTGGATCTCTTTTGAAGGTAGAGCGCATGAAATAAATATCATTCCGTTTTCAGTTTTGGCCTTCTTGACAATGTGCCCAAAAAGAAATGCTTAGATGAAAGATCTAGTAAACTTAGGATTGTTTAGGACTCGGTTTTGTTAAACAGCGGCTAAACTATGTTTAAATAACCGGCCCATTGGCCTCTGCTCTCTTTGCCGTTTATTTGTCCACGTATACCGCCCTATTGACTTGCTAGATTCTCATCGTCTGGTCGCAGACAGTCTGATAGGCTCATCTCTAAATGGTTCCCTTCGATAAACCAACCCTTGCGTCTTTGTGGGAACACAAACACGTTGAAAGGTCACAGTCATTGATAAATAAGAGCTATTGTATTTCAACCAAATTTTTCTCTGGGCCGACGTTGTCAGAGAAAATTTTTTCGTCTTTGTAACATTTTTGGTTTGTCCTGGTCGCAAAACTGGTCGCAAAAAAAAAAACCCAATAATTTCGTAGCCATTGGATTTCAACCAAGTTTTCACTGGACCGACGTAGTTAGGGGGAAATCTTTTCGTCTTTGTAATATTTTTGGTTCGTCCTAGTCGCAAAACTGGTCACAAAGGACAATAATTTCGTAGATCAGAAACATTTGTGATATTTTGGTCTACTTCGCTGTGGGAAATAACTTTACTCGCTGAAAACGTGTACGTAATAAGGTTGCAAAACTTGATATCAGCACTCTCCGTTTCAAATAACTGTTTTGATAACACAGTGTGTCGAAGGGAATCGCCAATAAAGTAAAAAAAAAAAAGGTTCATTCGTAAAAAAGTATTATTTCCATATTAGAAGGCAAAAGCCGTTGTAAATCATCTTCATTTTCATTGAAATAATTTCCTCTCGGTAAAATTTCACTTACAGGGGTTGGCGGTAATTTGCTTTTATTTTCTTGCATCAGATTAACTTTGGCGGTTTCGTCAGAGATTTCCAAAGACGTGAAAACATCAAGAGCCTTTGTCATAAAACTATCAAGATTTGTTATCCTTCAGTTGCCTTTTTAATGGCTTCATCGATTACAAGATCGTATGGGCATCTTATATAAATAAAGCACTCCGGTTTTGGTCTTAGTGGGGCAGTTCGGAACATCTGCAGCCTTTGGAGAGAGCCTTTTAATTAGATCAAATATTCCTGTCAAAGCATCTTTGACAGACCACTAGGAAACATGACCGCACTACTGCTGTTTACATTATAGGGCAATTTTAAAATTAATAACAATTTTTCCTTTGAGGGAGCTAAACCTGAAAATATTTCACAACTGGCAAAATTAGGCTTTTCGCCGTGGTAACCGCCTGTATTTCAACTGAAAAGAGACCTTAGTGACAATTAAGTGAGTTTAATCTTGTTTAACGGTGGTGAATTTTATACCTTCGCTCATTAAGCTCTTTACCTGCCAAACTTTGCATAAATTTTTAACAACTTTGTTCTAGCAATCGACGGTAATAGCGAAAAGCTGGACATGCGTGGTGCGCTTACTGCCAGGTGGAAAATGATTAGACTTTGTGTTCTTCGCTGCACGTGCCAGTAAAAGAATTATAATGGAAATTCCACTGGTTTTAAATTGTCTTCGATTCTTTTGTATTAACAAAGCTCTCTCGTTCCTTCGCCTGCGTCTTTGTCAGCGCAATTTTTAAAGGAAGCCTTCAGAAGGAAAAATAATTAATCTTGAAAAGATCTCATTAAATCTTATGCAATCAGTCGCGATGAATAGATTCCAAGCTCTTTGGCTTTGTGGTTTATAACCCTTGATGCAACTTCTCGCACACAACGCTTCATGCCAGGGAACGGTGTGATTTCGAGCTTTCAATTCCACGCTTATCTTTGAGTGCAATAACGCACGATCCGTTGCTACATTCAATAAAGAAACGGCGTAAACTATTGATGAGTAATCTTATTAGCATGTAAACAGATATACAGTTTGTCGCTATCATGTCTATTTCTACACACGGCAATCGCTACCTCTCTTGTATGGGCAAACGACTACTTCTTCCTCTCTAAGAGCGGCCAATGGGAAGCGTCGAAATGTCGCAATAATCACCCAGTGACCAATCAGGCTGCAGCTAGACGCCCGCACCTGTTCGTTTTCATTCCCGTGGATAAATTTCACTTAACTTGTCCGTTTGCCTGGAGAAATCGCTTAAACACCTCAGCTGCTTGCCTAGTAAATTAAAAGCAAGGTGTTGTCTCTTAAACACAACCAAAGGATCGTTTATGGAACATTCTTCACTTCAGCTCTCCTTGGAAACACAACAGACAATGCAAGGTATGCGAAGATGTAACAATTTTAGTGACTCTTTTTAACTTGCCTTTTCACGCCGGTATTTAGCACGTGAAGTCAATGAACGGTCTCAAAGATATTTTTACGTTGAATTTCCTCTTTCTGTGATGCACCGCAAATAATTAAGCTAATTTCCTTTTAACTAGATGGGAAGCAACGTGTGGAGAAATGTATCTAGTTTTGAAAAGATGAACTTTAAGGCGTGTTGCATGCTGGCATCACATTCTTGTTTTGATTCTCGCCCGCTCGAAATATCGACGCAAAGTGTGAGAAGAGTGTTGTTTAAAAAAAACAAGGCTCGCATTTAGGGCCAACGAAGCTCATTTGAGGCTATTAAAAGAAATCGCAAAAAGGCTGCAAAATTTTCTGACTTCTTTTGTTGTCAGGGATGCGCGATTTGTTCGCGATTACGACGCGGTTTTTCATTCGCACTGATTTCGCATGGCCACTAGTTGATCGAATGAAGTCGCAAGCACTTCTTAGAGAGCAATAAGCCAGATTTGTCCTCATCAACATCTTACCTTTCATCTACGGAGCCTTTCTGCAGAAACAAAGCGCGGTTTCCAGGAAGGTGATTGGCTCACTTCGGCTCTTGTTGAGAAATTTTTTCCAAATTAGCGCTGGTTAGCTACTGAATAAAGCTACTGAATTCGTTCTTTCAGCCTTAGATCGCAAGCCCATCATCCTGTGCCGGGTCTGCGGCGACAGATCTTCTGGAAAACACTACGGGGTTTTCACCTGCGACGGATGCCGAGGTTTTTTCAAGAGAAGTATCCGTCGTAATTTAACATATCAGTGCAAGGAAAGAGGCAACTGTACTGTGGATGTAACGCGACGAAATCAATGCCAGGCTTGCAGGTTAAAGAAGTGCTTTGAAGTTAAGATGAACAAAGACGGTAAGCGAACAAAGTTCAACACTATTTCTTGACTTATAATGGTTCTTGACCGTCTTGTAAAATTTGGCCATCGATTCTGCAAACGCCGGAAATTCGACTAAGTTGTTTTGGGTTTGCGTGTCTTGGTAAAATCGCCGAGGCGTGCAAGCACGATGCAGAAGTTTTTATTTGGACGCAAAACGGAGCGTACAAACTGCGAAGGTTTAAAATCTATTTAAAGTTCTCTAAATGAAGCATAATCGAGAACTAATGATCTCTCTTTGTATCCGAAAATCTAATTTGAATTATTTTGAGGAATTTAACCGGACTTCTAACTACGAATGGCGATCAGTGCTCGGCAAATCTCACCCGCGTTTAAATTAATTGTTTACTAAGAAGAAAACCGTTTCATCATTTCTCGTTTTATCTACTTCTCCGTGAAAATGCAGTTAAGAAAATTGATTTACTGCGAAAGAAAAAGATAAACTTGGAAATTTATTTTCACGCCCAAACGCATCAGCTGGACATCGCGGATAAATTTATCAATTTCATCACAAGGCTTGTAATTGTGTTCTTTATTACCTTAGGGAACTCATTTAGCGCCCAGGCGCTGATATCATAAGGTAGAAAAAAATATGGATGGATCAAACAAACGAAGTTACAAAATGTTGAGTCTACTTAATAATTCTACGATCGAGTTTAGAAGAAATAAATCGTTCTCCGCTCAGCTCGAGAACGAAGTTCCGATCATTGCGCTAAAGGAAACATCTGCATTTCAACAGTTCAAACTATAGAGAGCGGGTCTCATTTATTATTAATGAAATCTTAATTGCAGATCTTTCCCTTTTTCCCTTTAGAACTATACTCGCTAATGAAAATGTATCGAATTACGTTTGAGTTCTGCTCTCTTTTTTCAAGTCCTTTGGCATGGCACTATTTTGAGCCGGAGTTCACTTTGGAATTCCTTGCTTTATAACTGATGCCTGCGGCCGATAGGCAGGTATCAAAACATTTATAGGCTGCGGTTTTCGGCGACCTAAGGGGTGTTTTTGGTTTAGAATCGGTCGGTGTTTAATAATTCACAAAAGCCTCGTTTGACTCAACATTCAGGCGTGATCAAGTCGTGCGGGCGTCAACCCAAAAGCTGGAAGAAAACAAAAGTTATGCTAACAACTGCAGGTCTTAGTGGGCGTATTCAAACCGCGAATCGTGCACGACTTTGTCGTTTCTTTGGCATCATAAAGTAACGGAACTCTGCCAAATTAAAGATGTTGTCCATAGGTGCGACAGATTACTAATCTGCCAGCCTGTTCATTGTGTATCTTCAAGACCCGTTGCTTAGGCTTTCAGAAAATTTATTTGGCAACTCTTCAATTTCAAAAACAAGCCATTATCTATATCTGCTAAAACGATCAATGGTGTCTCCAAAAGACGGCGCAATATTAGTTTTCATCTAAGGGTCATGGCAACCGAGTGTAATTTTCCCAAATTAGCAATTCCCCCCCCCCCCCCCCTCGATCGTTGATTTACATCTGAAAAGACATGGTTTCAGTTTTAGAAATGTTCTACTAATCCTGGTAATGCCTGTGAAATTGTGGAAAAAAATACCTCTAAACCGATCAAAAAAAAAAAGAGGAGTATGGTAAATATTCTGACTTTTATAAAGTGTGCTCGATATAGATCGAGTGTCAACCAACGTCAAGCTGTTGTCGGCATAGAAAACACCTTCTAAACTTCCTGTTTTCAGAGCATCAAAATTTTTCAGTCTTTTATCTTTCCTTTTCTCAAACGCCCTGAGTTATTGTTTTTATGACAAATCTCTGTCTAGCAGTCCTGATTAAAGACCAAATGAGAGACACCTCGATTTTGCTAAGCTTGACTTTGGAACTTGTTGTTGTTGTTTTTTTTTTGGATAATTTTTGCTAATACAACCTTAACAATTTTAATGATAGCTCTCATCCAATTATGACATAATCCGTTTTCTGAAGACAACTTTATTTTGCATTGAAAAACTGGCGTAATTTTCATTTGTGCAGGCTGTCTCTCAATTAAACTTCAACTATTAGGATTCAATGCCAATAGAGGGATTTAAACGAAAATTTTGCTCACGTACGTATTTGCCAAAGAATGACTTAACCTTTTCTTTTTTTTCCCGAATCTGTTGCGAGACTTTAGTGGGCGCTGTATTGCTATCCAAAAAAAAAAACGCTCTCCTTTCATAATTTCCAGCTCGCGGGGTTTTGTATTAGGACTCGTGTTGCTCTCTCTAAGTGTTATTTTCCATGGATACGAATTAAATTAATAATTACAAAGAGAATATAAACTGTCTATATTCTCTTCAATTACCAATCTACAGCGCATACCTCACGGTATCTACGTTACGAAATATAGAAAAAGTTTGGTAATTTCAGGGAGCGATGCGATGCGGTTTTTAGTTGGTGGCTGTAAAAATAATTTGAAAAATGATAACGACGTTAATATTGCGGTAAACATGTGAAATTCTTTTTGCCTAGGGATAGAGAAGTTTTACAGCGGAGTAAAGCAACGTAGTGACTGATTTCATTCTAAGACATTTTTTAGTGAAGTTACTTATTTTCAAATGAAAATGCAACACTTTAATTTTTAGAGGAAAGGAGGCAAAAATATCGCCCATGGATGAAACTGTTGATGCAATACTGTAAGACAAACTGTTGGGAAGAAATACGCTCGGACCAAATTGGCGAACAAAGTTAATTTTATGATGTTATGATCAATTTCGCAGACGGGAACAAATTGAACAGACCTTAGTGCCGCGAAACTTCAAGCAGACTTTTAAGAATCTCTTCAAAGAGACAATCCCTATCTGTTTCGCGATCAAGTTATATGAAATCGTTCTTGAAAAATATATATATTTTTGTCCAGTTCTGAACTTTGAATAACCGATACCGAGTTTGACCATTAACATGTAAACATTGGATAAAATTTCTGAGTTTGAAATTTGTTTTCTTGTTTCTTTCTTTCTGCAGCCGTCCAACACGAGCGAGCCCCACGCTCCTCGCAGGTTGTCCCAGTTGTCCCCACGTGCTCAGTGCTCAGTGGTTCGTATGAACAACCTCCTGCACACGCTATCCCAGAACAGCTATATTCTTATTCCAAAAGCAACCCGGGTGACAGATCACAGCGCCGGGGCAGCCCTGAGCGAGAACTGGACTCGAACAGATCGAGCGACATATCACGCTTCTCGCCCCCAGTCCCTCAGTACCACGGCCAGAATAACAACCAGTCACCAGACTCCTCCAAGAAGCGCAACTTTCTTTCCATAGCAAGTCTGATCGACACAAAAGACAACTCTGCGCAGCCTTCACCAAGTACTACTGACACTAGCCCTAAACACGAGAGTGAAGACCCCAGAGGAAGGTCACCACTTGTGTACCAGCCCTCCCCAGAGTCTGTATACGAGTCGGCTGTGCAGTTATTGTACATGTCAGTCACTTGGGCAAGAAACATACCAACATTTTTGGATCTTCCTTTCCGTGATCAAGCAATCTTGCTGGAGGAAGGATGGAGTGAGCTTTTCGTTCTGAGTGCCGCCCAGTTCTCTTTACCAGTAGATATGGGGCCACTTCTGTCTGCAGCTGGTCTACAGGTAGATAAAGCTCCCACAGATAAAATCGTGGCGGGAATGGCAGACATCCGTCTGTTACAAAATGTGGTGGCGAGATTCAAGCGGGTGGAGATTGACTCTACTGAGTATGCGTGTTTGAAAGCCATTGTTCTATTCAAGCCAGGTAAGAGGGAATTTTCAGCTTGAGAATGTCGTTGAAAATAGGAATTAATGAAAAGTTGGTGGTCAGTGTCTTGTTTTCCTTCCCACTCCTTCTTTTGTTTTGGGGGGATTTTTTTTTCCATTTTGATTTCTGTAAACGTGCGAATTTTTTGCTCATTGCTGCACAAACCTGTTTCTGTCAAGTCGCAGTATTTCTCGGATATTTTTGTGCTGTTATGGACGCTTTGATATTATTACTTTCTTCAGCTGGCGTCGATTTAGCTAACAGACCATGTGTTATAGAATAAGATTATGAGCCCGTGATTTCTATCGGATTATGGTTGATGAAGTCGAAGACAAAACCAGCAATCGCAAATAGAAATAGAGATTGAACAATCAAATGGTTTTAGTATAAATCTAGCTACTGTTAAATAAAAAACTTAACAATCTGTAAACAAGACAAGTTGATCTTTTTCTTTTGTTCTGTTTCCAACCGCACACTGTTAAGTTATTCACTGTTTACCACGGAAAAAATGGTGGCTGACCAGTGAAATTGCGGCATTTTGGTAGAACGTTGGTAGATTTATAATAAAAAGCGATTAACTACCTTGCTCTGTGTAAATTTTTCATTGTAGACCTTCGTGGTCTCCGAGCACCTCACATGGTTGAAAGACTTCAAGATCAAGCACAAGCCATGCTGGGAGAACATTGCCGCAGCCAAAATCCTGACCAGCAAGTGAGATTCGGAAAGCTGTTGTTGATGCTACCATCATTACGATCAGTCAGTCCCAAGATGATAGAAGACTTGTTCTTCCGCGGAGCTCTTGATAACGTACCCATCGAGAGAATGCTGTGTGATATGTTTAAATCTAGCTAAGCTGAATGGTATGCTTTCGTGCAAAATACAGTGCTTCTCGGTTTCCGTTATAAAGAGGTACATGTTATTCGTAAGAAATGTTGAATAATAATTAACTCAGTAGGCCTAGATGATATCAGCTATCAATTTCAAAAGAGCGCGAGCTCCAACAAAGCACTCGTGTAGTGTGGACACCCTGTGCCGGGCGCGGGATACGAGTGGGGCCTTTGCGCTAAGCGCGGGAAGCAAGGGGGCTAACTGTGCTAAGCGCAGGAAATAGTTGACGTCAATTCCAAATTAGTTGAAATCGATTCAGTTGAAATATAATTTAATTTTAGGCCTCACGTTTGGTAATATTGCAAAGAATCAAGTTAAAAATCAAAATAAGTCGAAAATAACTGTAGTATGTGCACATGTAGACAGTTACTTTATTTGTAGTTTTCTGCATGTTTCGGTACATGTGTTGTTTTTTATGGGATGGAAAACAGGTAAGCATCGGTGTTTTTCCTTTGTCATTTTCTACCAACTTTTCAGCTTTGATATCTCTATTTGAAGGCTTTTAAAGCGACGTTTTTTGGAATAGTCCATGGTGTAAAAATTTTTTTTGTCTTGAGTTCAAGTTTTGTTTCGTAAACATTAGCTTAAAAGATTCATTGCCGAGATAGCTCGCAAGCATTCAGTAGATTTAAAGCTCTGCGAATGCGAACAAATGTAAATTATCTCTTTACTGTTCAGCTGAATTGTGGGGATTTCCAACAAGAAATGAGTTTTATAATGTTCCTATCTAACGATATTCTGGATGAATTCCTTTGAAATGAAAAGGATAAACTAAAAGGAGAGTTTGTTAAGATAAACGAAAACCAGAGTAATAAAAGTATAAATAAATATGAAGAGTCACTTCGACTGAGAGCAGAACTTCGTAAACATTTTGATAGGAAATGTTCACTTTGTATCTGAAAATTTTTTTTTAAACGTTTGGTTACGAAGTATTTATAGAATAGCGAAAATATTTAGTAAACTTATGTATATAATGTAAAAATTTGTAGCATACAGTATTTCAAAACATTTAAGTGGATGTATCAATTTTTTTTTTTCAACTTGTCTGATTCTAAGTAATACATTCTATTATTTCCGCCTGATCAAATGGAGCGGTTTTGTAATAGATGTAGTGAGGCTGCGCGGTAAAGACTTCAGTCGAGTTTTTAAATATATATTCATAAGCATTTTTACTGCAAATGGTTGCTATGCCTAATGAGAACCTGCATTTGTAGCTCTGAGCCTCCGTTTCCTTAGATAAAGACAAGGGAAAAAGTAAAAGTCTTTTATTGCCTTCTAAGGGTCCTTCAAAGAATGACCCGACTAAGGAAGAAGAGTGTCACAAGGCCTGAAAGCAACCTCGTACTCAGGCTCCTTCCGAAAAAATGGAGGTCCATAGCAACGAGGTTGTGCTAAGACATTGAGCCAAAATTTAAAACGACACTTTTGATTTTATTAAATCTTCTTTATTCTCAGTTTTACTTGTTCCATCTTAGTCTTTTGTTCCCGTTTGTGATTTCCTGTCTCACCCATAATATTTTAATCTCGTCTTGAAGTTTAGGGAAGCTATACATAGGGCTAAAAATAACTTGAAATATTAACACTTGGCCTCTTTAACTTCCATGATTAAATTTATCAATTAGCTTAAATAGCATGCTACAAATTACGCCTTAGACAAGTTTTATCTGGCAAGGAAACACCAAACCTGGCCCATTTTTATTAGATATTTAAATAATCGAAAACCCGACGAAGTCTGCCGTTCGTAAAACGCAGTCAGTTCGCTTTTGTTTTTTTGTTTTTTTTTTTTTTTACATATTTGTAAGTTTTTAGTTAGTCTGGTTAAGTTTGTCTTTTTTCAATTCTTACTAAATTTTATTACAAGTATATTGCATTTCAGCGACTATTTTACGCAACAGCTTTAAACTGCTTTTAATAACAATTGATAAAAAAATCTTGTGCTTGTACAAAGGGATTTTTCTTAATGTAAATAATAGATATTTGCAGGAAATAAGCACGACATAAACGCTTGTGATAATATTTATTGCTGAAATAAAAATCATCATATCTTGCAACGTAGTTTGTTATGAAAGCTATTAAATCGGTGGCGATCGATGTTCTTATAGTTCAAAAAGCCCATTCCGTTTTCATTGCCGTGAGCTAAATGTACCTTACGTTACATCTTCTGAATCATGGTCTACCGGCGGTATTCGTGATAAATATCTAAAAGTTTTGCTCCATTGCAAGATCCTCCTCTTCAAATTTTCCCCTATCTTTAAAGAAGATGAAAACGAAGTGTCCATGTTACCAAATCCTACTTGAAATGAGCTTAACTTAGAGCAGTCAGACTAGCTGAAAAAAAACGAAACAAAACAAAACTAAACAAAAAACCAAAACAAAACAAAACAGCAACAAAAACGAAACAAAAACAAAAAAAAAAGATATGTTTGAGTGATTTTTTTTATTTAGCCGCAAAGTTGGCTTGTAACTTCAACTTCAAAAATCATTTGAATGCACAATAATCCTCGGAAAAGACCGAGCGAATGCTCTTTGCATTAGGACGAAGGGTAAAATCTGGTCGTCTTAAATCTACCCTACGGTCTCAGATGGTGGGAAATAAAACTAAAACCATCGCAAAATGACAGAAAATTGCGCACTATCTCCCCTATCGATAGACCCAAGTTTCGAGTTAATGCCGGCGGAATTTATTGGCCGTGAGAGCCTGAATTGAGTCCTGTCACCGGGGTGTCAAAATGGCGGTCGGCCGATCAAGGTTATCGTTCTTAGCTTATTTTTTACTAGTTTCATTTTCCACCATCGTAGAAGCACAAAATGAGGACAGCGATTTAGTCAAAGAGAAGGAAGCTGCGGAGAAAGAGAAGAAATACAGTGAGATCGACACGGCATTCCTGCTTGTCATGATGTTTTTGTTGATTATCACCGTGTTAACTGTATGGTTGTTTAAAGTAAAGCGTTTCCGCTTTCTGCACGAGACGGGAGTTTGTATGATATACGGTGAGTTTCCTATTATAAGTTTGTTCAGTTGATGAACTGGTTGGCATTGCAAAGTATTTGAACAGAGATGCTGGCGATGTGTGAGCTCTTGATAGAAGTGAAACCTTCGTCACCTGCACCGATTGATCAAGTCCGCTCACAACTGACCACCTGACGTTTCAGATATCCGGCATATTGCCAAAACTTGCCTTCGAAACTGATAAATTTGTCTTCGTAGCTTGCATGCATTTCAATGAATGTTCAACATCCGTGGTAAGCTTTCATTAAATTTTTGTGGGAAAGGCTTCAACCCTTGCGTCTCAAATTCTGCACTGAGTTGTCGCCACCAATCACCAAAAGCGCAGAAGACTTTACGAGGTGAAAAGATCGTATACAAACAAACACAAAACAACAACAGCAAAAAAAATAGAGTTCATTTTTCAAATTTAGTGGTTAAAAATATACCAAGAAATGCAAATGTTTGGAGTAATTTTCAGAAAAAAATATTTTCCTGATAGATTTATTTATATAAATAATAAAAATTCCATAGAAACAATACTTTTGAGAATTTACCTGTTTAGGTCTGCTGTGTGCCGTTAAGCTTCCTAAGAATAAATACCCAGACAAATTTTTCTTTTGATGTTTTTTTTTCTCGTTTGGACTAAGTCACACAGGATCTAGTTCTGAGAATAGTCTGAATGCATTTAGACTTACTTGGATTTCACAAATATTCCAATGAGAAGAAAAGAATCATTTGTTCAAATGATTCATATTTACAGTGCTTTTGTACATTATGTCATTCAATTGGAATAGAAGGGCAACTAAAATTTATACATATTTTAACCCTTTCACTACCAAGATATCTTTATTTATTCTCCTGTCTGCCATCATTCTCACCATGTTTGTTTAGAGAATTTGGTATTGGATCAACTAATCATACCTTCATTGATATTTTTCTTTATTCTCATCACTTGTCTGTTTGATATTGTATTAATGTTATGGGGAGAAGTTCTGTCTTGGTCACTTATGGGAGTTAAAGGGTTAAGCCCTATTCAAATGGTCATGATAATTGATGATAGCTGATGATAGTTTCAACTTTCATTCACTTTGCATTCAAACAGTCCCTAATATGTGATGATAGTTGAGAAAATCATGCCATGATGAGATCGTGTAATTGTAAACAAATATGGGGCATGCTGATATCAGTAATTTTGATGGTATTTAAAATTTTAGTTAAGAAGTTGCAGTTTGAAGATACATGCACTGAAGCCTACCAGGAGAAGATGAGATTGAATCATGAGAGAAGATGAGATTGAATCATGAGACATTTTGCAAAATTTTTACCATCACTTTTGTCATTTTAGCATTTGCCATTTAACCAAAAAACTTTCATTCACTATCATCAAGAATCATGTTGAATATGAACTTATCCAAATTGCATGATACTCAATGACAGTTGATGATAGTGCTTGATAGTTTGTGTTCAAACACATGTGACCATTGAAACTATCATCAACTGTTTGTTTGGGGCTTAATTGTTACCATGGATTCCTTAAAGATGATTCTTAGATTATGATTATGTGGTGCAAATCAATATCTAAGCCAAGTTGAAAATAAGAGGGGGTCAGGGATGCAATCTGACCTAGACCTGACCTTCCTTTTTTGACCAAACCAAAACCCCTCGCTTTTTCCACTGTGCCACCACTAATTACTAATAACTTCACACCTATGCTCTGTTTTACTAACTGAATGCCTGGAAAAGGCTATGTTCCAAAGTTTGTTTTTACCATTTCTGGAACAAAATAGTTGGCAAAGAGATTGCAATGTTTTGGAATAACAAGCCAAATCTTTCTCAAATATGATAGTTTGGTTTTATCACCTGAGTTGATGATATGAATTGACCACTGTAAAGAGTTTTTGAAGGTGGCATTCAAGTATCAGCCATCTGTTAGAGCATCATTTTTATTTTTCAGTCATCCTGACAAAGGGCCAGTGCTCTAAACATCAGATTTAGAAACTTCTGTTGTGGTCAATTTAGATTATTAACTTAGTTTAATAAAACCAAATTATCTTGTCATAATTCCAATTATAAAATGTTCAGAGAAATGTGTGTGCTGTGATTGGTCAGAACAAGCATGCGCCTTACTTCACATGAGTGCACTTTTTAGATATAATGCATGCAGCCTATGTCATTGGTATGAGCTCGTGCAATTCACAATATCGAGAAGTGTGAGAAGCACTCACCTTTGGCTCGTGGTTCTCTGCACTTCTCATGTTCTTAAAAATTCCTGTGTGCTTATATAACTCAACAATGCACTTGGTACATTTTTTTATATCTTTGTTGATGCAGCACCGCAATTTCTGAAACTTCCCTCCAGTATTTTTTTCCCAAAGACCCAAACTTTCATCCCCTGCCCCTCCTATACAATATTACTCTTTATTTTCATTGATCACAAAACAGCGAGTTAAGGGAAGCAGGGGGGGTGGGGTGGTTGTATTTTTCAAATTTCACTTTTTAATTCTTCCTTTAAATTTGCAAGGTGCATGATGTGTTGCCTACAGTTGGCATGGATTGGTTGATGGGTAAATTGTGCTAAGTTTTTGTTTTTTTCCCAGGTATGATAATTGGTCTTCTCATAAAATATTTAAGTAGAAATAAGAGAGTGGAAGTTACTTACCCAAACTGTACCATAAGTACTGCAAGAAAGAAGCTGTATATTAGCACTTCAAATGGTTCTCAGTATTCATATACATTGTCTGGAGCAGTGCAGAATTCTGGTCAAGAAAGTGAACTGGAGCAGATGGTAGGTACAATGAAGAATATTTACATGCTGATGATAAGCTAATACAAGGTTTCCTACACACATTTTTATGTTTTTAAAGTGATCCAGTTCAAAAAGTAATATGTTTGCAATCTAATTAGTATTTTTTAAAAGCAATGGTGCATAAAGGTCTGTCCCAGGACAGAAAACAGGAAAACAACCTCAAAAGTTTTGAAACCTTGTAGCTAAACTTGGTAGAATGAAACTGCAGGTCATGTTATGTATGCACATGCATACATAAGGATTTTTGCCATCATGGTAGCTCCTCAAGAACTAGGTTAGACTTGCACATGTGCTATGTTGTAATACTGTGTTGTGCTCACCTTGAATCAAGCAAGTCTTTTCATCAAGCTAACAACAGTTTGATGCAAATCAAACTAGTTAGCTGCAAGTGTTTTATAGTAAAAAAAATTTATACATGTTGTGCTCCCACGACGAACAGAGAGTACAAGTGAGAAAAAAAAGTCAGGGTAAAGGAACAATGTATTAACCCTTTTCACCCAAACATCAGTATAAATATTCTCCATACTATTCTCTGTACACTTCCTAATGTGCTGACAAGGAGAATTGTGTTAACAATCAAGAGCTTCTTTGTTTGGTGATCATTTCCTTTATTCTCATGACCTTAATGTTGGATTCAGGGGTAAAATTGTAAGAAGAAATTAAATACTAATCACTTTAAGAGGTCAAAGGGTTAGATAACTGTAAACTCTTAAACAAATTTAGAGTACAAAGCATAACATGCCAGGTAGTAAAGATCTCAGAATTTTTGTTTAATATATAAATGATCATTTAGTATCAGTAAAAAGCACTTTGTTGATCAGAAATGAGAGTTGAAAGCCTTTTGAGATGTACAGTTTACATTTTCCAATTTTTTTCCTGCAGGCTGTTTTTGATCCTGAAATATTTTTCTATGTTCTACTGCCGCCAATTATTTTCTATGCTGGATATGACATGAAAAAGGTGATAACCAAGTGAACTTTTGTTATAATCTAAATGTGTACTTCACATATTTCCTTTTACATGAATATAATTAAAAAATAGTATGAGAGCACACTGACATCTCACTTAAGAAAATTATTCAGAGCAAACAGAACAAGCCCCATGACCTTCTTCTTGCTTGTAACACATCAAGTACTTTGAACCTTAGAAACAAATGGAGGTTTAGGCCCATGGTCAAGATGAAAAACTGTTTCAATAGTTTTATCACGTTAATGCCCTTAAATCCTAAACTATTTTACTTAAATTTTATATTTATTTTACATGTTTTGTTTACAAACCTAACGGAAATACAACAAATTTTTCCCCACTGAACTTGCTGTAAACTACTAGTAGTTCTTGTTATTATTGATATTACCTTTGGTAATAATTGTATTATTCAATTTGTTAGTTTCAGAGAAATTATATGTAAACTTTTTATTTATTCATCTCTCACACCTTCTTGTATAGAATTAGTACTATATAGATTTATTTATTATTTTTAATCTATAATACGCTTTCAGCGCTTTTTCTTCCGGAACATTGGTGCCATCCTTACATATGCATTTGTTGGAACAACTGTCTCGTGCATGGTGTTTGGGTGAGTAGATTTGGTACCTACTATACACAGTGCTGTGCAACTCAAAGATAAGGGGGTATTGAAGACTAGTATGGTACCATTCCCTCATCTGATGTGCATGTGTTTGCATACAGACTGTTATTAAAACATGTTACGATGAAGTGTATGACTGTGCTATTGTTGCTCATTGTCATGTAACTTTGCCTTGTGTGCCATTGTGTCCAATTGTGTCCCACAACTAAAGCGATGGTAATGTGAAAGGGCCAGTCCGCAAGCATGAAATTCATGAAGTAATTATGAAAATTGTTGAATACAAATTGTTGAACAAATGAGTGGGTTAATTTGGAATCTCTTATACTTTTCTGTAAAGTTATGAAAGGAATGGCTTATGAACATCAAGCACTTGCTGGAACAGCACAACTCTAACTCTTTGTTTGATGTCATAATGGCATTAAACAGGAATAGTGGCTGATGAGGAAACATACATACACATACATTTACATGTAAATTAAGCATGTAAAAGTTACAGATATGATGATGGCTAAGAATTCTTTTCCTAAACTGCATGGCTGATTAGCATTTTTGGACTTGTTATGATTTCATATTGATAGTATTATAATAATACTTAATATGCTTTTTGTTGTTTGTTTTTCTAATAATATAATAATGCTTCTGATACGCTTATAGTACTAATGATATTAACCCTTGAAAACAGTCATCTCTCTCAATTCAGAAGGAAAAGTATGATTGTTGGAAAGGAAAATAGTAAATTAAATTGTGTGCATTTTGATTAAGTGATGTGAAATTAAAACAATGTTATTGCAACAGCCAATCATAGGGAAGGAATCACAAAAAGCCAATGAGAATGTTAAGGAAAGACAAGTTGCAATTTGTTTTAAAATTGAGTTTGATTGGCTGAGAGGTTGGTACAACCTTTTTATGTCAATCACTGAGTAAAGTAAAGCAAATCCAAAGAAATCCTGGATAAATAAAGAAACTTGCTTTTAAAGTTTGAGAAATTATTTTAATATACTTTTACAATACTTCCTTACAATACTTCTTGCCAGCTGTTGTGTAATGAATTTGTACTGTCTGTTAAACAGGGGGACAATGTATGCCTACACAAAGTTCGATTCTCGTCATGTACCCAAAGAATTTGGTTTCCTGGAATGCCTCTTATTTGGAGCTCTGATATCAGCCACAGATCCAGGTTTGTTGGTTTGAATTACTCAGAGCAAGGAGCAAAATTTTCACTTGTATTACAGTGCACCAGTAAATAACAGATTAAAAATTCAACTATTATTTCATATTCATAGTATTTTAGCTTTTAGTTTGCAAAATGCTCCTACACCCTTATCTGGGCATCTCATTGTTTGCATAAGGCATAAGTGAAAGAGGAAAGCAACACAAAGGAAACCATCTTAGTGTTCTTTGTGACCATCAACAAAATCTGATAGACTTAAGAGCTTGTTTCTTACAAAGTTAAGCCTAAAAGGCCAAAAAAAAATTCAAAGTTTGAATCAAGCAGCCAGCCATTTTTTTGCACCTGTTTCAGTAAGTGTAATACTGTAGCATAGCTTGTGTGTTTGGATTCCCCTATATGGTAAATTATCGTAGTTCCACCAAACAGTTCTGGTGTATATGGTTCTCTGAGTTTCACAGTAAGTACACCGTGTCCTATTTTCATAAAAAGTTAACTGCTTAATCCCTAGCCTGCTGAATATTCCATGTCAATTTATCTTTCTATGCAATGATAGAATTCATTTGATCAAAATGTTCACTGCATGAATTTATTACTGTTTATTTGCTCTTAACTCCCAATAACCTGAACTTTCCATCACCATCTCAAACATTTTCAGTTTCTCTTTAAGTTTCAAATTATTGGGAGGCAACTCTACTCCATCACTAATTGTGAAAAGTTGCTCTTTTCCATTACCCTTCTCAGAGTTTATTCTCTTGTTTGCACCTTTTGTACAGTAGATCCATCAAAAACTCAAATGTAATATTACTGTGATTTTTTTTTCAGTAACAGTGCTGGCCATTTTTCATGACCTGCATGTGGATGTGGATCTGTATGCTTTGGTATTTGGTGAAAGTGTCATGAATGATGCTGTGGCAATTGTTTTCTTCAGGTAGGAAGTAGTGTGGGTGAGAATTTGGATTAGATATTTATTGTAACTAATAGAATTGTTTGTTGTGTCAAGAGCACAGCACAGTTGATGAAGCAGTATTAGCTCACTTTTGGCAAACATTAGGAAACTACTATAATAATATGTGGTTTCTTAATGATCCAAAAAACAAATCAAATACAATACTTGTGACAGCTCTTGTGGTAGAAAGATACATTATACAGCAACTGTAAAGAGTATGTGGAATACAGATATTGCCATCTCAATTCTTACAACATGTGTGAAGGTATTTTTGGTTGTGAAGTTGAGTATTTCAAGGCAATTTGACCAAGAAACAATGGACAGGAAGACTTATTGAGCCACCTCCTGAATTGTCCACTGTTAAATCATTATTTATTTATTTAATATTTAATTATATTTGAGTGTGACTCTACCTGTCTCCACCCAAAGAATTGTTTTTGAGAGGAAGTGCACCTGACACATACATATATTTTCATGCCATGTCAGGCATGGTTTGAATTAACAAATAAAGAAGCCTTGACTGTGCTCTGTTTTGTTGTAAAGCACACAGGAAGTAGCTAAAGCATTCAAGAAGTGTAGGAAGAAAAAACGAGACATGATTGAATGAAGTCCGCAAAATGGTCTGACATAGTACAAATTGGCAATTGGCGTGACTGAGCTTTAGCTCAGTTCTGTGTTTTGTACTATCACTGGTAGAGCACGCTCTTTCAACCAATGACAGCGTGCATTATATCCGAACTTTTTTATAAATGAATTTAATCAAAATTAGAAGTCTCAATTGTTCTTCAATACTGCTTGTCTTTTCAGATCTGTAGAGACGTATCTGTTGGACAACGCAGGCACTGGATTTCAAGTTGATAAGTTCTTTGAGTCAGTGGGTGTTTTCATTGGTGTTTTCTCGGGTTCTTTCTTTCTCGGTTTTGCTATGGGTCTTGTTACTGCTCTTGTATCCTTTCAAAAGTTTATTTAACATTATTATAAACAATGGAGGATAAAATCTTGGGACACTTACGGAATCTTACAAAAATAAAATCCATCCCCTTTCCCCTCCCCCCCCTCAAAAAAAAAAAAGATGAATTTTGTGTGCTTTGTAAATTTTACCGAGATGTGGTGACAATTTTTTTTGAGGGGGGGGGGAAGGTGATGGGAAGTTTTTGTTCATATGCCTGAATTGGCAAAAAGTGGTGTTTTGTAATATATTTGGATATAGAATTTGTTGTCAATATCTGTCCCATGGAGGTTTGATGTTCGTTATGAACATTTTGTGGTTTTAGACACTTAACATCACAACAAAAACAGGTGACAAAACTCACCAAAATCTCAGACTTTCCTCTCTTAGAGACGGCTTTGTTCTTCCTACTGTCATGGACCACATTTCTCATGGCAGAGGCAGCCAATCTAACAGGTAAGTGTCTAAAAGTTCACGGAATACCAAAGAAATGGAGAAAACCTTATTATCATATTAACTGCAGTGTCATACAGGAATTTCCGGCCCTGGGAAAAGCCGGAACAACACACGTGAAAAAATATCGAATTTTTTTTTTTACGTGTGTTGATATAGCCAATCAGCTGCTGACACGTCACACGCCTTTGGCGCCACTCGGTCAGTTTGATGAATGAACGGCAAAGCCTTCACGATTCACGAGAGATGCCATGTAATATCCTCTATTTATCACATAAACTGCGGTGTTATATATATATGTTATTTGCCGGCTGGGAGGTCCGTATGGTGAAAAACTGTGACCGAGGTCTTGAAAATACTGAAAAAGCATTTTCAAGACCGAGGTCACAGTTTTTCACCATACGGACCGACCCTTAGCCGGTAAATAACATATTTATTGTCTTTAAACTTGACGAAATTCTCGCCGAAAGATTCCGAATGATTTAGGGCTGTTAATACGGCAAGATCTTCCATAAACTGAACAATTTTTGAGCGAGTAAATGGTAGTTAAAATAGAGGTGAAGCAAATTAAAGAGAGATGCCTCAGCGAAACATTTTCATTTCCGTAACGATAAAGGTGATTTAAAAGGCTTCCAAACAAACTTTGAAACATTATTTTTACAAGTATCTGTCACAATCTGACACCTGTCAATTAGAGAGCGCGTAAGAAAAAAAAAAGCATAAGAGCATTTGAAAAACAACGGAACTAGTTTGGCAAGGACTGTCACGACAATGTTTTCTTCAAAATCAGTCAATAATCTAACGGAAAGTATTATTCACTCTCATCGACGATTCATTCATGTACGAAGATTTACCTCTGTTCATTAAGTAAACGGCGAGGAAAGTAATTGTGAGTAAATTCAACTTTTTTATTTTGAAGTTGTGAGAGTTCGCTAGTTTGTTTGCTGCAATGGCGTGCGTAAATCTGATCTTTCCTTCACAAAAACTAAATTCGAACGGCACACTCCAACGAGACACAAGGGAATTTAATGCGGCCTTTTCTCAAAAAATTCCTTCAGTTTCTGTTGTGTAATTTACGGTACAAATGTCCAAATTGAACGGAATTGGAAAGACTCACCGGGAGCCTATATTTGTTGTAGAACTTAAATTAAAACTTTGCTCGCTCTTTCTCTACTAACAATTTTCTCGAGAAAATTCAGATATTAATTTAAAGTTCCATCGTTCAGTTTAATTGTAATCAAATACCTCACGTTTTAACTTTCTGGGTACTTTTTGTGAACGATTAAAATTAATTGCAGACAGTTTTTAGGCCGCTTGTCAACCAACGTAATGACACTATTGTTTATACAAATTCATTCTGAAACCAATATTTTTCTGTCAACTAAAGTGATTTGAGAGAGAGAAAAGAGAGGATTCACAAGTTATTTATCGGCTTGAGGTAGTGACCGACGTGTTTGCTTTAAAATACTGCCCAGCCGGAAAACGAGGTATATTTATGAAAAATGACAACGAAAGTTGGGATGTACTCGGCGATTCACGAAAGCGTTACCGTGGCCCGTGGGCAGAGATAGGAAAATACTGACCGGGTAAAGAACCAATCAGATTGCAGGATTCGTTACCGTGCCCTCTAAAAAAACAATAAAGGGTTTTCTGGCCTTGAGAAAAGCCGTAACAACACACGTGAGAAAAATAGATATTTTTTTACGTGTGTTGATATAGCCAATCAGCTGCAGACACGTCACTCGCCTTTGGCGCCACTTGGTCAGGTTGATGAATGAACAGCAAAGCCTTCACGATTCCCAATACAAGTTGTTTATCGGAGCTTTCTCGAATTATGGCGGCTAGCACACTATAAAATCCGTATTGCTGATAGACAATAAGGTTCAAACTTTTCTAGAAGGAGAAGAAAACCAATATTCTGAGAGAAAAACCGAAAGTTACGTATTCAGTGGCTTTGCTGTTAGCATCTCTCTCGGCTGAGAATGAAAATCGACAACTGGAAGATTTGCCACTAACCGATTTTTGCCGCTTACCTGAAAGACTTCTTCTTTGTAAAATGAGAATTTTGTAAATTGAAAATTACGACCATTGTTGTTTTTGTAATCATGATTCAACGCATTTTTCCATTTTAAGAGTTAGCGCCAACGGCGGGCGTGAAATTGCGCCTAATACAGGCGCCAATGCGACTAAATTTTTCACTTTGGCGACCAAATCCTAAAAGTTAGTTGCCAAATTGGCTAGACGACTAGAACGTTTCATCATAACCTTACCAAGAGATATAGTGAATTAAAAAGACTTGCAAAGATAAATCCGCGGCAATCTTCCTCGTTAAGTTTGTTTCCAAAACGTAGCACATGCATCTCGATCGATAACTAGACGCCATCTTGGATTTAGATGAGCCTGAACGTTGTATATCATCCATCCTAGTGTCCACTTTGCAGCACGTTAAAGAATCTTTTCCCTAACGTAATTTTGGAGGGTCTATCTAGAACGCTGACAGCGTAAAGAAAGATTTTGTTTGTCTTTGAAAATGGCGACCAACTTTTTTGAATTGGCTACCACTTTGAAGAATTTAGGAGCCAAGTGGCTATCAGAAAAAAAAGTTAATTTCACGCCCTGCAACGCACTCTACGATTGTTATTCGGGGATTGTCGATTCATTTATTTTCATTCATTGATGAAATCGGCTTTTCTTCTCAGTAAAAGGCTCGTGTTCAACTCGCTGCGCTAACTCGTGAGCTATCGAGTTAAACACTCGAAGAGAAATTCCATATCTACGCGCGCCCATGTATTATTCTCTATTTATCTTGGTAATCACGATGAAAATAATGTTGAGAATGTAGTAAATAAATAAAGCACTGGCTAGTAATTCTGCATAGTTATCTTTATTACCATAAATTTGAGAATTATTACTTCTCATTTATTAACATGCAAAAATACACCTGATGGATTAATATAATTGTAATCATTGCAATTTCCGAATTGGGCTCCACTCAGTCCCATCACCATCACTAATTTTAAAAAAAAATAATGATAGTAATGATAGTAATGAGAACACTCATGATAATGATAATAATATTAAAAGTATAGTAAATAGTAATTGTTATTGCTATTCTTATCTTTTATGTGGATATTTTATGTGTATTATTATTATCAGCATTACCATTACTGTAATAATTTTTTATGTGTATTGTTGTTGAAACCGTAAAATCATTTTCATGCTGTTTCCCTCCAGGCATTGTTGCAGTTCTTTTCTGCGGAATTTCTCAAGCTCATTACACATATAACAATTTGTCAGAGGAGTCAAAACAGAACACAAAACAGGTACTGTACTTCTAATAACTTTGGCTTGTCATTTACATGTGTACTGTACTTATCCTAAACATATTTTTTTATATATTTTTTTGTTAAGCTTCAGGAAAATCATACACTTCATGATACTACGGGAAAAGTAATTTCCGAGCCCGAAAGGAGAAGCAGCGGCAGTGAACTAAATGTTCGCTCGCATTATGTGATTATTCCACTATTTCTTCACCATTTAGCACTTTGATTTTAGTTTTGCGAAATACGCCCTACCGCCTTATCTTTGCATCATATCGATCGCATAAGGAGTATACAAGGGACGAAAACAACACGAAAGAAATCAGTACTGTGTTTTTTTGGGATAAAAAAAAAATCAATATCGCGCTTAAGATTTCGTTTGTTTAAACATGAAACCTAAAAACGAAAAACGAATCAAAGTTTTGGGTCGTTCATTACGGTCACTCTGTTGCTCCGTAGTTTTGCCCTGTTCTGTCGTGTTATACTTTGTAATTTTTCTACCGAAAATTACAAAGCTAACCTTGATATGTTTTCCAACGTTTCTTTGCAGACGTTTGCACTCTTAAATTTTCTAGCGGAGAGTTTTATATTTTCGTACATGGGGTTATCTCTCTTCACCTTTCAACATCACCAGTGGAAGATTGGATTTATATCATGGACATTTGTATCTTTTTTTATTAAATTGGAGTGGTTACTTGGAAAGTAACACCTAACACATAACTTCTGATCGTTCGAAAATTTTGAATAATTTTTACGCGGCTGTGTTATTATTTCTGGTTCGGAAAAAAATTGAAAAATCAAACAATAGCCCCCATGTGAATCTGTACAGAAAATATTTTTAAACTGTCAACTTTTTAAATCAATTGTTTGTTTTTCTATTTTATTATTACTTTTTAACGTTTAAGATTTGTGATACCATGAATTATTTGCACAAACGGGCTCAGTTTATGCAGAGCTACTTGAAGTAGATGTGAAGAGCTTTGAGGAGCGGTAAAAATTCGGAGATTAAAGCAACGGTGCTAGTTTTATGTTGACAGCACCACGAGAGAGCTAAATCTTTTGTTTCTGTGTTCACTTTTTGTGTTATAGTTAATTTATTAGAAGTTTAATTGGTCAATCAGTTTAAAAGGATCGAGAAGTTAATGAATGTTGTGTACCTCAAAGGTACCAGCAAAAGCATGCAACGAAGACAATTTTTCGGTTTTCCCTCCTTCTCGCTATCGTTCACCAATTGATACAGTTTATTAACGATGAACATACCTAAGCGAGAGCCCGCTTGGGTCATGCTGTAATGATATCTGACTGAATGAACGTTCCTAAGCCAATCATCGTTATTGATTCTTAACTGTTTGATGTACAGGTTGCCATGACTTTAGGAAGGCTTTTAAACGTTTATCCATTGTCGTTTTTACTTAATTTGGGAAGGCACAGGAAGATTAGTTACCAATTTCAGCATATGATGATGTTTGCAGGTGAGTAATCTGAAGGTTGTTTTTTTCAAGGAAAAGAATATAGAACAAGGGTATCATTTTTGATGATGATCAGTGTTATAGGTAGAGTACAATTCGGTCTGAAATTAAACGAGTGATTAACAAAATTGTACAACAGCGAAACGAGAGTCCAATTTGGTAACTTCGTAAATGATTACATATAGAATCGGAAGACACAAAATCCTATTCGAAATTAATCGATAGAGTATGCGTATTCCCCCCTTTTCGGCGAAGTCCGTCGCGCGATTAAAAGAAAATTGATGTCAGCGCGTCCCGATAGTTCTAGTAGTGACGTCGATAAAAGTATGTATCAAAAATTGTGATACACACCGTGGGTTAAACCTCTTCTACCAATGAAGACTCAACACGAGATAATAAACTGGTGTAGAGTCGGTGTTGTTAAACGCCCGATTTTTTCTATTAAAAATGGTGGAATGAAGTGTACTCACGGAGAACTCAGGGGAGTAATTTCAAATCGCCTGAGGGTGAGGCTGTCACTTTTTTTAGAGTGACAGACTCAACTACAATTACCGTAGGCATCTTACTGAGTTAAGTCATGCCCACTCACTCAGGCTTTGACGAGGTATTAAGTACTCGTTTTTTACTAACAATCTTCCATTAATGTATCAGTGTAATTTTACACCTTTTATCCGTTCAATGAAGGTTTGCGAGGTGCCGTTGCATTCGCTTTGGCCATGCGCAACACGGAATCAGTTTCTCGTCAGATGATGTTGACGTCAGTACTAATTGTGGTTTTAATAACTGTTATTATCAATGGAGGTGCTACCATGTCGGTACTCTCTTTTCTGAGGATAAGGTAGGATACTGTTTTAAACTTAAAGCAACTAAATCCAGTGGCAGACATTTCCATTTACAGCAATTTGTCAAAGTTCTTTGAAATCACCTCTGACCGTTGCAATCTAATTTGATCCAAGAGTTTCAAATTATTCGCTAGTCACTCTCCTAAGAATAGCTTCACTTTTTCTTAAAGAAGATATTAATTTTTTTAAAGAATTAAGTATTTTTTTCTAACGACGGAATCACAGTATACGTAGTACGTTCTTAAGTGGGTTCTGTTGCTTTTGAATCCAATTTTTAAAGTAAACATGCTCCATTTGTTTTTCAGGGTTGGCGTAGATCCTGAAGAAGAAGATAAGCGGTCTACCTATGTTTCGGTCAGCACTGTAGGTTCTTTCCGTATTAGTGTTCAAACTTTCTTGCCTTTTTCGGGGCAACTATGTTTAATTAACTCGAAGACCACATAAATAGATACTAGAGTCGGGTCTTCTTTGCTTTGTGGAGCGAGGCCATGAGTCCTTTTCTTCCTGAATTTTGCTTTTATCTATCTCTGTTATTACCACTTCCACCATCTACTAGCAAAGTTAGCCATCACTTTCTTTTGCCTCAAGTCGTCAAATGTGCTTTATTATTTTTCTTGTTTCGCCGGGTATGTTGAGTCTCACAGTTGTGCCAGTTTTACGCTTGACTCTCTCCTCTGGCCTCAAATGATTGTTTCATCTATACTCTGCAAACGGCCATTACCGTCGATTGCATCTATCCTTCTACGCACATGTTCTGTTGGCGTAGCCAACTTCAAGGTTTTGACAGCATTGCCAGCCCACTTGAGAGGGTTTTCACGCTTGCTGATAATGATCGGAAATGGCAGTTGCATCAAACAAGGCCAAAATATGTACTTGAACTTATGCCTTGTTTGTCTTTTTTTTTTATTTGTTTGTTTGTATTATCAACCACCGACTTACGAAATCAAGAAATTAAATCTCGCACAGCTAGATAACAGCAAGGAACACAACATTACCTAACGCTCAAATCACAGTTTCCGTGGAAATATATTTGCGTACATTCTCTCGACCTCTTGGTACACACTTTGAACTTTTGCTGTCAAAACGTTGAAGTTTGATAGGCCAACACAACATGTTGTCATCGCGTGCGTGGAAAGGTAGACACAAACGACGGTACCTGTAGAAAGAGGTGTTAAGTTAGGCATTAAAGAATTAACCAAACACACAAAATATAGAAGGTTGTTGCCTGTTCTTTTTAATTTGATGAAATCATACTGTCGAGTCTCCTTGATTACTTTTCTGTGTTTAGTGCTTTTATTTTGATTGTTATTATTATTATCCAAGTTTGTTTGTGAACAATTCAAGTTCTTTTCGTTTAGTTTGTACTTGTCAATTATTATGTTACCATCTTTTTTTTTTTTTTTTTTTTTTTCATGTTCAAATAATGTAGGAAGCCGACGACAATCTCAGATCTGCGCAGTCTCATTACGAAAGAGCTTGGATCTTTAGAAAGTGGTACGACTTTGATGTCAAATATCCTTTGATGAAAGAGTTGTGTTACTTGCGTTGCATTTTAATTGTGCTTTTGTAAAGCGAGATTGATGCTGTTGTATGCAGCAAAGCGTACTGTGCATGTCAGAAACTTTTTATTGAAAAAGCTCAGCAGATTAAACTCGTTTGCTTTCATTGGTATATGGAGGTTTCGCCCATTTCAAGTTTGCCCTTTACCCTCTTTGAGAGTACGCCCCTGTAACAAAGCAGGTTCGCCCCCACCTATACCAGTTCTATGTCATGAATGGAACTGTTAGCGAGGTTATTCTTTCGCCCATTTCAACAACGCCCTCTACCATTTTAGAGAGTTCGCCCCTGAAGCAAAGCAGGTTCGCCCAACCTATACCAGTTTCATGTCATGGATGGAACTATAGGGGAGATTATTCAATACCGACCAATTTAGTTCTGGAATGATTAGGTGTTTTGAGTGGATAATCGCTATTTACTTTCTTATCGGGTTTACTTTAGTTTTTATCCCATAAACTTGGTGAAAAGGTCTTAGTTAAACAGGTCATATTGTTACGATGATTATTGTAAACCACTTCCAGAATGGAGTCAAGATTCCTGATTTGTTGGTAAATGTGGTAATTAGCCTTTTGGAGCAGTTCGCCTAGACAAACAGCATGAATGGGTATTTTAACGAAACCTTGAGGGTTTTTATCATTAAAAAAAGGGTGATTAGAAAGTTAGGGTTCGTTCGTTGTAGGGCCATTGCGTTGGCTCAGTTTTAGTCGAAGCGCGAAGATAAGTTCGACACGAGAAGTGTTGCTATTGCACTTTGATTACAAGTTTATCCAGCCTCCGACAAACGAAAGAGAATGGGAAGAAGGAATAAACTCTCTTCCCTTCCTTCGCGCAGAACAGAGCACGTTGCATTGGAGGTCAATTTATTGGTGAAGGGTAAATGCAGTGAAAACGAGACTTACTTTCATTTCCTTGACAAACTTTACGTATATGAAACCTATTTTTACCAACTATGGCCAGCCTCTGACAGAGACTTTACCGGGATGGTGCGCTCCTCTTGCAAGATTCCTCTCAAGATCGCGGCCTGATGCAAAGGTACTGTTTCAAATTTAAGCGGAAGGTTTTTCTAGATAAATGAACGTCTAATCGTTTTTCTCATGGTGTAAGAGTCAGGCTAATCAATCGTGTGTTGATCGCGACGTTAAGACTGCTACACTGCTAGTTTTTGTCAGGCGACGAGGTTGGTAGTTTACATTTTGCTCTTTATAGTATCTTACCTTGTTATTTTGTTATCGCTGTGTCACAGCGCGCTCTCATTGGTGCATTTCGATCATCAGTGTCATTCCGTCTATTAGATGTTTGTCCCTCATAGTTGGGTTTTGTCTCTGATTGGCTGTCATGGTTTTTGATTGTTCGCATCCATGTTTAGGGATTTCGATTCCGTTATCCCTACTCTTTTTGTAAGGATAAAGCGTTATGTGATAGGCTTCTTTAACCCTTCCTTTGTGCCAGGGAAAGTCATGATCAATAAACCGAACCTGGTCCTTAACAGCAACATGTCCTGTTTCAATGTCGTGTTCCGAAATCGCCGAATTCTGAGTGCGAGCTGGTGCTATGTCTCTTTCATGGTTTTTAATTTTATCTGTCATCGCAACGGAAGTGGAAAATGTTCAAAACGGGGAGATAAAATTAAATATGGTGTGTCCCTGCAAATGTTTTGCATTATTTTGTATATTAACGTTCATCCATATAAACTGCCATTTAACAACCGTAAGTAGGCAACTATTGGTGTGGACCCCAGCTTTTACGGGTCTTGTTTCAATGTAGGCAGAAACCGTGGTAACAGATAGCGACGAAGACATGCTGAATATAAATGGAGAACTGAGTTTTACCAGCGAAGTTATGGTCAGACCCGCCAGCGGCAGTGTGAACAGTGGTGAGCCGCCTGATCAGATATTGGAAGGAGACCTTGGATTAGGTGCTGTGCAAATGACAAGCAGAGCATGAATCATTTTTATTAAACCAAAGGTTCCTGTAAGTATTTAACTACCATAACGACAGCCAAGATCCAGCCTCAGATAAGCGCTTATCTGTTAGTTCAGAAGTTAAAATTAAACCTTCTCGCCCTGGTGAAATAGGATCACGTCTAGGAGAAAAAAAATAGTTTTTTCCTTCAATTAAAAGTGGAATTGCTTCTGGCATTGTCAGGTATGGAGGCCTCGGTTATTCAGCTACTTCATGCACCCTATGAAAATTTCGGGAACCTATATCGTGCATCTCAGATTCTAACTCTAGCCTCCTATGTAGTCGTCAAGGGAGTCGTCACACTTCTCAGTTACAAGCAAACTCTCTTTTTTAATCATGCATTTCGTATCGATTTCTAGTTTCTTGGTCTGGTCAGGTCGTTGTCACAGGATGTCGACTTAAAGGAGAGCTTAAAAACTGTCTCTTTTACAGTGAAAAGCGCTGATTGTAAGCTAACTGTCTTTAATTGTTAAATTGTAAGTAGTAAGAGTGTTTGGGATATGTGCTTTGGCCAATTAAGGTCAATTTATTGGTTCGGTCTTATGTAGTCTTGTAGAAGTTTAAAGTATTTCGCTCCTCGTGATTGGTGTTATACTGTCATTGACTTTTTTACACTCTGATTGCAATTTTTCTACCCCTTTAATGAATGTACAATTTTGAAATAGTCTTTCCCCTCGTAACACTATATTCGAGAGGAATAATTTCTTGATGGTTTCAAACATGTTAAGTTCGAAGCCGTATGAGAAGTGGAATTTTTTGCAAAGTTAGTTTGCTAATCTGCTATAACTAGATTTAATTTCAATTATATTGATGAATAGTTAATTTTTGAAATTCACAAAAATTACTTAAAAAGGCGATATTCGTTATATGAGGCACACTTCAAGTTTAAATGGAAAATGATTACTCGACATTCTGTTTTAACCGATGGACGTGAGCCGACAAAATTAGGATAGGCTCATAGAGTCTTATTTTACTGATTGTTCTTGTTGAGATTAGTTTGTCAATTTTCTTCTGACTCATGCCTAAAGCTATTGCACGTAAGTAGTTTTCCTTATAATAAGTATTACTCCTTAAACTTTGTAAGCTTTTCATTTCAAATTTTCTACCTGTTCGTAGTGTAATCGGTCACAGGTGTTTTCCTTCAAATAAAGCGATTTTTTTTTCTAGTCAATATACAGGAAATTGTACTTGAAAGGTTTTGAGTAAGTCAGTTAATGCAAATTTAACATATTTTAAAGAAACTCGTATCTTCTTCACTTTGCCCTCGTCAAGTTAAAAATAAGAAGATTTTGTCTAAGCCACCGAGAATTTGTAAGAAGAATTTTATCTAGCGAAAATGAACTTTAATAAAATAAAGATTAATAGTTTATTGTCAAATTTTGTATGGTTTCACATTTAATTGGATTGGTTACTTTTTTTTATATTGTCGTTGGAGCTGTTGTTGTTGTTGTTTTTTTTCATAATTAGACTAACCTTTGTTTTAGTGCAGATGTCTTACTCACTCAGTTTTGGATGGTAACACAAGATTACATATCTCCTTGATTATATTCCAAGCATAAATTTCCACAGATCGAGCCATTTCAGTTTTTTAAGGAAAATTTCTTATGTGGGTAAATATTGTCATTTGATATTTATGGAGTGCTTTATTGGTTATGGTTATCTTGAATGCACTGCATTGGTATCGTCGAAAGCAGACTTAAAGTATGTTTTTATTCCTTATTCAATGTAGTTGATAGGGGTAGTGGAAAGCTCTTATCCACAAAAGTACAAACAATAAAAAAGATCTCATGCTCTCAAAGTTCATTTTATCACAGTGATTGTAGGAAAATGGAAAGACTCAAATTGTGGTCACCTTTTCAGCTACGACTGCGTTCAGCTTATCTCCCTGCTGGAGAAAAAATTGGGAATGAATTCCACTGAACTGGTTTATCATAATTTTAAGCCTTTGGAAGACTCTTCCGTGATAAAAACTCGGGCATTTTTCGGACAACAAATTTCTTCTTTTGGAATAATATTTTTAAAAGCATAAGGCACTTACAGGAAAAAAGACGATGCAACTATATTAAATATTTTTGATTAAATTGTAATTGTTGAATAATTCGAGAAGAAATGAAAGAAAATCAAGTGTAATTTGCTGATGATCCATTTTTAAACTCTGGAATATATGTCTTTTGACCATTTAAATCACGTCCTCAACCATGATGTCGATTAATCTAATCAGAAAACTTGCAATACATTTTTCATTAAATGCTTAACTATTCCGAAAACTCACCTGGTTTTGCATATATTGGGTTTTTTCACAACCCCCCTTAAAGCTATATGTTACATTCAGTGATTGGAAACGCTGTATCAGGAAATATGACTTTTTATGTGTCACTGTTCGTTTTGTTTGTTTTCTTGCTCCTTCAGAAACTGGGAATATCCACGTTGGCCTTGTTGTCGCAGAACTCAGACCTCGACTTAATGCTAGTCAGATCTGCAGAACTCGCTGAAATTTTATTTTTTGCATATGTTGCTAGAGGGTGAACCTTTCCATGTCAGACTTCAATTCAGGACGAGGTTTGGCCTCTGCAGCCTATTACTATCACCAGCTTGCTTTCCACTCAAAGACATTTCGACTGGGCTTATACATACATACATACATACATACATACATACATACATACATACATACATACATACATACATACATACATACATACATACATACATGGGATTAGGTTACATGTGCGGACTTGCACTATCGAAAGAGATCGATGAATTATAACTCAATGAAACATTGATAAATAAAATAGATAAATATAAATGACAAAAATTAAACTGACAGCAGACAGTACTGTTTCGGTCTTCTGGGCCTGATCAGTGCAGTGATCTTCGATAAAGTACTTAATTTGGACATAAAACCAAAGCTTGGTATAGTTAAATTTTAACATTTTTCTTTTAATATTCCTGTTCCAGCTGATGCATATTAACATGTTAAAATCACCTACGGGCAAGGCATACCCTTTCTGCCAAAATTGCTTCACATCAAGTACATCATCAAATACATCATCTAGTACATCATTACCATCTTCAGGTATTTCTAATTTACTTGTGAAAATCACACAAATCACAAGATATATACAGCATACAATTAGCTAAAAATAATTATAAAGGAATGCAGTAATCTTTAATAATAAGAATACTGAGTAGCTAAATGACAAATAGCCCAATCAAAATCTGCCGGCAACCGAGGATTTGGCCGTCTGCAGCTTACTTCACGCTTGTTAGACTTCTAGTCTGGACGAGGTTCAGCCTCTAGATAGATAGATAGATAGATAGATAGATAGATGGTGCCAATTTCCTCCCTTGCAGCCAAGGGCTGAATTGCGGAGGAACCAGAGAGGTGAGATCGGACGTCAGCATATTAAAGGCGCCTCTGGCAGCCGCTTCAGTCCATTGTGATCACACCTCACCCACCCAGACCTACGACGGCACAAATCGAGATAGACCACAACACCGGGCACTACGTGCCCTACTCTTTGCGAACAGTGCGTGCGTTCTTTTACGTCCCACAATTTATTTGTAACATAGAACGGTTGTGAGACGGGACCTCCGGCTTTACGTCTTATCCGAGAGACGAAGCAAAGTGGGTAAAGCATCTTGCTTAAGGATACAGCGACATTCCCCTGGTAGGACTTGAACCCGGGCCCTTCGACCCAGAGTCCAGCGCACTAACCACTGGACCACTGACGCCCTCTACTTCCTATGACTGTAGCCAGGTTGCCTACTTCTCAAAAACATTTTAACTTGGTTGAAAAAATGTTTGAGTGAAAAATGGCCATAACAAGGCAACTTACTGCAAAACAAGAAACACAAAAGAAACATTTCAAACTAAAACAGAATAAAAGCCTTGTAGGGTTTGGCTTTCGATAAAATTAGTTAAAATAGCAAATCTGGAGTTTTACTGCTTACTCAAAATGGGCTGCAACCTGCGATTTGGCCGCGTACAATTAAGTATCTTCCGCTGACTTCACACTTTTCAAACTGCTTTTCCGAAACAGGTTTGGTCTCTGCTGTCTATAATTACTACAGCTAGCTTGTCTACTACTCAAAAACATTTCGACTGGGCTGTGCAAGTCTTACTAGCGTATTAAAAGCACCTTCAGGTAGATTACAGCGAAGCAGACTTTGTACCAAAATGTTATGCATTAAGTACGTCATTACCCTCTTCAGGTATTTCTAGTTTACTTCTGATAATCCCACAAATCACAAGCTAAATTACATCATACATTCCAGCTGACAAAGCAATCAGGGGCAAATTTTTTTTTAATAGCATGCAATATTCTTCAGTATCATGATTAATTGGTACCTATATAGTAACATGTTCGAGAGAAGGAATAACCGCAAACATTTCTCTTTCTCATCAGCATCGACTTACAAAAACAATGTATAATGACCACCTAAAACAAAGGGAAAAAATGAATCATATTTGTGATCTCACAGGGCTTTAATAGGACAAAAGTATGCATTTTTTTATTTCCTACAACTTACAAGTGGCCGAAAGAGCTGAAATGGCATTCACGTGAACACAACAGAATCCTCTGCGATTTATTTGGTGTCGAAATTACATCCCAAACGTCGTGATATTTGCCTGAAACTCAACTTACCCAGCTCTCGTTTAGACTTCGAACCTTACTGCTTTCTCACCACCGTTTCAATGTTTTCCTGTTGTTCAGAAGGTGGTTGAGCCATTGCAGATAGTGATCTCTTTTACTTGAGAACCAGATTACAACACCCAAGCCTTATCACGCTAAAATACTAAACTACTGAGATTTCCTTCGCAGCCGTAAGCCGCCAGTTTTTCTTTTCGGTATACTTGTTCCCAGGCTTTGAGTTCCGACGGTCCACAGCTGGCCCAAGCTCCAACTGTGAGATGATCATCTTGCGCAATAACAGTCGTGGCAGCATTGTAAGAGTTTGGATAGGAATATCTACGACCGCTCAACGAATTAAAAACTACGTCAAACTCTCAATGAAAATACCTCATCTTACTTGCACAGCGTATCACTTGTTATCTGACCGCTTACTTTCATGAAAAGAACCCATTTTAGCAAGTTGTCCATTTCGAGGTTTTCCACGTACATAGGAAAAGCCCGCCCAAGCTCCAGCTGTGAGATGATCATTTGCGCGATAATATTCATGGCGGAATTATAAATATTTGTATGGGAATATTTACGACCGCTTGAAGGAATAAAAAAATATGTCAAATTCTCAATAGAAATACCTCACCTTACTCTCACAGCGTATCACTTGTTATCTGACCGCTTACGTTCATGAAAAGAACCCATTTTAGCGAGTTGTCCATTTCAAGGTTTTTCACGTACATAAAAAACCTCAAAATGGACAACTCGCTAAAATGGGTTCTTTTTATGATAGTAAGCGGTCAGATAACAAGTGATACGCTGCGCAAGTAAGGTGAGGTATTTTTATTGAGAATTTGACGTATTTTTTACTTCGTTAAAGTAGTCGGAAATATACCTATCCAAACTCTTATAATTCCGCCATGACTTCTATTGCGCAAGATGATCATCTCACAGCTGGAGCTTGGGCCGCCTGTGGACGGTCTCACACAAAACAAGCCATGAAGTTAAGTTATGCATAACTTTAGGGCCAATTAAGAAGTAGCGATAATCATAACTTTGGTATCGAGATCATGTTGCTACACATAATGGCGGTCTCCCGATCGAATTTATCGCTCTTAGCGTGTTTTTTACTACTTTCATTTTCTACCATCGTAGAAACACAAAATGAGGACAGCGGTAAAGTCAAAGAGAAGGAAGCTGCCGAGAAAGAGAAGAAATACAGTGCGATCCACACGGCATTCCTGCTTGTTATGATGTTTTTGTTGATTATCACTGTGCTAACTGTGTGGATTTTTAAAGTTAAGCGTTGGCGCTTTCTGCACGAGACAGGATTTTGTATGATATACGGTGAGTTCCCTATTATAGGTACCGTAGTTTCTCGGTTATAAGGCGCACAGTTTTTTCAAGAAAATTCTGTCTTATTGTTGAGAGGAAAAGCAGAGCTTTTTGGTCTGAGGTGTAGCGAAGATTGCATCAAATTCAATCCTTAATTCCTATGAATTAAAAAGGAATACTGCTTCCAGAACACTCACCAACTTCCATAGAAAAGTTTACATACGTGCTAAGCAGCACTTGCTCGCTAATATGATATCCAACTCAGGTCCTTCGGTCGGTAGCGTTCTATGGATGCACATTTTGTTATCCGCAGCTCACCAGAAAACAGGAAATGTTTCCGGTTGTGTCATTTTCTCTCCATGAATTCTGAAATGCCGTATTCACGGTCAATTTCACGATTGTTATTGACTATTGTCAGCAACAATTTTCAACTTGACGTTGAGATCATACGAGTGACGGCGAGCGCTTGGCATATTTGCGATCGAACACGAAGTTGAAGTTAAACTCTTACTGTTTATGATGAGTTTGACTGAGTTTTAAATCAGTTGGTTGATGTTAATAGAATGAAATCGGATCATTGAATATTTATTATTTAATTTTGTAAATAGAAGCATGTTTTCTAAGCAGGAAGGCTAAAACAAACGAGTATGCGTTTTATGTTTCTTATTACAGGTGTGAAATTTTAGCCTTGGTTTTTACGTAGATCATTAAATCTGTGACTTTTTCACTTTTATTTACGTTAACAAAAGAGTTTGCATGCCAGTTGTGTAGGGATAATTGTTCTCAGTTCCATCACTTCCTTTTGTTAAGTCTCAACCTTTTGGTACTTCAAATAGCCGAGTATTTTCACATAATTTTCAGTTTGGGAACTCGGTTGAATAAGTTGCTTAGTTTGGGGTGCGCTTATAACCGAGTGCGCCTTATAATCGAGAAACTACGGTATGTTCAGTTGAAGCACTGGTGGTAAAATTTTATCAAACAATACATAGCCTTTAAGAAAACAGATTTGTTTTACAATAGTATGGGGCTATGCGGAAGTTGGTGAAATTTCCGCACAGCTCCTTACTTATTGTAAAACAAATCTGTTTTCCCAATGGGAATGTATTGTTTTTGTCATTGATTTCTGTAGCCAAGAACTGAATGCATAATTTATGATGGGGCTATGCGGAAATTTTACCCCGTTTGATCAAGTCCGCTCACAACTGACCGCCTGATATTACAGGTATCCGGCATATTGCCAAAACTTGCCTTCGAAATGGATAAATCTGTTTTCATAGCTTGCACGCGTTTCAATAAATGTTTGATCCCCGTGGTAAACTTTCATTAAAATTATGTAGGAAGGGCTTCAAGCCTTTGCTAAAATCAGGGAATAGGGCTCTTGTGCAGAAAAAAACATTCATTAGTTTGTAATTTGATTGTTTATTATCATTATCGCACAGTTAACAGTAAGGAAACTGTGACCGGAGAGAAGATTTTAAGGTCACATGTGGCGTGCTTGTTGACGCACAAGTTCCTGTGTGTAACAACTTCGGCTTTTCGAGACCGCGGATGATGGGAAACTCTGCCCCCCCTCATTTGAAAGTAAATATCAATAGCGCCATAACATTCATTAACTGTGCCATGTTTCCAGAAAATAAGATGGGAACATGCTTTTTTCCACTTTCCACCATCAAGAAATTCCACGCAGAAATAGTATTTGAAGCGTGACTGGGTAATCTTTCAGGAGAAGTAAAAATTGTTTATCTTTTATTTTTAGAAAACTCTTCTAGAAAGTGTTTAATCCTTCTGTTATTTTATTTGCCCTTTTTTTGACTGCAAATATCGTCTGCATTCGCTATTATTTTTGCTGCTTGTCATGGCCTTTCCTGCGTGCACGTGCGAGCCAGTTGGTACACAGCACTCTTTCGAGTCTCTTTGCGTGGTGTCGGGCTTAAGTGTGTAGCAAGGGGGCATTGGGGCCCATTAGAAATCGCAAAACCGTAGGAAAAATCATCTAAAACCGAAAACCGTAAGCAAAACTGTCCAAATCGATACATTTTCACACCCCAGTTGTTAAAACCCTGATCGATCCGATAGAGTGGTGACAAGTGGAGCATACAGAGTTAACTACACTAATTTCATGGCAGGATTTATGAATACCATGGACTTGGCATTCGTATCTTCTAGTATCTGCTTAAATTAACCGCTGCGCTCTCGAGGACCTCGAGCGTGGTCTCTGCGGACTCAGCAGCTGGTAATGGAGCCTAATTAAATTAATGAAATTGGCACAAACGTTCTCCATAGGATTGCAATTTTGCAGTCGCAAAAAGCTATAGCTATGGAAAGTTTCATCGAAGTTTCTAAGACCTGAAAGTTTGGAGATTCTATTGGAACGTTGAATCAATCAGTCACGTATGACTTGTAATTTGGTTACCAACTTCGAGGTGGCGTTGACGTTGATAAAGTAACTCTGGCAATGATCTATGCTTAGCCTTACCCTAAGTGTAGCCGTACCGTCCCCCCCCCCCCCCCATCTTAGTGAAGGGGGAGGGTAAGGCTACACTTAGGCTACCTAGGGATCCCTGCGATATTTCAATTGGTTTGTCACGCATTCCTCTCGATAACATTTGCGTTTAGCGGCTATTCGAGATCAGTGAAGGCGCGTGATTTCGCGAAAACCGAAAACCAAATGCTTAAAGACGCAAACCGCAATGAACACTAAACCCGAAAAACCGACGTGTTTTGGCACAAAAACCGAAAAACCGATCTGAAAAATAGCCAAACCCGCAAACCGAAAATCCCAATGCCCCCCTTGTGTAGGTCTGGCTCAAAAGATATCTGTACGCTGCAACATGGGTTCCTATGTTTTCTCCTTTTCCTTTATTTGTATTTTTATTCCCTTTCTCGTATTATCACACATGTATGTTTTTTTAATTCCCTCAGTGCGTTCCCTCAGAGTTGGAAGTAGACTATGAAAAGCCAATATTGACCAGAACTGAAACCTTTTCTATCACTATTTGTTTCAAAGAACCCCTGTTATTTATAATTTTAGTTCTCAAGAGAATGTGTAGTTATTTGCTATTTATTTCCATTAGAACACGAAACTAGGTAGAGATAACTTATTTACTATTTGTATATGAGCAGGCTTATTTACCCCACTTGTAAAACTCCTTGATGAAGTCTACTATTGTTAGACGAAACGCGTGGGAGATAAATACAGGTTTTTACTTTCTCAGATCGTGCAGTGATGCTCACTGTTTCGGCAAAACACTCATCAACTAAGATCCGCATTTGCTGATCAACAACAACTCTTTAATCAAACCTCATGTATGTGTACGAAGACAGTATTCTTCAAATATGGTCATGAAAACCATGTCCGTAATATCTCCCTTTCTTTAAAAAAATAAAACAACTCCAACAGAACTTGCCTAAAAATCTGGCTGACTTAAGTTTACCAAAAAACTTGTCGACGCTGAGACTAAACCTAGTCCCTAATCGAACTTACTTAACGCCTTTACTAACGTTTCTTATCAAAGTCTTTGAATCTGGACGAGTACTTCGGGTTCTTGTCTTCTGAGACACTGGTAAAGCTCTGCTTGTGCTGGATGAATGCTCCGCAGGACTCGTGGGTGGTGAGCTTACTGGCTTAATACTTAAAGAAAGGTGTGGCAGGCCATATCGGTTCCGTGGGTACTTTCTTGAGATTAACACCAGGTAAGGTTGTATCATCCTTGTTTCTTTGCTTGTCTTGAGTTGTAGGCTCTGCTGCATGTCTCAAGAACTGCCTATTCCTTCTGAAGGTCTGATCGCCTGACTTGACCATGTAGGACCTGTCTGAGAGTTTCTCTACGCAAGCAGTCTGCTTCCACGTTTGATTCTTTTGCAAGAGTTCAATTTCAGGCAACTGTTTTGCAGTACGGTCATAGTAAAACTTGGCCTTTCGCCTTTCCCCTCTAACTGCTCTGTGGAGTCTGGAATTATTTCGGGACGGGGAAGACTTGCTGCTGTAGGTAGCAGAGTTCGTAGACTTGCTGCTGTAGGTAGCAGAGTTCGTGTTCTTCTAGACATAAGCCTTTGACTAGGGCTGGTTCCTAGACCTTCTGTATGGTTGTTCCCATAATCTAACAAAGCTAACAAGGGGTCTTTACCATCACGTTCAGCTTCCTTTAATAACTGTTTGACCGTCCTGACTGAAGATTCAGCTTTACCGTTAGCCTTTGACGTCACGTGGTTGAATTTCCAGCTGCGTAAAAACTCGTGAAATTTCTGACTGCTAAACGGTGTACCATTGTCTGAAACAACAGTATCCGGAATCCCATGTCCACTGAATTTCTCAGGCATGAAGCAATTCCTTGATGGCTGGAGTGTATTCTTGAAAGCCTCTCCGGCTTCATAGCTTTCGGAACTAACACTCTCTGACTCTTAAACAGAATTAATAATAATAAAGGTCTTTATTAAGCACTCTAAACAACAAACGTGTTTAGTTACAATGACATGAAATCAGCAAGTATAAAACTAATAAACTAACTAAATTACTAACTGAATAACTAATAAGAGAACAAACATCTATTAATAAAGGTCCTTTTGAAACGTTCAGTTCTGACAAGCGGGAGAGTATAATTATGGCGCCTCTTACGTAGCGTATCCATTGTTCGCTCTGGTGGCAAAAGGTCATCTAAAGCTGTTGGAAAATCGCTGTCGGTGATCTTGGCCCACAACTTCTTATCTTTTAGAATAATAATATTTTCAATCGAAAAAAGCTCTTTACAGTAGCCAAGCTTAAAAGCTCTCTTGAACAGCCTGTCTATGCGACTCAGATACTTATGATAGTACGCGCAGCCCCATACTTCTACAGCATATGTAAATATAGGTAGAATAAGACTGATAAAGAGAAGATGAAGATGATCGAGCGGCAGTCCATAGAATTTACAAACACGTAAGATGTACAGACGACTACTGGCTTTCGATATAATATTATCAAAATGTAAATCCCAGTTACACGGATCAGATTGAAAAGTTACACCCAACAACTTCAGACATGGTTTACGCTCTATAGAAACCAGAGGAGCAGGTAAGGCCTTAGTGGATTTGCCTCTAAGAAGCATCTCCCACGTTTTCTTGAAGTTTAGTTGCATACGATTAGCAGATGTCCATGCGACGATCGATCGGACCTCCTCAGCTGCTAAATTGCCGTTATTAGCCAGCGATTTTACTGGAATACTTAATGTTAAATCATCAGCATATTTCACAAGTAAATTCTGATTTGGTAGAATGGCCTTAATATCATTGACCATAATAGAAAATAGTATAGGGCCTAAAACTGTCCCCTGAGGGACACCTCTATTGATATTTACATAGTCCGTGACAATGGCATCAACAACAACTCTTTGTTTCCTGTTCTGTAAAAAACTAATAATCCAATTGGTCACGTATGGATTTATATCAAGTGTTTTCAACTTAGAGCAGAGGATATCATGAGGGACCGAATCAAAAGCTTTGCTGAAATCAAAAGAGAAGATTCTAACACAATCAAAACCCGACTCAAGCCATTTCAGCCAAGCATATTGACACTTAATTAAGGCCATTGTCGTATTGTGGCCTTTGCGGTATGCAAACTGGTCGAAGCTAATGAAGTTCTTCATATATTGAGATAATTCTTGTCTGTATACAAGACGTTCAAAAACCCTCATTATTACATTAGTCAGCGAAATGGGCCGCAGCTGTGTGCAATTTTTAAAGTTGGGCTCTTTAGGCAAGGGAGTTATGTCGGCCAATTTCCAAAGATCAGGTACAATGTGATTTTCCAAAGAACAGTTGAAAATATGGGTAACAACAGGAGCGAGGTCGTACGCAAACTCTTTCCAAAACCAGTACGGGATTCCATCTGGACCAGAGGCAGTTCTTTTTAATTTCAGTAGACTCCTGGTAACACTGGAGACCGTTAAAACAGGCATCTCGCTTGATTCCGGGATAGTGACAGTGTCAATGGGTTTATAAAGGGGATCAGTGTTAATGGAACAGAAAAAATTATTGATCTCGCTCGGGGAGATAATTGAGCTTACTTGCGAGTTGGTAGACTTCCTTCCTGTCAGGGAATTGACTGTTGACCACCAAGATTTGGATCCTGCACTATGTTTCTCAAAATTCCCTTTAACTGCTCGAACTTGATTATCTCTGATCAACTTGTTGATTTTCTCTTGAAGAGTTTGGATCTCAATCGAAACAGGATTTCCTGACATGTTACTTCGCCGAATCAATTTTCGCCGTTGGTCCAGTAGATGTTTGATTAGAGGAGAAAAGAACGGGGGGTCCCTATTAGACACACGTACTGATATACCCGGAAAACACTCATCAAACATGGACTTAATCTTGGTACAAAAAAGATTAAGTTTTCCATTCACATCTCCGCATTGATAAACATTGTCCCAGTTATGAAACTTCAACAGTTTATCCATATCCAGTTTATGATGATCACGAACATCTCTGAACATCACAGTTTTCCTTTCAGCCTTAAGTGGGATTCTGGGATATACCAGGACCACAGAGTGGTCAGATCGAACTAGTCCTTGAGTGACCGATACTTTCCTCCAAAAATGTGGGACGTTAGTAATCAAAACATCCAAAATTTTGTTCTTTCTTGTCGGTGTATTTACCATCTGGAATAAATTTAGTTGTGTAAGAAAATCATTGTAATCTAGCTGATTGAGGTCACCACAAATTATAAGGTTGCTGTTAGGATTACCAGTCAATAAATGATCACAACTATTTGTTAGATGTTCCAATAAATCATCAGGACAATATGGCGGATCTGGAGGATGATAAACAGCAGCCACATAAAAGCTTGAGTTGGGAGTTGTAATTTTAGCCCACAAACATTCAAAGGCATTATAAAAAACGCTGTCTAATCGTTCCAACAACCAATCGCTCCTACAGACAATAGCAACACCACCGCCTGACCGGTCAGTTCTATCCTTTCGCAAAATTGAGTAATCCTTCGGACAAACGAGATGAGATGGAAAATTTGGTTTAAGCCATGTCTCGGAGATGATGCAAATATCGCAGTTGTTTGAGTGCAATTCCATATGCAAAGCAGAAGCAGCATCAACTTTCACAAGTGATCTTGCATTAATGACCATACATTTGGGGATTATTCGGGGTAAAGAAGAAGAGTGAGTAGAAATGAAATGCAAATTTGTATCCTTGGGTCGAAGTCGTGCGCGTTTGGTCGTTGATAAAAAACAGTGGTCAGTGACACGAACTGGAATCTTGTGATGTTGTTGACGAGGTCCAAATCTAAGAATTGCATTGTGGAGCGAAATCTCTTCTATATAATTCCAGTAATCGCGAACTTGTATTGGGCATTGCTCTCTTTTCTCTGGCCATCCCGTTAGCACAATAGTTTTTAAGGTTTCGAGAACGAGGTCTTGCACTGTAGACTTCTGCGGTTGATCTAGCCTTTCTGGATGGAATCAAAGGGGGTGAGTGTGTCAAGTTCTATGGCGAAAACTTGGAAATTGTCTGACATCGACGTACTATCATTAAGTGAGACTCTGGACAAATTATCGGCCACATACATCTGTGCACCAGGTTTGTTCTTGACTTCTACATTAAAGCGTTGTAACCGCAACATCATTCACCCTTTTAACTGGCAAAGTTTCATTGAAATCGGTGAGATGGCATGAGCACGACTGCCTGGTGCTCTCTTGGACACACTCTCAATTTTTCAAATTTATTGGTGAAAGATACACCAAGAAATGAAAATGTTTGGAGTCATTTTCAGCAAAATATTTTGCTGATAGATTTATCAATACTAAATAATAAAAATGCTGTGGGAACAAGACATATTTATGCTTCCTAAGAATAAATACCCAGACAAATTTTTCTTTCTTGTTTGGACCAAGTCCCACAGGGTCTGTTATGGGAATTGTCCGAATGCATTTAGACTAACTTGGATTTAGAAAATTTTTCAATAAGAAGAAAAGAATCATTTGTTCGAGTAATTCATTTTTACAGTGCTTTTGTCATTTACCTGGAGTAGAAGGGCAACTCCAAGTTATTCATATCTTAAGCCCAGTTCAAATGGTCATGACAGTTCATAATAGTGGACGATAGTTTCAACTTTCATTCACCATCACTGACCATCATGTTTTCTGTCGCTCGCTTTGACTGTGTACTCTCGGTTGCATAGTGACTTGCAATTCATTTCAAATTCCACTTTTTAACACTTCCTTTAAGTTTGCAAGGTGCATGTTGTGATGACCATAGTTGCCGTGGATTGGTTGTTGGGTAAATTGTGCTAAGTTATCATTTTTTTTCCTAGGTCTGGTAATTGGCTTTCTCATAAAATATCTTAGTGGAAATAAGAGAGTGGCAGTTACTCACTCAAACTGTACCATAAGTTCTGCAGCAAAGAAGCTGTATATCAGCACTCCAAATGGTTCACTGTATTCATGTACGTTGTCTGGAGCAGTGCAGAATTCTGGCGCTGATCAGGGAAGTGAGCTGAATCAGATGGTAAGTACAATGAAGAAAATTCAGAGGCTGATGATAAACTAATAAAAGTTTTCTTACTCGGATTTTTTGTTTTTAAAGTGATTCCGCTCAAAAAGCAATATGTTTGCTATCTAATTAGTATATTTTAAAAGCAACGGTGCATAAAGGTCTATCGAAAAAGAGAGAGAACAGGAAAACAACCTCGAAAGTTTTGAAACCATGCGGCTAAAGTCGGTGCAATTAAACTGCACACGTCATGTTATGTATGCACATGCATACATGAGGATTTTTATCATCAGGGTAGTTCCTTAAGAATTAAGTAGGACTTGCGCGTGTGCTAATTTATAATACTGTAATGTGAACACATTGGATCAAGCAAGTTCTTTCATCAAACAAATAACAGTATGACGCAAATCAAACTAGTTAACTGCAAGTGTTTTATAGTGAAAAAAAAGAAAGACAAAGACAGGCAAGAAAAACAAGTTAGAGTAAAGGAGCAATGTATCAAGCCTTTTTACCCAAACATCAATATAAATATTCTCCATACTTTTCTCTATATTCTTCCTGACAATGGGAATTTGTTTAACAATCAATAGCTTCTTTGGTTGATGATTTTTCCTTTATTCTAATGACCTTAATGTTGGATTCGGAGGTAACATTGTTAGGAGAAATTAAATACTATTTACTCCCAGGGGTAAAAGAGTTAAATAAATTTTCTGTTGTTAGAGTACTAACCATAACATGCTGGGCAGAAAGGATCTCAGAATTTTTGCCTAATTTATAAATAATTATTTAATATCAGTTAAGAAATACTTTGTTGATCAGAAATGAAAGTTGAAAGCCTTTTGAGATGTACAGTTTACATTTTTCTTCTTTTTCTTCATGCAGGCTGTATTTGATCCTGAAATATTTTTCTATGTTCTACTGCCACCAATTATTTTCTATGCTGGATATGACATGAAAAAGGTAATAACTAAGTGAACTTTTGTTATAATCTTAATATAGTTCACATCTCTGCATTTACATAATTATACAGTGGTATTAAAGCACACTCATGTCACTTAAGAAAATTATTCAGAGTAAACAGAGCAAGCTCCAAGACCTTCTTCCTGCTCATAGCATCAGTACTTTGAACCTAAGGATTAAATGAGAGTTTAGGCCCATGTTCAAGACGAAAAAAATTTTCAATAGTTTTATCACTTTAATGACCTTAAATCCTAAACTATTTTACTAAAATTGTATATTCATTTGACATATTCAGTTTACAAACGCGACAGATATGCAAACAAAGTTCTCTAGAAACTTGCCTCAAACCACTAATAGTTCTTTTTAATGTTATTATTGCTATAAACTTTGGTAATAATTGTATTATTCAATTTTTTAGCTTCAGAGAAATAAAATTATAAGTAAACTATTTATTTATCTTTCACACTTTCTTGTTTGGAATAAGTACAACATTATATAGATTATTATTGTATATCTATATTACACTTGCAGCGCTTTTTCTTCCGGAACATTGGCGCCATCCTTACATACGCATTTGTTGGAACAACCATCTCGTGCATGGTGTTTGGGTGAGTAGATTTGACTAGATTTAGTACGTGCACTTTGCGGTGTAACTCAAAGATAAGCGGCGGACATCGAATACTAGTACAGTACCATACCCTCACCTGAAGTGTATGTGTTTATGTACAGACTTGTATTAAAACAGGTTAAGATGAAGTATATGTGCTATTGTTATTCATTGTTATGTAACTTTTCCTTGTGTGCCATTGTGATCCACAACTAAATAGACGGTAATATGAAAGAGCCGGTCCGCAAGCATGAAATTCATGAAATAATTATGAAAATTGCCGTACACAAATTGTTGAACAGATTTAAAGTTGAGAAAGAAATGGCGTATGACCATTAAGCACTTACTGTAACAGTGCAGCTCTAACTGATGAGGAAACATGCATACACATACATTTACATGTAAATTAAGCATGTAAAAGTTACAGATATGATGATGGCTAAGAATTATTTTCCTCACCTGCATGGCTGATTTGCACTTTTGGACTTGTTATGATTTCATATTTATACTGTTGTAAAAATACTTATGCTTCTTGTTTGTTTTTCTAATAATATGATGATGCTTCTGTTACACTTATAGTACTAATGATATTAACCCATGAAGAGAGTCATCTTTCTCAATTCAGAAGGAAAAGTATGGTTACTAGAAAGGAAAATAGTCAGTTAAATTTTGTGTGCATTTTGATTAGGTGATGTGAAATTAAAACCAACGTAAACGCAACAGCCAATCACAGGGAAGGAATAATATTATATTACAAAAAGCCAGTGAGAATGTTAAAGAGAGACAAGTCGCAATTGGTTTAAAATTTGAATTTGATTGGTTGAGAGGTTGATACAACCTTTTTATGCCAATCCTAGAGTAAAGTAAAACAAAACCAAAGGAATCCTGGATAAATAAGGAAATTTGCTTTTAAAGTTTAAGAAATTCCTTTAATATACTTTTACAATACTTCTTTACAACGCTTCTTACCAACTACTGTTTAATTTATATGTTCTGTCTGATAAACAGGGGGACAATGTATGCCTACACAATGATTGATTCTCATCATATAGACAAAAATTTTGATTTCCTGGAATGCCTCTTGTTTGGAGCTCTGATATCAGCCACAGATCCAGGTATGTTGGTTTGAATTATTCAAACTGGCTACTCAAGGCAATACCAACCTTATGAGCAAGGGGCAAATTTTTACTTGTATTACAGTGTACCACTGAATATCAGATTCAAAATTCCACTTTTATTTCATTTTGTAGTGCTTTAGTTTTTAGTTTGCAAAACGCTCCTATTTCTTTATCTGAATATCTCATTGATTGCATAGGGTGTACGTGAAAGGGGTAACAACATGGAGGAAACCATCTTAGTGTTCTTTGTGACCGTCTACAAAATCTGATAGGCTTAAAAGTTTGTTTCTTTAAAAGTCAAGCCTAAAGGCAAAAACAAATGTTGCCCTCCATGGGAAATCGGAAACTTACACTTTACCGTTAAACGGTCTAGAGAAACGTTTTTAAACAGATACTTAACGGCCAAAGTCCAAAAAGGGATAGCTTAAACTACGAAACGGTTGACCAAAATCGACAAACGGAGAACTAAAAATTAATGTTAAACGGTTGTAGTTGAACCGGAAAGTTTTGAGGAGAAGTTTGAATTAAGCAGTCGGCTATTTTATTGCACCTCTTTCGCTATGTGTACTACTTTGGCATATTTTGTGTATTCGGATGCCCTTATATGGTAAATTATTGTAGTTCTACAAAACAGGTGTACATGGTTTTCTGAGTTTCATGATGAAAGCACTGTGTTCTATTTTCAAAAAGAATTAACTGCTCAACCCCAGCCTACCAAATGTTTCATTTCAATTAATCTTTCTATGCTATGATAGAATCAATCTGATTAAAATGCTCACTGTATGAATTTATTATGTTTATTTGCTTTTACCTCCCAATAGCCTGAACTTCCCATTCTCAAACATTTTTAGTTTCTCTCGAAGTTTCAAATTATTGGGAGGCAACTCTACTCCATCACTAGTTTTTAAAAGTTGCTCTTCTCCATCACCCTTCTCCCCCTTCTTTCCCTAACCCCTCCCAGTGTTGATTCTCTGGTTTACACCTTTTGTAGATCCATCATAAACTCAAATGTAATATTACTTTGATTTGTTGTGCAGTAACAGTGCTGGCCATTTTTCATGACCTGCATGTGGATGTGGATCTGTATGCTTTGGTGTTTGGTGAAAGTGTTATGAATGATGCCGTGGCAATTGTTCTCTTCAGGTAGGAAGAAGCGTGGGTCAGAATTCGGATTAGATATTTATTGTAACTAATAGAATTAGTTGTGTCAAGTGCACAGCACAGTTGATGAACCAATAATTGCTCACTCTTGACAAACAAAGAAAACTACTATACGTGGTTTCTTGATGATATTGAAAACAAATCAAATACAGTACTTGCGAGAGCTCTTGTGATAGAGAGATAGATTATACAGCAACTGTAAAGAGTATGTGGAGTGCAGATATTGCCATCTCAATTCTTACAAAATGTTTGGCAATTACTTAAAGGTATCTTCGGCTGTGAAGTCAAGAATTTCAAGGCAATTTGACTGAGAAGCTATGGACTAGAAGACCCATTGAGCCACCTCCTAAATTGTCCACTGTTAAATCATGAGTTATTAATTTACTTATGTTTGAGTGTGAATTTAACATTTACCTTTCTCAACCCAGAGAATTTTTTGTGAAAGGAAGTGCAACTGAAACATACCTGTACATGTATCTTCATGCAATGTCAAGTATGGTTTGAATTAACAAATCAAGAAGCCTTGACTGTGCTCTCTTCTATTGTAAAGCATGCAGGAAGCGGCGAGAGCATGAAAGAACTGCATGGGGAAATATGAGACGTTGTCAAATGTTTCTCCCTTCTTCTTTAGTAGCGTGAAGTCTGAGAAATGGTCTGACATAGTACAAATTGGTAACTGGCACGACGGCTTTAGCTCAGCTTTTTGTTTTGTACTATCGCTGGTAGAGCACGTTCTTTCAGCCAATGACAGTGCGCATTATATCAGAATTTTTTTATAAATGAATTAAATCAAGCTTGCCTTTGCAGATCTGTGGAGACATATCTGTTGGACAGCACAGGCACTGGATTTCAAGTTGATAAGTTCTTTGAGTCAGTGGGTGTCTTCATTGGTGTTTTCTCGGGGTCTTTCTTTCTTGGTTTTGCTATGGGTCTTGTTACTGCTCTTGTATCCTTTCAAAAGTTCATTTGACATAATTACAAACAATGTTGGATAAAATCTTGGGACACTAACGGAATCTTACAAAAATAAAATCCTCACCCCCTCCCCTCCCCTCCCCTCCTCCCCCCCCAAAAAAATTATGAATTTTTGTCCTTTGAAAATTTTACTGAGATTTGGTGACTATTTTTTTTTTGGGGGGGGGGGAGGAGGTTCTGTATTTATGCTTGAATTGGCAAAAAGTGGTATTTGTATTATATTTGCATGTGGAGTTTGTTGTCAATATCTGTCCCATGGAGTTTTGATGTTCATTATGAACATTTTGTGGTTTTAGACCCTTGACATCACAACAAAAACAGGTGACAAAACTCACCAAAATCTCAGACTTTCCTCTCTTAGAGACGGCTTTGTTCTTCCTACTTTCATGGACCACATTCCTTATGGCAGAGGCAGCCAATCTAACAGGTAAGTGTCTAAAAGTTCACTAAATACTAAGGTGATGGAGAAAACCTTATTATCTAGGTAATCGTGGTGAAAATAATGCTGGGAATGTAGTAAATAAAGAAAGCACTGGCTAGTAATTCTACATAGTTATCTTTATTACCATAAATTTGAGAGTTATTACTTCTCATTTTGATAACAGGCAAAAAGAAACCTGATGGATATCTTGTCATTAAAGCTCTATTATTAATGCTCTATTATTAATATAGTTGTAACCATTGCTGTTTCCTCAAATGTGATTGGTGCAGTAGCTGCTTTATTTTTCACTAATTATTATGTAAAGTTGTAATTGGACAGCGTAAGGGAGTAGTTGGTTGTACATTGTGTAATCGAACACCTGTATTCAGACAGTTCAGGCAGCCAATCATATTAGGTCAACTCAGCTAAATCCACCAATCACAGAATTGATTGTCTGTTAGCGTACTCGTAATTATTAAATCGAACGGTCGAGTGATTTTTTTGAACGCTCGCGTGATTACAGACTGAATTGGACTCCACTCAGTCTTACATGTATTGCCATTACTAATTTTAAAAAAATGATAATGATTATAATTGTGAGAACACTCCTGATAATGATGATAATATTGATAGTACAGTAAATAGTAATTGTCATTAATCTTCTTATTTTTTGTTGTTGATGTTTTATATGTATTATTATTATCATCATTACCATTAGTGTTTTATATGTATTATTATTATTATCATCATTACCATTACTGTTATTATTTTCAGTTATGTAGATTGTTGTTGAAACTGTGCAATCATTTTCGTGCTGTTTCCCTCTAGGGATTGTTACAGTTCTTTCTTGTGGAATATCTCAAGCTCATTACACATATAACAATTTGTCAGAGGAGTCAAAACAGAACACAAAACAGGTACTGTACTTTTAATTACTTTGGCTTGTCATTCACATGTGTACTGTACTTATCCTCAAAACATATTTCATTTAGCTTCAGGAAAATCATACACTACATGATACTCCTGGAAAAGTAATTTATATACCGTATTCGATGGTCTAACAAATAACACAAGAGGATATTTTGCGACTTGCGTAGTAATCGAAGTCGCAGCAATGAACTAAATGTCCGCTCGCATTATGTGATTTAATTCCACTATTATTTCACTGTTTAGTACCTTGAATTTAGTTTTGTGAAATACGCCCTACCGCCTTATGTTGGCATCATATCGAATGCATAAGGAGTACGCAAAAGTCGAAAAGAACATGAACAAAACCACTGTGTTTTTTGGGACCCAAAAAAATCTGTCGCACTTAAGAGTTCGTTTGTTTAAACATGAAACCTAAAAAACAAAAACCGATCAAAGTTGCGTCGTTCATTACGGTCACTCTGTTGCTTCGTAGTTTTGCCCTGTTCTGTAGTGAAATGCTGTGGAATAATAGATCTCTCGCAGCTCTCTTCTACCAAAAATTACAAAGCTAACCTTCATATGTTTTTCAACATTTCTTTGCAGGCGTTTGCACTCTTAAATTTTCTAGCGGAGAGTTTTATATTTTCATACATGGGGTTATCTCTCTTCACCTTTCAACATCACCAGTGGAATGTTAGATTTATATCAGTCACATTTGTATCTTTTTTATTATATTGGAGTGGTGACTGGGAAAGTAACACCTAACACTTGTCACTTCTGATCTTTCGAAAATGACGTTTAATGACCAACATTTTGATTATTTTGAGGCATTTTTACGGGGCTGTGTTTCTGGTTTGAAAAGAAAAAATTGAGAAATAAAACAGTAGCTTTATGTGAATCTGTGGAGGAAACATTTTAAAACTGTTAACTTTTTAAATCAATCGTTTGCTTCTGTATTTTTTATTACTTTTTAAAGTTATGGGCTCAGTTTATGCAGAGCTACATGTAGAAGATGTGAAGAACTTTGAAGAGCGGCAAAAATCGGAGATTAAAGCAAGGGTACTGTAGTTTATGTTGACGGCTCCACGAGAGAGCAGAATCTTTTGTTTCTTTGCTCACTTTCTGTTTTATAGCTAATTGATTAGAACTTTAATTGGTCAATCAGTTTAAAAGGATCGTGAAGCTAATGAATGCTGTACACCGGTACCGCAAAGGTATCAGCAAAAGCATGCAACAAAGACAATTTCACGGTTTTCCCTCCTTCTCGCTATTGTTCACCAATTGATACAGCTTGTTAACGATTAACATACCTAAGCAAAAGCCCGCTTGGGTCATGCTGTTGTGGTATCTTACTGATTGAACGTTCCCTAGCCAATCATCGGTTACTGATTCTTAACTGTTTGATGTACAGCTTGCCATGACTTTGGGAAGGCTTTTAAACGTTTATCCATTGTCGTTTTTACTTAATATGGGAAGGCACAGAAAGATTAATTACAAATTTCAGCATATGATGGTGTTTGCAGGTGAGTAATCTGAAGATTGTTTTTTCAAGGAAAAGAATGTAGAACTAGCGTATCATTGTTGATGATGGTCAGTGCTCTGAGTGGAGTACAATTCGGTCTGGAATCCTTCGAGTGATCAACAAAATTGGACAACAGCGAAACGGGAGTTCGATTTGTTAACTCTGTAAATGATGATTACAAATAGAATTGGAAGACAAAATCCTATTCGAAATTAACTGATAGAGTACGAGCAGTCCCCTTTTTCGGCGAAGTCCGTCGCGCGATTAAAAAAAATATATCATTGAAAACACAATTAATGTTAGCGCGTCCCGAGAGCTATTGGAGTGACGTCGATACAAGTATGTATCAAAAATTTTGATACACTGTGGGTTAAACCACTTTTATGAATAAAAACATAACACGAGCTAATGAATTGGTGTGGAGTTCGTGTTATTAAACGCCCGATTTTTTCCTACTAAAAATGATGGTAAAACTGAATGAAGTGTACTCACGGAGAACTCGGGGGAGTAATTTCAAATCGCCCAAGGACGAGGCTGTCGCTTTTTTTATAGTAACAGACTCAACTGCAATCACCGTAGGTATCTTACTGAGTTGAGTCATGCCCACTCGCTCAGGCTTTGACGAGGTATTAAGTGCTCGTTTTTTACTTACTATCTTCCATTAATGTATCAGTGTAATTTTACACCTTTCAGCCGTTCAATGAAGGTTTGCGAGGTGCCGTTGCATTCGCTTTGGCCATGCGCAACACGGAATCAGTTCCTCGTCAGATGATGTTGACGTCAGTACTAATTGTGGTTTTTGTAACTGTTATTTTCAACGGAAGTGCTACCATGTGGGTACTCTCACTTTTGAAGATAAGGTAGGATACTGTTTTAAACATAAAGCAACTAAATCCAATTACAGACATATCCATTCACAGGAATCCGTTAAAGTTCTTTTGAAATCACCTCTGACCGTTGCAATCTGATTTGATCCCAGAGTTCCAAATAATTCGCCACTCACTCTTCTAAGAATAGCTTCACTTTTTCTAAAAGAATAAATTTTGTTTTTAAAAGAATTTAAAAAGAGTTTTTTTTCTTACGACGGAATCAAAGTTTACGTAGTACGATCTTTAGTGGGTTCTTTCCTCTTGAATCCAATTTTTAAAGTAAACATGTTCCATTTGTTTTTCAGAGTTGGCGTAGATCCTGAAGAAGAAGATAAGGGGTCTACCTATGTTTCGGTGAGCACTGTAGGTTTCTTCCGTATAAGTGTGCAAATTTTCTTGCCTTTGTCGGGGAACTATGTTTAATTAAATTGAAGACCACATAAATATAAATAATAGAGTCGGATCTTCTTTGCTTTGTGGAGCAAGGCCATAAATCCTTTTCTACCCGAATTTTGTCTTTATCTATCTTCTCTGTTATTACCACTTCCGCCATCTACTACCAAAGTTAGCCATCACTTTATTTTGCCTCGAGTCGTCAAATCTGCTCTAATATTTTCCTTGTTAGGGTATGTTGGGTCTCGCAATTGTGCCAGTTCTACCTCACAACTCTCTCTAGCCCTCCTCTGGCTACAAATGATTGTTTCATTTATACTTTATAAACGACGTTTACCGTCGATTGCATCATCCCTTCCACGCACATAAAAAAGGGGAAAAAAATGTACTGTTGGCGTACCAATCTTCAATTTCTCAACCGCAATACTTCAGTTTTGCCACCCATTTGGGTTAAGGTTGTGCATTGCCTACCCACTTGAGAGGGTTTTCACGCTTGTTGATAGTGGTCGGAAATGGCATTTGCTTCAAAGAAGGCCAAAATATAAACTTGAAATTTCTGCCTTGTTTATCTTTTATTTATTTATTTGTTTGTACCACCAAAAACCGACTTTCGAAATCAAGAGATTAAATCTCGCACAGCTAGATAATAAGAACAGAACATTAGCTAACAATCAAATCATAGTTTTCGTGGAAAAATATTTGCGTACATTCTATAGACCTCTTGGTACCCACTTTGAACTTTTTCTGTCAAAACGTTGAAGTTTGATAGGTCAACACAACATGTTGTCATCACGTGCATGGAAGGGTAGATGCAAAGGATGGTACTTGTAGAAAGAGGTGTTTACACAGGCATTAAAGAATTAGCCAAACGTACAAAATTCAGAAGGTTGTTATAAGCCTGTGCCTTTTTAATTTGATGAAATTATACTGTCGATTCACTTTGTTTTCTTTCCTGTTTATTGCTTTAATTTTTTTTATTATTATTGGTATCCAAGTTTGTCTGTAAACAATTCAAGTTCTTTTCGTTTAGTTTGTACTTGTCAATTATTTTGTTATCATCGGTGGTCGTTCTTTTCTTTTTTAATGTTCAAATCATGTAGAAAATAGATGACAATCGTAGATCTGCGCAGTCTCATTACGAAAGAGCTTGGATCTTTAGAATGTGGTATGACTTTGATGTGAAATATCCTTTTGTGAAAGAGTTACATTTCTTGCGTAGCATTTTAATTTTGCTTTTGTAACCTTCGCGATATTGATGCTGTTGTATACAGCAAAATGCACTGTGCATGTCAGAAATTTTTTATTGAAATAGCTTAACAAATTAAACTCGTTTGTTTTCGTTGGTATATGGAGGTTTCGCCCATTTCAAGTTCGCCCTCTACCCTCTTTGTGAGTTCGCCCATGAAGGAAAGCAGGTTCGCCCCACCTATACCAGTTTTATGTCAGGGATGGAGCTATTGGGGATATATTCTTACGCCCATTTCAACTACGCCCTCTACCATTTTTGAGAGTTTGCCCTAAAGCAAAGCAGGTTCACCCCCACCTATACCAGTTTCATGTCATGGATGGAACTACTGGGGAGATTATTCAATACCAACCAATTTAGTTCTGGAATGATAATTTGTTTTGAGTGGATAGTCGCTATTAACTTTGTTATTGAGTTTGTTTTAGTTTTTATCCCATAAACTCGGTGAAAAGGTCTCAACATAGTTATACACGTCATATTATTTACAATGATTATTGTAAACCATTATCAGAATGGACTCAAGATTCCTGATTCCTGATTCCAGATTCCTTTGTTGGTCAGTGGGTTAATTTTCTTTTTAGAGCAGGTCGCTGAGATAAACAGCACGAATGGGTATTTTTACGAAACTGTTGGGTGATTGGAAACTCAGAGTTAGTTCGTTGTAGGGCCATTTGAAATGCCCCTACAACGAAGTGAAGTGCCTACAACGAAGTGAAGTACACATCTACGATCATTTCCCATGCTGATTAAAAATTTCATCCAGCCTCTGACAAACGAAAGAGAATGGGGAGAAGAAATAAATCCTCTTCCCTTCTTTTGCGCATAGCAGAGCACGTTGCATTGGAGGTCTTTTTATTGCTCTAGGGTAAATGCGGTGAAAGCAAGACTTACTTTCACTTCCTTGACAAACTTTACGTATATGAAACCTATTTTTACCAACTATGGCCAGCCTCTGACAGAGACTTTACCGGGATGGTGCGGTCCTCTTGTAAGATTCCTCTCAAGATCGCGGCCTGATGCAAAGGTACTGTTTCAAATTTGGGCAGAAGGTTTTTCTAGATAAATGAACATTTAATCGTTTGTCTCATGGAGTGAGAGTCAGGCTAATCAATCTTGTGTTGAGCACGACGTTAACACTGCTACACTGCTAGTCTTTGTCAGGCGACGAGGTTGATAGTTTACATTTTGCCGTCTATAGTACCTTACCTAGTTATTTTGTTATAGGTGTGTCACAGCGCGTTTTACTGGTGCATTTAGATCATTATTGTCATTCCGTCTATTAGATATTTCTCCCTCATAGTTGGGTTTTGTTTCTGATCGACTGTCATGGTTTTTAATAGTTTGCATCCATGTTTCAGGGATTTCGATTCCGTTATCCCTACTCTCGCTCTAAGAATAAAGCCTTATGTCAATGACTTCTTTAACCCTTCCAGTGTACCAGGGAAAGCTATGATCAGTAAACCTAACCTGGCCCTTAACAGGAACGTGTCCTGTTTCATTGTCGTGTTCGAAATCGCCGAATTGTGAGCGCGAGCTAGCGCTATATCTCTTTCATGGTTTTTAATTCTCTCTTTCATCGCAACATAAGTGGGAAATGTTCAAAACGTAGATTACATGTAGCTGTGTGTAACAGATGTAGTTTTTGATATGTTTCGCGAAAGAATATGTGCGTGCGAGTCACCCTTGTCATGTAACTCACAGGTAGATTAAGTATAAATATAGTGTGTCACTGCAAATGTTTTGCATTATTTTGTATAATAACGTTCATCTATTTAAACCGCCATTTGCAACCGTAAGTTGACAACTATAGGTGTTTACCCCAGCCTGCAGTGCAGGCGTCTCGTTAGGACGAGTTACCGTTAAGGAGCGTGCAAAAGTTTATTCAACCGTGAAGAAAACTCTTTACGGTGGCAAATTTACGTTATCAACTCATTTGATAATTCTGAATTGCCCTGTTAAGCTCTTACGGGTTTTGTTTCAATGTAGGCAGAAACAGAACTGAGTTTTACCGACGAAGATACGGTCAGACTTGCCAGCGGCATTGTGAAAAGTGGTGAGCCGCCTGATCAGATAATGGAAGGAGATGTTGAATTAGGTGCTGTGCAAACGACAAGCAGAGCATAAATCATTTTCATCAAACCGAAGGTTTCTGTAGGTATTTAGTTGCTAGTTGCTTGGTCTGGTTAGGTAGTTGTGACAGGATGTCGACTTAAAGGAGAGCTTAAAGGAGAGCTTAAAGGAGAGCTTAAAAGCTGTCTCTATTACTGTGAAAATCTTTGATTGTAAGCTAGCTGTCTTTAATTGTTAAATTGTAAGTAATAAGAGTGTTTGGAATACGCGCATTGGTCAATCAAGGCCAATTAATTGGTTCGGTCTTACATAGTCTTGTAAAAGTTTAAAAGATTCCGCTCCTCGTGATTAGTGTTATATCGTTATTGACTTTCTACACTCTGATTGCAGTTTTTTTTACCCCTTTATTGAATGTACAACTTTGAAATAGTCTTTCCTCACGTAACACTTTATTAGAGAGGAATAATGTCTTGATGGTTTGAAAACATGTTAAGTTCAAAGCCTCATGAGAAGTGGATTTTTTTTACAATGTTAATTTGCTAATTTGCTATAATTAAATTTAATTTCAATTATGTTGTTGAATAAAAATTGGGATAGGCTCACAAAGTCGTGGTTCAAAAGTGACCTTGGAAAAAAACTTGAATTAAATTTCAACAGAGTCTTATTTTACTGATTGTTCTTGTTGAGGTTAGTTTGTCAATTTTCTTCTGACTCATGCCTAAAGCTATTAAACGTAAGTAGTTCTCCTAACAATAAGTATTACTCCTTAAACTTTGGAAGCTTTTCATTTCTAATTTTCTACCTGTTCATAGTGTAATCGGTCACAGTTGTTTTCCTTCAAATAAAGCAATATGCAAGAAATTGTACTAGAAAGGATTTGAGTAATTCAGTTAATACGAATTTAACATTTTTTAAAGAAACTCGTATCTACTCCACTTTGCCTTCGACAAGTTAAAAATAAGATTTTGTCACAAAATCGCTTAGATTGTGATTAATTGAATCATCCATAGAACACTGTGTTTATCCAAGTTTTTTTATCCTTCACAGCTTGAACGTCCTCTTTAACAGGACTTTAAAATAGTTATACCATAATCCTCAATGTTTAGTTGCTAGTTTTAACATAGTAGATCTTAAGAGAAAGATACCAACTAAGCCACCAAGAATTTGTAAGAAGAATTTTATTTAGCGAAAATTAACTTCAATAAAATAAAGATTAATAGTTTATTCTCAAATTTTGTATGGTTTCGATTTTAATTGGATTGTATTTTTTTTTATATTGTTGTTGGAGTTGTTGTTGTTGTTATTCTTTTTCGTAACTAGACTAACCTTTGTTTGGTGCATATGTCTCACTCACTCAATTTTGGATGGCAAGACAAGATAACATATCACCATTATTATAAAGGAATACTTTTTTTACGCTGGTAAATATTTTCATTTGTTATTTATATAGTTCTACATTGGTTATAGCTGTCTTGAATGCACCGCATTGGTATCGTCGAAAGCAGATTGAAAATGTATTTTTATTCTTTATTCAATGCAGTACAGAGGAGTAATGGAAAGCTTTTATCCACAAAAGTACAAACAACAAAAAAAGATCTCCTCATGCTTTCGACGGTCATTTTTTTACCGTAATTGTAGGAAAATGGAAAGAATCCAATTGTAGTCACCTATTCAGTTACGACTGCGTTCAGACTATCTCCCTGCTGGAGAAAAAATTAATAATGAATTCCACTGAATTGACTTGTGATAATTTTAAGCCTTCGGAAGCCTCTTCCGTGATCAAAACTCGGACATTTTTCGAACAAAAAAATTTATTCTTTTGGAACAGCATTTTTTGAAAGCCTAAGGCGCTTACAGAAAAAAAGACGATGTAACTCTATTCTAAATATTTTTTGATTAAATTTTAATCGTTGAATAATTTGAGAAAAATAATACAAAATCAAGTGTAACTGGCTGATGGTCCACTTTTAAACTTTTGAATATATGTCTTTTGACCATTCAAATCACGTCCCCGACAATGATGTCGATTAACTAAACGTAAAACTTGAAATAAATTTTCCATTAAATGCTTAACTATCCCGAAACTTACATTGTTTTGTAAATATTGGGTTTTTTTTTCATAAACCCTCCCTTAGAACTGTATGTTACATCCAGTGATAGGTGACGCTGTATCTGCGAATATGATGTGTCACTGTTCGTTTCGTTTGTTTTCTTGCTCCTTCGGAAACTGTGAAAAATATTCACGTTGGCCTTGTTGTCGCAGAATTCTGACCTTGATTTTATGCTAGTCAGATCTACTGATCTTCTCGCTGAAATTGCATTTTTTGCATGTGTTGCCAGAGGGTGAACCTTTCCTTTGCTATTTCCCCATTTGCGCTTCTTGGAACTTTTATTTCGATCTGCGGCAATGGTCGTGAGGTGGGATGAGGGTTCGTACGGTGGAGAACCACATGGAACGAATGAATCACGAGAACACTTGTAAAGCGTTGGATCGGAGATGGATCTTCCAAGAGTCGCTTTAAGTCCCTGGTCAACTTTTCCGGCGGTGTCAGGAGAAGCGGATGTTGTCAATATCGAGCTGGTTGTTTTCCCGTTGTGTGCTGATAGCTGTATTGATGCCTTATCGTTTAATTCGTTTTTCTTAGAGGATTGAGTCGCTTCAACGGATTGTTGAATATTCTTTGTTGTTTCCATTCCCAACAACTCTTTAACGGCGTTTCGAAAACGACGATCTCGGTAGAAGTACAAGACAGGAGTTAATACAGAGTTCAGCTGCACAAATACCTCTGATAATCGGAAAGCGGAGTTCATGCTAAATGCGGGTAAAAAGGTACCAGACGTGGTAATGACGATCGAGGGAACAAACGAAATCAGAAGTCCAGCCGTTAATAAACCAGTTGTCTTGGCAACTTTAGATTCGAGTTTTGCTTTCATCATGATAGTAACCTGGCTAGTTTGGTTTTGCTTTCGCTTCCGCAGCCCGAGGAACAACATGATGTAAAAATATACAGTGGCGAATAAACTAGCCATGACCAGAATGATTCCAAGTGCAAGCCACAGACCGAGAACTGTTCGGTCTACACCAACGATGATCATCGCAACGGTTGGAACCAGTTTGAGGATTGGCAACAGCCAAGCAATGGCTCCGAGATTTTGAAGGAGATGTTTGGTTACTTTGTTCATGTAGTCCTTCCAACATTTTATGGCCATGTATCTCTCCCAAGCAATTGCAGTTAAGTGATACAAAGATATGTTGGACATTGTGAATAGCAAGAGTTTGTTTACCAAGGAATCGAACGTGCACACATGCTCTACTGAAACCCGGGTAAGCATTAGAACATCGACGATGGCTGACATCGGCATTGTTATAGCTCCTGTTATGAGATCAGTGACGGCCATGCTGCATAGCAAAATGTTGGAGAGCTTTTGCAGTTCTCTGCTTTTGTTCAAAGCGACGACTACCAAAATGTTTAGGACAGTAGTGACAGGGGCAGCAGTGAATATTACGCCAACTAAAATCCATGGTAACGTTGTATTGGTCAAATCCCAGGTGAGGTATGGAGGTTTTTGGCAGAAGTACAATGAAATACTGGCAGAGGTGAAATCATAGCTGACTGTTGTGTTATTTTCCGCCATTCTGTGGCCTACTTTTGTCTAAGTGAGTATTTAGTTCCTGGACTTTTTTGTTTTGTTTGTCTAAGTTTTTGAAAAATGACCTCCACCAAGGCAGTCCTTTCCTTCCCGCTTCTGTTTCCTTCACGATGGCTTTGCCTTGCTTTGACTCGACGCTTTTTTCTTTTCGTAACTCAACAGTTATCTATAAAGGTACATGACAGAATGCGTGAATATAGCTATATTATCGAAAAGCATCAACTTCTATTTTCAAGTTAATGAGACGTTAGCTTATCTTCTTCCTTTTTTCTTTTTCCTTTTTTTACCCAGAAAGATGAACTGTTTGCAAAGCCAAAGGCGTGGATTAAAGCGCATCTGAGACAGAAATGGTTTTAGATTTAATTTCAAAGCCATCAGCATTGTTTGAAAAAAGGTATAAGAAATTAAGGTGCAACTGTTTAATTTTTCTCGATCTTACTTTAAAATGTGTCTTTTGAGAACATTAAATTAAACCTGTAAACACTACATTTATTGGGCTAAGCTTCCAATTTATTCATTTCGTATGAAGCAACTCTCCGTATTATTTTCGGCGAAGGGGATTTTCAAATTGGAAATTTTGTTGTTAGTGAATTTAACGATAGAAAGTAGATTACTTACCAGTATATATGCAACCAATTTCTCTATGTCTCATTTCACCCTACTAGATGATTTTAGCGCGAAAAAATCATGGTGGCCATTTCTTAATCTAGATCTCAGCGTCCTGTACTTTTCAGGAAATATTATTTCAAAGATATAATTTGACGCTGTCGCTAAAGCTTGTAGAAAATGTACATATTAATAAGATTTTCTCTTTAGACTGCCGCTTAAGAGGGCGATTTCTAAAGAATGTCAATCTACCTACTAAAGTAAATTCAATTCAGCCTAAATAGTAATCCACCTTTGCACTGGTTTTGCCATATTGCCTTTGTGATTGGTGCGGCAAACTCACTCCACTATTAAATAATCAGGTACAGAACTTAAACAGCTGTTACTTGGACACTGACGTCTTCCTGTCCTGAAGGCGATTTAAAGGTTTTTTTCCCTGTTTTCGAATTGGTCGCATGTAATATTTTCCTTTGAGCTCATTTGTCACTATGATTATTTAGATTTCAGTGTTACAAAAGCGTTCCTTTGTATCGTTGAAGGCTTAGTACCCTGAGGTGTGTTTGCGTGGCTCTTTTTAATACGCATGTAAGACAAAAGCAAAAATCAAACCTGACTAAGGGTAATGATAATTTGTTTTTTTCAGCTGAGTTAATAAATAAATGTGAATTGGCCGCCTTAAAGAGTTTCCAAACATGACGTTTCGTGGGTTCGCTCTTCTTCAGAGCGAGTTAGTTAGGTTTAGAACTTACCAAAGATTAGCGCTTAACCCTTCAAATTCTAAGAGTGACTAGCATCTAATTTCTCCTCACAATTTCAGCCTTGAATCACACATGGAGCTTATGAGAAGAAAGGAAATGGTTACCAGGGAAGGAACCTTTTAATTGGCAAACAAATCCTCCTTGTCAGCACTTTAAGAAATGTATGAAGAACAGTGTGGAGAATATGCATACTGATGTTAGAGTGTAAAGGGTCAAAATGTCGGCCATCGATGACATTCTGTTTTTTCATGTTCAAATCACATAGGAAGCAGACCACAATCTTAGATCTGCGGAGAATCCTTAAGAAAGAGATTGGATCTTTACAATGTGGCACGACTTTGATGTCAAATATCCTTTTGCGAAAGAGTTACACTACTTGCGTTGCATTTCAATTATGCTTGTGTAACCTTCTCGAGATTGATGCTGTTGTATATTGCAAAGTGCTCTGTGTTTGTCAGAAAAGTTTTATCGAAACAGCTCCAAAAATTAATCTTGTTTACTTTCGTTGGCTTATGGAGGTTTCCAACTCATGTGAAGTTCGCCTTCCATCATCTTTTAGAGTTCGCCCCTGAAGTAAAACAGGTTCGCGCCCTCACCTACATCAGTTTTGTGTCGTAGATGAAAGTATTGGGGAGAATATTCAAGACCGACCAATTTAGTCCTGGAATGATTACATATTAGTTTTTCTCCCATAAACTGGGTGAAAAGGTCTCAACATAGCTATACAGGTCATATCATTATGATGATTATTGTAAACCACTTTCAGAATTGTTGGTAAATGTGTTAATTAGCTTTTTGGAGCAGTACGCCAAGATAAACAGCATGAATAGATATTTTTACGAAACTTTTGGGGTTTTTATCATTAAAAAGAGGGTAATTGGAACTTTAGGATTTGTTCATTTGAAATTGCCCTTTAACAGACTGAAGTACACATCTACGATCATTTCCCATGTTAATGAACTCAAGAGCGTTCTCTTGCAAGCTCCTGGTAAATTTTTGATGAAGTTTAAACCGCGTTTTTTACTAAGGATGTAAACACTTCTAAGTGCATTTTTAATTTCTGCTTTTACGTTCGGGAATGAATGGCCTTGATTAAGCTTCTGTGTGGCGTAGACTCGAGAAGAAGACGAACTGTATGTCTGCAGTTAACATGCACTTTGCAGAGGCCATTTTGAAAAGCAAAAATGTTTGTTCTGCTGCCAATATGAGGCCGAGTAGATCAGGCAGTAGTGGTAACCAATATCGGGGAGGCACGGGTCCAATCTTTGAGACTGGTTAATTTATTAAACTTAGTTCCCGACCTATTTATCTGCGTTGGCTCAGTTTTAGAAGATAGGTTCGTGACAAGAAGTGTTGCTATTGTAATTTAATTAAAAATTTATCCAGCCTCCGACAAACGAAAGGGAATGGGAAGAAGTGAGAAACCCTTTTCCCTTCTTTCGTGCAGAACAGAACATGTTGCATTGGAGGTCTTTTTATTGGTGTAGGGGTAAATGCAGTAAAAGCAAGACTTTCTTTCATTTCCTTGAAAGACTTTACTTATACGAAACCTATTTTTACCAACTATGGCCAGCCTCTGACAGAGACTTTACCGCAATGGTGCGGTCCTCTCGCAAGATTCCTCTCAAGATCGTGGCTAGATGCGAAGGTACTGTTTCAAATTTGTGTAGACGGTTTTTCTTGATAAATGAACATTTAATCGTTTGTCTCAAGCTGTAAGAGTCAGGCTTACTACTGCTAGTCTTTGTCAGGTGACGAGGTTGACAGTTTACATTTTGCTGTTTATAGCACCTTACTTTGTTATTTTGGTATTGGTGTGTCACATCGCGCTTTTATTGGTGCATTTCAATCCTCATCGTCATTCTGTCTATTAGATGTTTCTCCCGCATAGTTGGGCTTTGTTTCTGATCGGCTGTTATAGTTTTTAATAGTTTACATTCATGTTTCAGGGATTTCGATTCTGTTATCCCTACTCTCCTTGTAAGTATAAAGCCTTGTTTGAGAGGCTTCTTTAACCCTTCCTGTGTGGCAGTGAAAATCATGGTCAATAAACCGAACCTGGTCCTTAACAGGAACGTGTCCTGTTTCAATGTCGTGTTCCGAAATCGCCGAATTCTGAACGCGAGCTAGCTTTCATGGCTTTTTATTCTCTCTTTCATTACAATGAAAGTGGAAAATGTTCAAAACGCACATTACATCATAGCTGAGCGAAACAGATGTAGTTTTTTAAATGTTTCAGGAGAGAATATACGCGTGCGAGTCACCCTTGTCAGGTAAATCACAGGGAGATTAAATATAAATATGGTGTGTCCCTGCAAATGTTTTGCATTATTTTGTATAATGACCTTCATCCACTTAAACCACCATTTTGCAACCATAAGTAGACAACTATACCTGTGGACCCTAGCTAACAGTGCGGCGTCTTCTTAGAGCGAGTTAACGTTAAGAAGGCTGTGCTAGTTTATTTAACCGGCCATATTAGATTTGGAGTTAGAGTTGACGGAGAAGGGGTGAGGAAGGGCGAAAATAGGTGTAATATTCACTCCCAACCCCTTTCCTAACTTTTTACTGTCTCTTACCCCCTTGGTACAAATTTCTTTCTCTCCCCAGCTTTCTACTGTCATTAAAATCAAAGATGGCTGCCAAAATTTTTGCTAAGAAAACGCTGAGCTCTCGCTCGCCAAAATTACGCTTCCTCGGCAGGCTAGTGGACCCTAAGCTTACCATTAGACCGAATTGTAGCCAAACTTACACGAAATGCTTTCGCGCTCAAAATGCAATAGTTCACGGCTAAATGTCGGCAATGACTCAAGAACAAAATTAGTGTAGCGAAAGTTTTTAGCTCAAGCTTTAGCCTTCCTCTTACGGCTCAACTTAGTAAAAACCGCGTCGCTCTTTAATTTTTTAGTTATTCCTCCAGTTTGGGGTGATGTTGCCTTGGTTTCACACGTGAGCCTTACAAAATGACATGCGACGACGATTTTCGGCTCTGTCACCCAGCATTAATTAGTACCAGTTAACTACCTGGGAAAAGTGTGCTCAATTTGTTACATTCGCAGAAATTCCTTAAAAAGGTGATATTTGTTATATGAAGCACACTTCAAGTTTAAAAACGAAACGATCATTCGACATTCTGTGTAAACCGATGTACGTGAGCTGGCAAAAGTAGGATAAGCTCAAAAAGTCGTGGTTTAAAAGTGACCTTGGTAAAAAAATGTTAATTTAAATTTCAACAGTCTTAATTTACTGATTGTACCCGTTGGGGGGGTTAGTTTGTCAGTTTTCTTCTAACTCATGCCTAAAGCTATTGAATGTAAGAAGTTTTCCTAACAATAAATATTACTCCTTAAACTTTGTAAGCTTTTTATTTCTAATTTTTCCACCTGTTCATGATCTGATCGGTCACAATTGTTTTCCCTGAAATTGCTTTTTTCTAGCAAATATGTAGGAAATTGTACTTGAAAGGAATTAGGTCATTTAGTTCATGAAAATTTGAACATGTTTTAAAGAAACTTGTATCTTGTTAGAGATAGTTGTTGTTGTCGATAGTTAGTTGTTGTTGTCGTTGTTTTTTTTTTTTCATAACTGGACTAACCTTTGTCTTAGTGCATATGTCTCACCCACTCAATTCTGGATGGCAAGACAAGATTACATGTTTCCGTGAATATACTTCGAGCATACACTTCCATCACAGATCAAGTCATTTTAGATTTTTTAAGAGAACATTTTTATGCAGGTAAACATTATCACTTATTATTTATGTAGTGTTTTATTGGTTCTAGATGTCCTTAATGCACTGCATTGTTTTCGTCGAAAGCAGATTGAAAATTTATATTCTTTATTCAATATAGTAAAGAGGGGAAATGAAATGCCCTCATCCACAAAAGTACAAACAAGAAATCAAACTATCTCCTCATGCTTTCAAAGTTTATTTTTTCACGGTAATTGTAGGAAGTGGAAAGACTCAAATTCTAGAAATTCTAGTCACCTTTTCAGCTAGATTTCGTTCAAGTTATATCCCTGCTGGAGGAAAAATTGGGAATGCATTCGACTGAACTGGTTTGTCATAATTTTAAGCCTTAAAAGGCTCTTTCGTGATAAAAACTCGAAAGCTTTTCGACAACAAATGTTTTCTTTTGAAATAGCATTTTTTAAAGCCTAAATCACTTACAGAAAAAAAAAAAAGACGACGCATCCATATCTAGATTAAATTTAAATTGTTAAATAATTTGAGAAAAGTAATAAAAAACCAAGTGTAACTGGCTGATGGTCCACTTTTCAACTTTGGAATATATGTCATATCACATATTCATATATTCATATCACGTCCCCAACCAATGACCGTAAAACTTGCAATGCATCTTCTATTAAGTGCTTAACTATCCAGAAAACTCATCTGGTTTTGCAAATATTTGTTTTTCTCACCACCCCCCTTAAAACTGTATCTTACATTCAGTAATTAGTTACGCTGTATCTGGGAACATGATTTCGACCTTGGTTTTATGCTAGTCAGGTCTGCAGACCTTCTCAGCGAAATTGTATCTTTTGCATGTGTAGCTAGAGGGTGAACCTTTCCTTTGCTATTTCCCCATTTGCGCTTCTTGGAACTTTCATTTCGATCTGCGGCAAAGGTCGTGAGGTGGGATGAGGGTTCGTACGGCGGAGAACCACATGGAATGAATGAATCACGTGAACACTTGTAAAGCGTTGGATAGGAGATGGATCTTCCAAGAGTCGCTTTAAGTCCCTGGTCAACTTTTTCGGCGGTTTCAGGGGAAGCGGATGTTGTCAATATCGAGCGGGTTGTTTTCCCGTTGTGTGCTGATAGCTGTATTGATGCATTATTGCTGAACTCGTTTTTCCTAGTGGATTGAGTCGCGTTAACAGATTGTTGAATATTCGCGGATGTTTTCATTCCCAACAACTCTTTAACGGCGTTTCGAAAACGACGATCTAAGTAAAAGTACAAGACAGGAGTTAATACAGAGTTAAACTGCACAAATGCCTCTGACAATCGGAAAGCAGCGTTCATGCGAAATGCGGGTGAAGAGGTACCCAATGTGGCGATGACGATCGAGGGAACAAACGAAATCAGAAGTCCAGCTTGGCAACTTTACATTCGAGTTTTACTTTCATCATAATAGTAACCTGGCTAGTTTGGTTTTGCTTTCGCTTTCGTAGTCCAAGGAACACCATGATGTAAAAATATACAATGGCGAATAAACTAGCCATAACCAGAATGCTTCCAAGTGCAAGCCATCGACGGAGAACTGTTCGGTCTACACCAACGATGATCATCGCAACGGTTGGAACCAGTTTGAGGATTAGCAACAGCCAAGCAATGGCCCCGAGTTTTTGAAGGAGACGTTTGGTTACTTTGTTCCTGTAGTCCTTCCAACATTTTACGGCCATGTATCTCTCCCATGCAATTGCAGTTAGATAAATATATGATGGACATTGTGTGTAGCAAGGGTTTGTTTACCGAGGAATCGAACGTACACACATGCACTACTGAAACCCGGGTAAGCATTAGAACATCGACGATGGCTGACATCGGCATTGTTATAGCTCCTGTTATAAGGTCAGTAACGGCCATGCTGCAAAGCAAAATGTTGGAGAGCTTTTGCAGCTCTCTGCTTTTGTTCAAAGCGACGATTACCAAAATTTTTAGAAGAGTGGTGACAGGGGCAGCAGTGAATATTACGACATCTAAAATCCATGGTAACGTTGTATTGGTCAAATCCCAGGTGAGGTATGGAGGTTTTTGGCAGAAGTACAACGAAATACTGGCATAGGTGAAATCATGGCTGACTGTTGTGTTATTTGCCGCCATGCCGTGGCCTAATTTTGTCTAAAGGAGTGTTTAGCTCCTGAGATTTTTGCTTTGTTTGTCTGAGTTTTTGAAAAATGACCTCCACCGAGGCAGTCCTTTCCTTCCCGCTTCTGTTTCCTTCACGATGACTTTGCCTTGCTTTGACTCCAAATTTGACGCTTTTTTCTTTCCATAGCTCAATAGCTATCTATAAAGGTACATGACAGAATGCGTGAATATAGCAATATTGTCGAAAAGCATCAACTCCTATTTTCAAGTTAATGAAGCGTAAGCTTATCTTCTTCATTTTTTTCTTTTTTCTTTTTCTTTCAGAAAGATAAAATGTTTGGAATGCCTAAAGCGTGGATTAATGCGGATCTGAGCCAGAAATGGTTTTATATTTAACTTCAACGTCATTAGCATTGTTTGAAAAAGGGTATAAAAAAATTAAGGTGCAACTGTTCAATTTTTCTCGATCTTACCTTAAAATAGTTTTTTGAGAACATTAAATTTAACCTGGAAACATTCACATTTATTGGGCTAAGCTTACAATTTATTCATTTCGTATGAAGCAACTCTCCGTATTATTTTCGGCGAAGGGGATTTTCAAATTTGAAATTTTGTTGTTAGTAAATTTAGCGATCGAAAGTAAATTACTTACCAGTATATTTGCAGCCAATTTTCTATGTCTCATTTCACCTTAATTGATGATTTTAACGCTAAAAAATCATGGTGGCCATTTCTTAAGCTAGATCTCAGCGTCCTGTACTTTTCAGGAAATTTTATTTGAAAGATATAATTTGACGCTGTCGCTGTAGCTTGTAGAAAATATACATAATAATGAGATTTTCTCTCTAGGCTGCCGCTTAAGAGAGCGATTTCTAAAGAATGTCAATCTACCTACTAAAGTAAATTTAATTCAGGCTACAAAGTAATCCACCTTTGCACTGGTTTTGCCATATTACCTTTGTGATTGGTCCGGCAAACTCGCCCCATTATTAAATAATTAGGTACAGGACTTAACCAGCTACTACGTGGACACTGACGTCTTTCTGCCCTGAAGGCGATTTAAACGTTTTTTTCCCTGTTTTCGAATTGGTGGAACCTAGTATTTTCCTTTGAGATCATTTGCCACTACGATTATTTAGATTTCAGTGATACGAAAGCGGTCCTTTGTATCGTTAACGGCTCAGTACCCTGAGGTGTGTTTGCGTGGCTCTTTTTAATATACATGTAAGACAAAAGCAAAAAATCAAACCTTACTAAGGGTAATGCTAATTTGTTGTTTTCAACTGAGTTAATAAATAAATGTGAATTGGCCGCCTTAAAGAGTTTCCAAATATGACGTTTGGAGGGTTCGCCCTTCTTTAGAGCGAGTAAGTTAGGTTTAGAACCTATGAAAGGCTAGTGCATAACCCTTTAAATCTTAGGAGTGACTAGAATCTACTTTCTCCCTACAATATCAGCCTTGAATCACACATGAAGGTCATGAGAATAAGAGAAATGTTTACCTTTTGATTGGCAAACAAATTCTCCTTATCAGCACTTTAGGAAACGTGCGAAGAACAGTGTGGAGAATATGCATACTGATGTTAGGGCGTAAAGGGTTAAAATGTCGGCCATCGATGATCGTTCTGTTTTTTTATGTTCAAATCATATAGGAAGCAGACCACAATCTTAGATCTGCAGAGAATCATTACGATAGATTTTGGATCTTTACAATGTGGCACGACTTTGATGTCAATATCCTTTTGTGAGAGAGTTACACCACTTGCGTTGCATCTAAATTGTGCTTCTGTAGCATCGAGGTTGTTGCTGTTTTCTATTGCAAAGTGCACTGTGCTTGTCAGAAACGTTTCATCGAAACAGCTCCACAAATTAACCTTGTTTACTTTCGTTGGTTTATGAACGTTTCGCTCATGTGAAGTTCGCCTTCCACCAACTTTTAGAGTTCGCTCCTGAAGTAAAGCAGGTTCGCCCCCACCTATGTCAGTTTTGTGTCATGGATGAAAGTATTGAGGAGAATGTTCAAGACCGACCAATTTAATCCAGGATTGATTACGTATTTTAGAGTGGATAATCGCAATCTACTTTCTTATTAGATTTGTTTAGTTTTTCTCCCATAAACTGGGTGGAAAGGTCTCAACATAGTTATAAAGGTCATATGATTATGATGATTATTGTAAACCACTTTCAGAATGGTTGGTAAATGTGTTAATTAGCTTTTTGAAGCAGTTCACTGAGATAAACAGCATGAATGGGTATTTTAATGAAACCTTTAGGCTTTTTATCATTAAAAATAGGGTGATTGTCCCTTTAACGGACTGAAGTACACATCTACGATCATTTCCCATGTTAATGAACTTAAGAGTGTTCTCTTGTAAGCTCCTGGTAAATTCTTGATGAAGTTTAACCCGCGTTCTTTACCAAAGATGTTAACACTTTTAAGTGCATTTTTAATTTCTGCTTTTGCGTTGTAAGACTCGAGAAGAAAACAAGCTGTATGTCTGCAGTTAACTTGTACTTTGCAGAGGCCATTTTGAAAAACAGAAATGTTTGCTCTGCTGCCAATATGAGGCCTGGTAGGTCAGCAATAGTGGCAACCAACCGATATCAAGGAGGCACGGGTCCAATCTTTGAGACTGGTTAATTCATTAAACTTAGTTACCGACTTATTTATCTGCGTTGGCTCAGTTTTAGTCAACGCGCGAAGATAGGTTCGTGACAAGAATTCGAAGTGTCGCTATTGTAATTTAATTAAAAATTTATCCAGCCTCCGACAGACGAAAGGGAATGAGAAGAAGTGAGAAACCCTTTTCCCTTCTTTCGTGCAAAACAGAGCATGTTGCATTGCTTAGGGGGTCTTTTTATGTGCAGGGGTAAATGCAGTAAAAGCAAGACTTTCTTTCATTTCCTAGAAAGACTTTACGTATATGAAATCTATTTTTACCTTCAACTATGGCCGGCCTCTCACAGAGACTTTACGGGAATGGTGCGGTCCTCTCGCAAGATTCCTCTCAAGATCGCGGCCAGATGCGAAAGTACTGTTTCAAATTTGGGCAGAAGGGTTTTCGTGATAAATGAACATTCAATCGTTTGTCTCATTGGGTAAGAGTCAGGCTAATCAATCGTGTATTGATCGCGACGTTAAGACTGAGACACTGCTAGTCTTTGTCAGGCGACGAGGTTGGTAGTTTACACTTTGCTAGTTATAGCACCTTATCTTGATATTTTGGTATAAGTGAGTCACATAGCGCTTTCATTGGTGCATTTAGATCCTCATCGTCATTCTGTCTATTAGATGTTTCCCCCGTATAGTTGGGCTTTGTTTCTGATCGGTTGTTATAGTTTTAAATAGTTTGCATCCATGTTTCAGGGATTTCAATTCTGTCATCCCTACTCTCGTTGTAAGGAAAAAGCCTTATGTGACAGGCTTCTTTAACCCTTTCTGTGTGGCAGTGAAAATCATGGTCAATAAACCGAACCTGGTCCTTAACAGGAACGTGTCCTGTTTCAATGTCGTGTTCCGAAATCGCCGAATTCTGAACGCGAGCTAGCTTTCATGGTTTTTAATTCTCTCTTTCATCACAATGAAAGTGGAAAATGTTCAAAACGCACATTACATCATAGCTGAGCGAAACAGATGTAGTTTTTGAAATGTTTCGAGAGAGAATATACGTCAGGTAAATCACAGGGAGATTAAATGTAAATATGGTGGTGGTGCAAATGTTTTGCATTATTTTGTATAACGACCTTCATCCATTTAAACCACCATTTTGCAACCATAAGTAGACTACTATACCTGTGGACCCTAGCTAACAGTACGGCGTCTTCTTTGAGCGAGTTAGCGTTAAGAAGCCCGTGCTAGTTTATTTAACCGGCCATATTAGATTTGGAGTTAGAGTTGACGGAGAAGGGGTGAGGAAGGGCGAAAATAGGTGTAATATTCACTCCCAACCCCTTTCCTAACTTTTTACTGTCTCTTACCCCCTTGGTACAAATTTGTTTCTCTCCCCAGCTTTCCACTGCCATTAAAATCAAAGATGGCGGCCAAAATTTTTGCTAAGAAAACGCTAAGCTCTCGCTCGCCAAAATTACGCCTCATCTGCAGGATAGTGGACCCCAAGCTTACCATTAGACTGAATCGTAGCCAAACCTACACGAAATGCTCTCGCGATCGAAATGCAACAGTTCGCGGCTAAATGTCGGCAACGAAAGTTTTAAGCTCAAGCTTAACCCTCCTCTTACGGCTTAACTTAGAGAAAAACTGCGTCGCTATTTAATTTTTGAGTTATTCCTCCAGTTTGGGGTGATGTTGCCTTGGTTTCGCACGTGAGCCTTACAAAATGACATGCGACGACGATTTTCGGCTCTGTCACCCAGCATTAATTAGTACCAGTTAACTGCCGGGGAAAAGTGTGCTCAATTTGTTAAATTCACAGAAATTGCTTAAAAGAGTGATATTTGTTATATGAAGCACACTTCAAGTTTAAAAACGAAACGATCATTCGACATTCTGTGTTAACCGATGTAAGTGAGCTGGCAAAAGTAGGATAAGCTCAAAAAATCGTGCTTCAAAAGTGACCTTGACAATTTTACTGATTGTACCCGTTGGGGGGGGGGGGGGTTAGTTTGTCAATTTTCTTCTGACTCATGCCTAAAGCTATTGTAAGCTTTTTATTTCAAATTGTTCCACCTGTTCATAGTGTAATCGGTCACAAGTGTTTTCCTTCAAATAAAGCGATGCTTTTTCTAGCCAATATGCAGGAAATTGTACTTGAAAGGAATTCAATTATTTAGTTGATGCAAATTTTAACATGTTTTAAATAAACTTGTATCTACTCCACTTTGCCTTTGACAAGTTAGAAATAAGATTTTCTAGAGAAATCGCCCAGATAGTAATTAATTGAATCATCCGTAGAACACTGTCATTATCCAAGTTTTTTTTATCCTTCACAGTTTGTAACGTAACTCTTTAAGAAAAAGATACTAACTAAGCCACCAAGAAAGATGAATTTTATCGAGCGAAGATTAACTTTAATAAAATAAAGATTAATAGCTTATTTTCAAATTTTGTATGGTTTTGCATTTACTTGGAGTAGCTATTTTTTTTTCATATTGTTGTCGGAGTGGTTGTTATTGTTGTTGTTTTTTTTTCATAACTGGACTAACTTTTGTCGTAGTACATATGTCTCACTCACTCAGTTTTGAACGGCAAGACAAGATTACATGTTTCCTTGATTATATTCCGAGCATACATTTCCATCACAGATCGAGTCATTCCAGATTTTTTAAGAAACTTTTTTTATGCAGGTAAACATTATCATTTATTATTTATGTAATGTTTTATTGGTTTTAGATGTCTTTAATGCATTGCATTGTTTTTGTGATTCAATGTACTTAAGAGGGGAAATGAAATGCCCTTATCCACAAACGTACAAACAAAAACAAACTATCTCCTCATGCTTTCAAAGTTAATTTTTTCCCGGTAATTGCAGGAAATGGAAAGACTCAAATTTTAGTCACCTTTTCAGCTACGATTTCGTTCAACTTATTTCCCTGCTGGAGAAAAAATTGGGAATGAATTCGACTGAACTGGTTTGTCATAATTTTAAGCCTTTAAGAGGCTCTTTCGTGATAGAAACTCGAAAGTTTTTCGACAACAAATGTTTTCTTTTGAAATGGCCTTTTTTAAAAGCCTAAGGTACTTACAGAAAAAAAAGACGATGCATCTATATTTTAAACATTTTTCGATTAAATTTTAATTGTTAAATAATTTGAGAGAAAATAAGTAAAAATCAAGTGTAACTGGCTAATGATCCAATTTTCAACTTTGGAATATATGTCTTTTGATTATTCGAATCACGTTCCCAACTATGATGTCGATTAATCGGACCGTAAAACTTGCAATACATTTTCTATTAAATGCTTAACTATCCAGAAAACTCATCTGGTTTTGCAAATATTTGTATTTTTTACCACCCCCCTTAAAACTGTATGTTACACCCAGTAATTGGTTACGCTGTATCTGGGAAAAATGATTTCGACCTTGGCTTTATGCTAGTCAGATCTGCAGACCTTCTCGGCGAAATTGTATCTTTTGCACGTGTAGCTAGAGGGTGAATCTTTCCTTTGTTATTTTCCCATTTGCCCTGCTTGGAACCTTCATTTCGATCTGCGGCAATGGTCGTGAGGTGGGATGCGGGTTCGTACGGCGGAGAACCACATGGAACGAATGAATCACGGGAACACTTGTAAAGCGTTGGATAGGAGATGGATCTTCCAAGAGTCGCTTTAAGTCCCTGGTCAACTTTTCCGGCGGTTTCAGGGTAAGCGGATGTTGTCAATATCGAGCGGGTTTTTTCCCCATTGCGTGCTGATAGCTGTATTGATGCATTATTGCTGAACTCGTTTTTCTTAGAGGATTGAGTCGCGTCAACGAATTGTCGAATATTTGTTGATGTTTTCATTCCCAACAACTCTTTAACGGTGTTTCGAAAACGACGATCTCTGTAGAAGTACAAGACAGGAGTTAATACAGAGTTAAACTGCACAAATACCTCTGATAATCGGAAAGCGGAGTTCATGCGAAATGCGGGGAAAAAGTTACCCAACGTGGCAATGACGATCGAAGGAACAAACGAAACCATAAGTCCAGCTGTTAATAAACCAGTTGTTTTTGCAACTTTAGATTCGAGTTTTGCTTTCATCATGATAGTAACCTGGCTAGTTTGGTTCTGCTTTTGCTTCCGTACTCCGAGGAACACCATGATGTAAAAATATGCAATGGCAAACAAACAAATCATGACCAGAATGTTTTCAAGTGCAAGCCATCGATCGAGAACTATTCGGTCTACACCAGCGATGATCATCGCAACGGTTGGAACCTGCTTGAGGATTGCCAACAGCCAAGCGGTGGCTCCGAGCTTTTGAAGAAGAAGTTTGGTTACTTTGTTCCTGTAGTCCTTCCAACATTTTATGGCCATGTATCTCTCCCAAGCAATTGCAGTTAAGTGATACAAAGATGAGATGGACATTGTGAATAAGAAGGTTTTGTTTACCAAGGAATCGAACGTGCACACATGCTTTACTGAAACCCGAGTAAGCATTAGAACATCGACGATGGATGACATTGGCATTGTTACAGCTCCTGTTATGAGATCAGTGACGGCCATACTGCATAGCAAAATGTTGGAGAATTTTTGCAGTTCTCTGTTTTTCCTCAGAGCGACGATTACCAAAATGTTTAGAAGAGTGGTGACAGGGGCAGCAGTGAATATTATGACATCTAAAATCCATGGTAGCGTTGTATCGGTCAAATCCCAGGTGAGGTATGGAGGTTTTTGGCAGAAGTACAACGAATTACCGGCATAGGTAAAATCATAGCTGACTGTTGTGTTATTTGCCGCCATGCCGAGGCCTAATTTTGTCTAAAGGAGTGTTTAGCTCCTGAGCGTTTTTGTTTTTGTTTTGTTTGTCTATTTTTTTGAAAAATTTCTCCACCGAAGCAGTTTTTTCCTTGCCACTTCTGTTTCCCTACGATGACTTTGCCTTCCTTTGACTCCAAATTCGACACTTTTTTCTTTTCGTAGTTCAATAGTTATCTATAAAGGTACATAACAGAATGCGTGAATACAGCTATATTGTCGACAAGCATCAACTTCTATTCTCAAGTTAATGAAACATTAGCTCATCTTCCCCCTTTTTTCTTTTTTTTTTCCAAGAGATGAAATGTTTGGAATGCCTAAGGCATGGATTAAAGCGGATCTAAGCCAGTAATGGTTTTACATTTGACTTCAACGCCATTAGCATTGTTTGAAAAGGGTGTGAGAAATTAAGGTGCAACTGTGTAATTTCTCTCGATTTTACTTTATAATGTGACTTTTTTTAAACCTGTATGCACTCACATTTGTTGGGCTAAGCTTCCAATTTATTCATTTCGTATGAAGCAACTCTCCGTATTATTTTCGGCACAGGAGATTTTAAAATTAGAATTTTCTTGTTAGCAAATAATGATCGAAAGTACTTTACTTTCCAGTTTATTTGCAACCCATTTCTTTATGTTTCATTTTACCCTATTTGATGATTTTAGCGCGAAACAATCATGTTGGCCATTTCTTAGATAAACCAGGAAATTTTATTTAAACGACATAATTTGACTCTATCGCGATTGAGGTTGTACAAAATGTACATAGTAGTAAGATATTCTCTCTAGACAGTCGTTTAAGAGGGCGATTTCTAAAGAATATCACAAGGAAAGTTCAAAGTATTAACTGAAACTTGAGATGAAGAAATTGAAAAGAAGTCGGTTTTTTTGTTTTGTTTTTTTGGTTTAATACTGTACGTTCTACAGCCATTGGTCACATTTTTGTCTGAAATATAATCTGCTCTCCCCTGTTAGCTGTCAGGAAAAAGTTTATCAACCACGCAATCATATTTCTACTCGGCTATACTGCTTATAAAATCCTACATGAAGTCTGGGAAAACATTTATGTAAGAGATAACAAACCTGATGGCCGAGGTTAACTGTAAATAAGCTGTTCTTCATGTCCTTGCTGAAAAGGCCAAGGTTACGGTGGTGCTGAATTGAGTTCTCTAAAATTTGAAAAAAAACACAAGCAGAAAGCCTTTAAGGGAGTTGTTGTTCTGTGGGTGTGAGAAATAAATGAAATTATTGACACCAGTATTTCGTCCTTGGAAAAAAGGTAACAAAACGGATTGAGTACTTGATTGTCCAACGACGTTACGATCAAATTACCATAAGAAAATGAAACAAACTCCAATTAGCGCTAAACAGCTAGATAGGGACACCAGCTGTCAATCTTTCTATTATTGACTAAAAGCTTTCTCAAGAAGCCATCTGTTCACTAAAGAATAGAATGGTGAGAACTGAAGGTCAACTGAACCTTCCGATTTACCGCCTTTCTTACAATTTAGCTTCAGTAAGCGCCCACTCATTACATACACCGGCAGAAACATTGAGCAACAAACAACGTCAGTGATAATCCTGCGAAGAACAATTCCATTCTGAGTATACGTACTTTCTTGCACGTATGAAAGTGCGTATCTAAGGATGTTTTCTCGTGGCCGATTCACTGCTATGTAATCGATTACTTAGGTTGCCCAAATTCATGATGAAAAATTTCTTGCCAGGTTTGGAGCCATATGCTTTAAACCTTTTTGTGACTTTGATCACGAATCACTTCATAAGCGACTTCTCTACTACAAATTGATTAGCAGAAAGCGAAAAAATTCGTTGGGTGTAGTCACAGAAACAAAGCAGCGATGGCAGTTAAAATAAAATATGGTAAGCGCATCAACTTGAAATTACGTAGGCAAAGAAACATAAGATTCCCAGCTGTTTCCACACCACACAAAAATTGGAATATTGCAAAAATCTAATATCTTAACGGACACTGGCAATTCGGTCGAGGTAACTTCTCGATGTGTCTTCAATTCTTACATCGAGTAAATTCCTCATTAACTTCGTGAAAATAGGCACGAAAGACTGTAAAACCGAAGAATAAAACTCTTCGATCGATTTTTTTTCCGAATCTATTGTAAAGTACTCGTTTCAAAGAAAGTTCAAAATTTTTCTTAATGGATTTGTAGTGGCATTTTTACAGTAGATAAAACAATACTCATTTTAGGCTGAGGTGAGTCGTATTTGGAAAAAAACCTCTGGTTTCTGGCATTAATATACTTCACCCCTCCAATGTATGTCTCTGTATAGCAAATCGTATCGATGTTTTTTATGAGAGGAAAAAAGAAAGGAAAGGTCTCGGGCCTACTAAATCTGGTGTCCGCTTATTGTAGGAGCAACTTTTACTGTCCCAACTAGTGACTATGCATGTCTTCGTTGGCTGGTGCTTAGAATTTGATTTTACCGTTGAAACTTAGCTGACAGAGTAATATTGTTTAGAAATACTGCTATCTTGATCTCTTTTATGAGTTATTGGGGCTAATGTGGGAAAGCCTTCCTCTAGGGTTATGTGAACTCGTTATATAGAGAATAATACATGGGCGCGCGTAGGTATTGAATTTTTCTTCGAGTGTTAAACTCGAAGTGAGATGTCGAGTTGACCAAGAAAAGATAAATTTCATATCTACGAGCAACCGTGTCATATTTTGTTTATCATATGAGCAAAATAACCCTTTACTGACTAATGTTGTCGACTTAGCTAATGATTGAAAATAAAAGGTTCGACAATCCCCGAATAACTTGGTTGATAATTTTTGTAAAAAGTCATAGCCAGGTGCGTACGTCGAGTGGGCGCTTTCCGAAAAACAAAGTTCGGCTTAAACTTCTGATATGATAATGATGATAAGATTAGAAAATTTGAGAGCGTATTATTTAACTCTGAACGGAAGGCCAAAATTCTAAATTGATTAATTCAACCATTAGCTGACACAAAGCGCCTACAATGAGGTGATTCACAAATCCATACTTTTACGACGATACACAGAAAGGTACATTTTAAACATTGATTTTATCAAGGTAACTAAGTGCATGTGCATGCGTTGAGTGTTTGCTTTTCGAAAATTGGTACTGAAGGATACTAATTGGACAATTAAAACATCTGTTGTGCTCTCTTTGCTCGAAGGTTTGTGACGATAAGATTAGCAAATGCGAAAACATGGTACGAGAGGAGAATGCTGATCATAATATCGATTGGGCATGTATCGTTGAAGCGACTGGTTTATTTCGCTGAGGTTAAGTGCTAAAGGAAGCAATTTGATAACTGAACCATAAGTTTCTTTATCACCGCTCTGGACTGATTAAGTTTAACATGGGAGGAGATAAAAATATAGTATTGTGCTAATTTTCTCGACTACTATACATCTGAATTGTTAATTGAGGTTCACTGAGTTCATTTCCTTTCGGTTATCTGACAGAAAGGTCTGAACTGTCAAAAAATATATATTAAAACCATCAGCTTACTAAATTAAACCGCGTTCAATAATACGATTGGGAAATTTTATCTTGTTAGAACGAGATACCACTTAGCTATCGGTTCTTACATTGACTGCTACAAATAAAACGAAACCTGCCTAATCGAGGATTCAACGAACTAAATACACAATTGCGTGGTAAATGAATCTGGGAAGACCAAGTTCACAATTACACCAAAAGAAAGATCCTATTAGCACAGATATTTACGTTTATAGCCTTATCTCTGATATTTTAATTAAGTTTTTTTTTTTTAATTTTGTTGTGCTAACCTGGTCAGAAGGTCCCTTAACAAGTACCTAATCAATTTGTTTTGTGTGAATTAGAATAAGAGACTCAAATGTTATTTTTACGCCCAGTAACACAAAGCATTTATTTCCGAAATGGTTTCCGTGAAAGTTTTGTCAGTCATAATTTTATTCTATGGACCATTCAAACTTTTCGAATTAAAAGATCTTCCGTTTGAACATTGTTATTAAAAATCAATGAGAAAAAACCCTTCTGACTCAGAGACGCACAGCATTTGCCACCAAGCGCTGAATTGCTAAGAAGGACGTCAAGAACTCATTAAAATCTGCATGACTGAAAGTTAATCAGGTGAGTACTTTTTCTTGTTTGCAGTTTTGGCCTTTATACACCATGAGTTGTTTGGTTAATTTTGAACCGAGTAATAAGGCCTGAAACGTGCATCAAATCTAACGGTTAAAACGTAAAAGAATAAGAAAATTGGTGTATTTCCCAAATTGGCACAGAAATGTCCGTAGTTCCGTCTTTAAAGAACGCGGTAGCGCCGTGAAAAAAAGTAGATTATAAAAGTACTTCCTTTCAAAATGCTACATTTGCCGGTGTAAAAAATGTGGAAAAAAACTTTAAAATATAGAGATGATATTGTGTTAAATAGAATTTTAACAATAAGAAATATCTTACTTTGGTAAATAAACGTTTATAGTTCCGTCTTTAAAGAACGCTGTAACGCAGTGAAAAAAAGTCGGATTATAACAGTATTTTCTTTCAAAATGATTCATTTGAAGTGGAAAATAGTTAGGAAAAAAACAATAAAAAACAAAACAGGGATGATATGGTACTAAATGGAATCTTAACAAGAAGCTCTAGTCGAGCTCCAGTGAACTATTATGTACGTTAAGGCCTTCGGAAAATTAACGTGCATGTTCAAGTTGGCGACCCTACCACGTGATGTGTTGAGCTAGTTGGTGAAGGTGTGTGTCGGCTAAAACCCTTTGAAGAACATTTCACCAAAAAGAATAATTTAAATAACTATAAATTGTATCTTAAATGTAGATACTCACACCCAGCTTAGCAAATAGCAGTAACAAAAAAAATCAGAGTTTTTTGTTCAGAGATGCACGCAGAAATGCACGCAGAAATGCACGCAGAAACGACAAAGGCAGATTTGACGAAATTTCCTCAAACCGAGTCAATTTTCATAGATTTGACGAACTTTTAGTCATCAGCTCGGCGGAAATGACGATTTTGACGAATGTTAGTCAAATTCGTGAAAGTGAAATTAACATGGCGGATTTGACGATTTTAGCGAATTTGAGTCAAATTCGTCAAAGCGAAATAAGCCTAGCGGAAAATAACTGTATATCTAATTTATCTTGTCTTTTTCTGCCCTTGAGTTTGATAACGTGATTCTAATCATTTTAATTGCCGTAAATTCTATGCAAAGTTCAATGACAAAACATCTTAAAAAATGCTGAAGTTAATAGCCTGAGATTGTTAACATACCTTCAAGAAAGAACAAGGAAAATATATCTCTATATTAATAGTAATTATGCTTTCAGTTATGTCCTTTAATTTATATTACAGATAAATCACGCCATCGCAAAGAAAAGAAAGACAGGAAGCTTTTAGAAGGCATAGAGACTGTGTCCAAGACTGACAACTACATTAGAGCTTAAGGTTACTTTGAAAACTGCCTTGGAATACGCTTGTCGGCGATACGAAATCAGCATGGATCCAGAGAATTCATTAGCAACCAGTTATGACTCTACTTCTGCAAGCAGGTCAGTTTTCTTGTGCCAATCACTTCCAAGCATCTTCTGGGATTTGACTCATACGACTTTCCCTTGGATTTTAGTGTTCATTACATCTATTGCTTCTCCTATCATCACTTTCCTTAACGCTACTGTAATCGTGGCTTTGAAGAAACGGAGGGAACTAAAAAAACGGTCGAACATTTTGCTATGCAGCATGGCCTTCACTGATCTCCTAACAGGTGCTATAACTATGCCACTATCTGCCACAACCGTTGTTTTAATGCTCAGCCAAGTTTCTTTGGAGCATATTTGTACATTAGATTCCCTGGTGACGAAACCCATAATATTTCTCATGTCTTTATCATCCTTATTTCACTTAACTGCCATTGCTTGGGAGAGATACATGGCCATAAAATGTGGGATGGAGTACAAGAGCAAGGTAACAGAAAGTCTCCTCAAAAAATTTGCGCTAACTGCTTGGGTATTACCTTTTTTCAAACAAGGTCTAACTGTTATTATAATGGCAATTAGTATCTCAGAAAAATTCCTTGGTATCTGCATTTTAGTTGAGGCTGTCGTGGTCCTTGGTTGTTCAATCGCCATTGCATATTTTTACTTCCAGGTCTTACTTGGAGTGCGGAGGCAAAAAAAGAACAAAACTAGCCAGGTTTCTGTTTTGTTGAATGTAAAACTCGAATCTAAAATTGCCACGACAACTGGTTTGGTAACCGCCGCACTTCTTTTTTCGTTTGTTTTTTCAGTTGTTATTGTTGTTCTAGGTAGTTTTTCACCAATATTTCGTATGAATTCCACTTTTCAATTGGCAGAGCTAGTTTTACAGCTGAACTCCCTTTTAAATCCAATATTATACTGCTATAGCGACCGCCGTTTTAAAAACGCTGTCCAAGAGCTGTTAGGTTTTAAAAAAACACAAAAAATCCAACCAACCTTTCATGCTAATCGATGTTTAAGACGAAAAGAGTCCTTTCAATCAGTAGGGATGAAACTGCAAGGAGAGGAAATTTTCATCGTGCAATCTACAAAATTCGCTCCCTTTGAGCCTCCCGTTGAACATGAAGGGGCTTCTAGCATAAATATGGAAAGGTCCATCTCTGGATACTGCAGTGATTCATTTTCTCAATGTAATGTCCAGATTCCGGAGCCCTTGTCCGTCCATACGACAACCGCTGTGATCCATAGTCAAAGTTCTAAGCAATGTGGATATAGAATTTCCAAAGAAAAGGTTCACCCTGTATCACCAACTGCAAACGACGCAGTTTCTTCGCAAGGATCAGCAAATCGAACCCTTACAACAAGATCGAATACCTGCGGGGCTGAACCATCTGAATTTATTGAAAATATTGCTAAGAAATGTGAATTGGAAAGCAGAGGACCGAGGGTGAAACAAAGTCAATAACTTAAAGGAAAATAAAGCCCTGAATTCATTATGAACAAGTTTTGAAAGGAATTGGAAACCACACTATCAAATTCTTGCTTAGCAAAAAAAAAAAAAAAAAAAAGAGCACAGTACTTTTGCGCTTTGTTTTCAGCTAGAAGAAACCTTCTCTGGAGGAGGGTAAATCATCAAGAAATTATCCTTTCAGTTAAAATTTGTCCACATAAGTAGGAAAGAAGTGTTTGTCGTTACAAAATAAGCAACTTAAAAAGGCATCAGGTTTTTATGGAAGAAGATTTTTGTGTATATCGCCGTTATGTTGGATTCTTTGACGCTCTAAAGTTGCTTCAAGAGAACATAAACTCTTAAGCATGACGTTTAGCAAACGGGAAACGGCAAATATGACCACATCACCAGTTTTTCCAGGAATTTTTGACATATTCCGTTTCTTTTCTGCCGTTTTTAGCAGCAAGGAACGGAGAAAGTTTTGCGTTAATAAAAAACGTCATTAAAAAGGATATTCTCTAATGCCGTTGTAAAGCGTTGGCAGTCGTGTGCTTCATAGCGAAACTTATTTATTGGCTTAAGGTAAATCAATTGTCTTGTTTTACTTTACCAGGAGATTATCGGGAAAAAACTTTTTTGTCAATTATTTAATTCATTTAATTTAATTCATTTAATGAAAAAAGCTTAAGCGTCGTGAGCTTAACACTGTTCTTCGTTTTCCAAGGAATTGGAAATTTCCACAAATCAAAATGTTAAAGTGGGAAGATTTAAAGGGGTTGAAAAGAATGTTTTGAGACCATTATCACATCCTCCTAAAGTAGAAGGATAGTCTATTTCTTGGGAAACGTCTTGTTATTACAACATATTTTTTACGTTTCCGGTGACCGCCGAAAGAAACACAAAAATGTGCATGTTGAATTAGGTAAAAAAGCCTCACTAATGTCGCATTTTCAGACTTTTAAAGTTCATTCCGTAAGATTAGTCGGGGGAACCTTTAAATATTTTCTTAAATACATTCATCCAAGGGAGTGTTGCTGCAAAATTTAAAATAGAAAAAATAAATTCGATTTTTGGGAGTGTCCATCGAGAATCGATGGACTCTTTATTCTCACCCAAAGAGTGACTTGAAGACGTCAAACGTCAAGTAGCCACCTTCCTGTTTGTTGCTTAAACTCTCTATTGTCTACATAATCCCCTAAAGAATGCAAGGAATAAAAGAGCTGATAAAAAGTGTGATGATAAAAGTAGTAACAATATGATGTCAACCGCTCGAAAGTAGCGTCTTATATTGGTTGCATTTGTTTCCAGTTTTCATACATTTTAGTTCCTCTATTCTTTTTCGTTATAACGGCAACTTTTTCTACTAGTGGAGGCTTACCTTAACGTAAAGCAGATTTAATAAACTTTAAGTATTGTGCTTCATCAAACTTTTTAAAACCTATTTACATGGTATATGGTTGTCAGGATCTCAATTTTATCACCATTTTGTCTCTGTCAGTTTTCCTAATTAGGAAAGTAAACCTATTGTCATGACTGCAAGCTGAATTTCGATTTACAGCCTCCCCTCCCCCCCCCCGCCAAAAAAACAACAACAACAACAACAACAAAAACTAAAGATTTGTGAACATAAATGAGAGGCCTTTTTTTTCTGTTTGTGGTGAGGTTTTGTTCAAAATTGTTATCTGATATGCATGTATTTAAAAACTTGTCTTCATTAACCCGCTTGATAGTTGATCACTTTGCACTTACAGAGATAAGGAAATACTGGGCTGGACTCATCTTAATCCAGGTTTTCCTGTTAACCTCTACACTCCTAAGGTGTAAAAGCTTAATGTTCCTTAAGAGGAAGACTCCTCTCCTTGCTGACTGTCTCTGATAGTTTGATGTCACGTCCTTAACTCTCAAAATTTATATCACTTCTTTACATCACAGTGCGTTTAAAAAAAGGTATAGTTTGATCTCTTGAGAGTGAAATTGGTATTCCCTCACAATATCGATTTTGTCAAGTACTGGAATGGAATCGTTCATTAACAGTATCAGCCATACTGAGCGCCTGCAACGCGACCATTTTCAATTCTTTCTTAGAGAAATTAGTCAAAAAAGAAAAAAATTTTTGTCCCATTTCCGCAGGCTTTATCAAACGTGTTTGCAGGGGGCACTTTTTGATAAAAAAGGACAAAGGGTGCTAAATAGAACATTAATTAACAATTAACCACAAAAGAAATGCCCAGATGCGTTCATACAAGACGTGCTTACCAATTGTTTCGCACACACGGACGTTTCGCACTCAAACGATTCGTATCCAGTCATGACTATTCGTACTCAGTCAGTTAAGTCATTCGTACACACATTGACCGGGTGCGAAACATCTGAGTTTTAGAAGCGACTGAATACCAGGTAACCAGCGTTTTAACAGATGATATTTAGATTGGGTAACTCGTGAGCGTGGGAAGTCCACTCCGGATTAGTGGGAGAAGAGGATGATGCTTTTGCGCAATAATTACCGGAAGCTCTATCTCTGATACTTAAAATAGGAAGCGAATCATTATTCTCGTTGTGATGTGGATGAAAGGGTAATCAATTTGAATTTCCTGCTTCTTCTCTATGGTTTAAATTAAGCACCACTAATTTTTTTCCTTTGATGCCCATTCCCACGAAACAAAAATTTAAATTTCGAGCGAAAAATTTTTGTTTATTCTTTGTCGCTCATGGCCACGCTTTTCATATAAAATGAATATAATCCTCCTTAAAGCGTCGAGAATAAAAAGAATCATCTGTGAGGAATCTTTCCTCCACTCCCACCCGTAAAACTATAATAACAAAAAATCGCTGCTGAAACAAAATCCCATTTGAGCTTTTCAACACAGATGCAGAAAAACGCTTCGCAGCCGAAGATCAGATTTTAATACTTAACTTATTTTAACTTTTTTCTAAAATTTTCAAACCTGTTCCAGACGCATTCAAAAATCTGAAGTTTCGGTTTGGTTTTTAAATATGAAAATGAGAGTACATAATTACATTAGTGTTTCCTTGTAAATGGTTAGTGATGATTAAAGAACTTCAACTCCCGCTGCAGCTAACAATTTCGAACTATTTTACGTTCAATCAAGCTATGGATTGCACCGTTCTTGTAATGTCACCTTAAGAAACATTACGACTGAATATTTTTGGAAAAAAAATTAATGTAATAGAGAGTGAATGGAAACTCAATAAGCGCCGAATTTTGTGTATATTCGAGTTATTTTATTTCATCTTTGACAGTTGATGAAATTGCAAAATATGTTGATGAGCTCTAAAACTAGTAATTCGTGTTCTAGTTAGTCGTATATTAATTCTAAGATCGAATTTCTTATCGTAAAAAAAACAAACACGCATACAGGTAACGAGCCGTTGGCTGTTCATAACATAATGGTTTTCTGTGGAAGATGCAAGGGTTTTCGGCTTTAAAGAGAGAACTAATTACTTGCCCTTGTTTAGTTCGATCAAAGTTTCGCCTTTCACGCCCCGAACGACGTTAATAACACACCGAAAGCCTATTACATGCTTACCTTGGCGTAAGGTGAGTGTTTCCTACGGCTCAAGAGATCATCTGTGACCCAAACGACCAGGTTTTTTTTTTTTTCACTTGTGGTAAAATTTTGCGATGAGGTATATTTTTGGCCAGAATTGCCAGTTTTTTCTTTGAGGAACCATGTATTGGCGAGTAAAGACCTGATTCTAAAGGATCCTAAACATAAAGGTTGTATGCGAATTTTGACATCAATATAAATTGTACTACCATTTTCCTGGCAGGTGCGAAATTACTGATTTTTCATACCAAAACCATTCCCTAAAATCCAAAGCAAAGTTGACTGACTGTCGTTTTCTTGGCAAGATTTCAGTACTGATGAACCCAGCCTACAAACTATTCTGAGTGAAAGCATTAGTCACAAAGGTAATCTATGTTTTTTCGCAATTTTGGTTTCATCGAACAATTGAATGTATATTAATGGGTGAGGTTATACGGAAATCTTCTCTTTTTTGCCAATTTGTATAAGGAATTTAGTTTTTATTGCAAGCTAAACATCCGATAAAAGGTTTCTACCTACCTTTCAGGTTTGTCAGTTTTTCTTGATAACAAAAAGAAATCACGATCGAAATTGCTTGATAAAATGCGTGTGTTTGGTAGAAACAGCGAAATAGAATCAAATTCGTGGCCCTTGGACGGCTCATTCAAGTGAAGAGCATACTCAACGCGCTCATCTTTAGCTAGATGAAAAATGCAAATTTTCATTAATGGGCAATCTGTAATCGAAGAAGGTTTTGAAATGTCGAATTTTTCAATCTACCAGAATTTTTTTTATTATTATTATTATTATTTTCGCTCGGAGACATTCCTGGCTTCTTGAAATGGGTCAGTCTCTTCTATTGCGAATATTTACCTTTCGATTTAATCAATTTTTTGAATGATGGTGAAAACACAATAGAAAGTGCTTATTAAAATTGGTTAGTTTGGAAGATAACAACAAAATTGGAAATTTGTCAAAGATTCAGCCGAGATGAATTGTTCTCCGCGCTTGTCTTTAGCTAGATAGAGGTGCACATTGCTTCTGCCCTTCTTAATAATTTCACAAGAGGGACGTCAGTTGCTGCATGCATTTTATCAGGCTCTCCTATTCCAAATGTTTGATAAATGTATATTGCATTTGCGTCGCTTAACAATGTCAAATTCATTGTATAACTTTGTAAATATTAGACAGTATGTGGTATCGCTGAGTATTTTTTAAGTTCTGCCGTATTTTGACGGGCCCTACGGGCTCGTTAAAATAAGGCGGGAAAAGCAAACCTGATAGAAGCGTAGCGCGCACAGCTGACTGGTTAAACAGATTATTTTTAAAGTACAAAATAACCAATTGTCCAAATAACCGTACAACATCGTCGGATATTTTTACTCTATTCACGTGTTATGTGTACTTTACTTTGTGCGGTTGGATAATAAAAACATTGAAACAAAAGGATTTTTTATTTGATTTTGAAAACAAGGTGCATCTTGGACCGCGAATGATACAGAGATATTTTAAGGGATCAACGGAATCAATCACCATGCGAAAAGTGATGCAAGAAATGAGTTCATCAAATTAGATTTAAAAAGTAATGAAAATCACAACAAGAAGGCCAAAGAAAGAGAAGACATTCTTGACTTTGGAAAAAAAATCCTTTGACTTGATTAGATATAGACGACGATTACAGCATTTACAATTCAGAAAATTAAATGTAGTTTGAGTAATTTTCTGAAAACTTTAGACTTTCATACTTACCTGTAATTAAGTGCTGTGTATATTGTTTTTCTGATTCTTTCTCATCGATCATTTTCAAATCTCTGCCAAGAAAACCAAAAGGCAAAGAAGGAGATGAATGCAACGGATTCTGCTACATCCCATTTCAACTCCACCTCGACCAGAATGGCAGAATTATTTTTTTGCCCGCAGTTTCCATCCTTTATCTTTACCAATTCATCCTTCCCTTGGATCTTAGTGGTCATCTGATTCATTGCCTCACCGGTTACAGTTCTCTTACACTTCTTGGCTATAGTCACTTTGAAGAAAAGGCGAGAGTTGCAAAAACGCTCGAATATTTTGTTATGCAGCATGGCCGTCCCTGATCTCATAGTGGATGCCATGAATATGTCATTTTCCGCCACTGGAGATGTGTTGATAGTCAGTCAGGCATCGTTTACGCATCTATGTACAATCGATTTAGTGAGCAAAATATTTTTCTCCTATCTTACCTTCTGTTCGTTTTATCACTTAACTTTCATGTCATGGGAGAGATGCATGGCCATACGAAAGTGGATCGACTACAGGACTAAAGTCACGCGGAGCCTTCTCAGAAAACTTGCAACAATTACTTGGTTGCTTGAGGTTTGTACTCAGGTTCTAATTATCTTTATGGCCAAGCCTCGAGAGCAAGGCCCGTAAAGCCGTCCTAGAGCTTGCGAGGATGAGAAAATCACCGAAAGTCCAGCCACTAGTTGATGTTGCAGCATCATTCAAACACGAAAAATCCTTCCGTGGATTGTTAGAGAGGGGAATGTGTTTGGCGCGAACGTACCCTCCGCCATTAAGAAGATCAGCATCCACCTCCAATGATTCGTCACAGGCAATAGATGATTCCACGGAAATTTCACTGAAAAGATGCATGACCTATCCTACGTTCACTAGACTGATGTGGCGGTGATTCCATTGGCTTTATGGGAACCTTCAACCACCCACACGACAATCGTCGTCATCCAAAGTCAAAAGGCTGGACACCATACGCGTAAGCGGAGGAACGAAAGACTCAAAAGGGAAAGACGCATTCTGTATCACCAATGGAAAATTTTGTAATGTCGTCTGAAGGATCAGAAAATATTTTTATTTAAACTTAATTAATTTACGTGGACGTTGGATAATTAAAAGTGACTTTTGCGAAAATCCTAAGTTGACGGCCCTTCACCTTGATACACGAAATATGAAAAAAGGCTTAAGTTATGGACAGGAGAATGGGCAGCAGCTACATCTGTTCTCGCTACTTTATTAATTTACTTAATTTTCACTCATTCCACTGTGTACTTTTTATGTGAAACCAGTAAATTTTTTAGAGGTATACAGTATCTTTCAACCGTTCAACTATAGATCAGTTAGCTCAAACTAGATCGACGAGCTTGAATAGGCCCAACTAGAGCACGTGCATCGCCCGAGTGTGACCATAACGAGATCGAGGCGCTTGTTGGCTCTTGTGCATCACAGGATGCGCTACATTTATGATCAATTCACCTTTTGGGCTTTAGATTTCACGTGTAGTATCACGTGATTTTTGATGTAAACAAACCCCAAAAGTTCGGACATCGAGTCGAGCTCGCAGCACATGTATCCAAACTTCGGCTTTGGAAATTTTTCTTAAATAACTTCCCACTTTCAAGAAGCGTGTCTTCGCTAAAAATTGACATCTTTCTTTTGTCATTTATTTGATCGTTTATTAAGCAAGTTGTCATTTCGCTGCCGTTGAAGCAGATGCGAAGAATGTTACAGGAAGCGTTGCGGCATGGAATAATCGAACAAGTTCTGCGTACAGTGATGTATCTGATCAGGTATTTTCAGGGTGTTAAGTGCGTAGATCGATCGATCGATCGAGTGATTGATTGATTGATTGATTCACTTACTGCATATAAGTGTATTTCAGCATGATCAGCGCATTCTGTAGCATTTCTAGAGAGGCGGCAAGGACTCATCAAATAATTCCAGAGTTTTATGGTTCTGATCCGTTGTTTTCGGGCAGTGTTAAATGCACTAAGGCGTTAAGAGTTTCAATCCTCGTGTCAGCCGGTTATAAATGAATCTATATATACGTTCTCGTGATCTCCTTGAAAATCATGCACGAGTTTGACCCTAAATTTAAACCATACTTTTGACTATAACAGTCCATAATAACCCCATCGCGTAGATGAGTAAGCACCCTCCCCCCCCCCCCCCCCGCTTCCCTCCGACTCTCTCTCTCCATTCCCCTTAAAAACAAAGGTTACTCACTAGCGTGACCAAGGATAATCAATGTAGCTCTTTAATCTCATTTACATCATTGGTGTTTAATCGATTCTGGAAAAATTCCTATTATTCTCTCTATACTTCACTTTTATCATCATATTATCATGTGTGACTTGCTTATACGTGGGCGACCTGATATGACCTACCGTTACCCCGTGGAATCGTATCGGTTAATTATAACATTTTATTCATAATTTCAAATGCATTGTTTCTTCCACGCGGGCAATACTACGCCATTTTCGGTTATGCTTTAACGTCAAATATGGAAAAGAAAGGTTATGGCTGCAATAAACATGAAAGTTTCGACGCCTTGATGGATTTCTATGAAAAAGGTGCGTCAGAATACGATGAGGTAAGCGAACTCAGAAAGTAATTAACATATTGAATGATTTTCAATCGGCTGCTTCACTAATGCTCAGACGTGCATTACAGCGCAAATTTGCATAAACCTAGACAAAAAATAGATTCCGACTCAAATTTTACAGTTTAGTTTAATGCCACTTGCTATTTCACTCCTGTATGTAAAGAAACGACGATTCATGTTTAACAACTCCGCGAGCTCCTGATTCAATGTGCCTTTATGCATCTGTGTAGATACTGGAGTGACCTAGGTTTTGAATCATAATAGTTTTTTGGGTAAAGATTTTTTCCAGTTACCGTTGCCCTTTCGCTTTGATATAAGGAGGAAAGCCTGGAAATGGCTTGGGCTAACGACAAATAATCGAGGATAACGGTTAACTTGAACAGTAATTGTAAAATAACTTCCAATTTTCAAGTGTTGTAACAAATTATTGATCGATCAGTCTCCTCAATTGAAAGTCATGCCAGTGAACAATGGCAGCATGAATGTCGCATATGGTCCGACTCAGCCGTTTTATAACGTAGAAATTAAGAATTGTCGAGTTCAAATCGACACCTTTCCACAGTAAACCTCGCGAGTGTTATCGTTGCCACTTTCTCTTCTTTACCAAAGCATGATACTGTCACACGTCATGTCACGGTTTTTCCTGATTGCGTGACGGCCGATACATGAAACGTGTAAATAATTCTCAAATTATATTAAAGTTCACACGGCAACCAGGTGGACAATCAGACATAGTTTGATGCTACAGTGGTTTGCAGATTTAATGAATGTAACCGAAGAAGTTACAATTCATAGACCCAACGTTTCGACACTCCTGTCTAGTGCCTTCATCAGGGGTAGAAGAATTAAATCTGCAAACCAGTGTAGCATCAAACTATGTCTAATTCTCAAATTCTCTGTGGAAACAGCCATGATCCTTTTCAGTGTCTTTCGTTATTTCCTTCGAAAGATTTAGACTGTGAACTGTCATGAAGAAGAATTCTTGTTATTTTGTTGCCTGTTTATTCGTGGCCTCGAGTTCTGTTTGGGTCATGTCACGCAAGTTGGCTTCTTGACAGGAAAAGAAAGGGCCAATTTCGACAAAAAGGTTCGTTTAAGAAGGTTGTACTGCTTCGTTTCGACATTTAACTTTACAACCGCTCTCACATTAATTTCACGGCTTTCTCTTGACATCATTTTTCAAAGAAAATTTGTTTGGCCAAAATCTCCTCGAGTTATTTTGGAATCTCTGTTTCCCCCACAGCCAAGTGGTTGTAACATTTCAGTAACAGTTACACGGTAGAATCTGATTACGAGATTATTAGTATGCATCAACCTGCAACACTGACACAAATACTTTGTGGTTTAGTGTTGAATAGCATTGATTATTGTCGAAGAAAGTTCCACTCTCAGTGCAATGAACCCACTTCAGCATAATTTCCCGGTGCATTGCAGTTTTAATAATATGGGAGTAATGTAAAATGAACCATTAAGGGGAACAGATGCCAAAATAGAATGTAAAGCAGGTGTACTTTTGGCAGGCGAGTGCTCACTATTATCTCGAAGAAAATTTTAACTGCCATCTCTGATTTTCAAAACGGCGGAAGGCTGGGGAGATAAGTAATTTGCACCAAGGGGGCAAGCGACTGCCAGAAAGGAGAGGGGAAGGGGCTGGACAATAAATTAGAATAGATTTTTGAAAATGTGTTACACGGAACCAGTAGGTGCATTCGTTATGGAGAACTACATGTTTTCTCAGACCCTAACGTTCCATAATACTCTTATCTCCCAAATGGCTAAGCAACCTTCCCTCCTCTTCCTTACCTTCACTTCCTTGCGTGACCATGCATATAATCAACTTTTCATTCATAAGCACCCTAATCTCATAACATCTTTGATACTCTGAAGGCCCGTTTGAACAGTTTCAACACTTTATTGAACTAAATGTTCGGTGCGTTTGAACAGGTCGTTTGAACAGGTCGTCCAACATTGTTGAAAGCGTAAAAATACTTGAAAGCTTGTTGAAAGCGTGTTGAATCGAGTTTAAAATTTCATTTAACATCGATTCAACTTTTCCTTTGTTCTCGAAAATGTTGAATGGCCCGTTTAAACGGTTTCAAAATTTGCTCAACATCCGTTAACTTTTTTTGAATGAATGTTGATCAAATGTTCAAACTGTTTGAACAGGCCTTAAGAAAGGATATTCAAATTTGCCCGATACTTCAATATTATCATACTATGACGTAACACTACTGCAGGAAATCTTTACATTTATATGTTGCCTATGATTTTTTCTTTATTGTTTCGGGAGCTCTTTTCAAAGCTCATAGAACCCCGATCCACCCTATTCTTATACATTCAAGTAGTTCCACCTTTTCTCGAGGAAAGCAATCCAGTGAACTATTGTTTTTGTCATTGTTTTCTCTATCCAAGAACTGAATGCATAATTTAGTACGGGGCTATGCGGAAATTTTACCAATGAATCCTCAAGCAATCGCGTTGGTCGCACAGTCGGCAAAAATATAAGAAGATTAAAGCACAAGATGGACTCAATTACAAGCGGTAAACAGAGGTAGAAAGTACGAGCCGAGACGTGGGTTAAAATTACAATAAACCCCGGGGAGATCGCACTAACACCAAGTGATGTATTGGCAAGGGTGACGAAAGAGAGAAACTACCTAGGCGGTAGAACTAATTACTGCATAAGTTCACTCTTCACTCAATGTTTACCTTTTATATCGTTTCAGAGTGACTTACAGACCTCATAACGTCCTTTTTATTGTAGAAAAATTGTGCGGGTGGATTTTTTTCAATGAAAATCAAATCCTAAACGGGTAATGATAGAACAAAAGTGTTTGTTGAGTAAGATACAGAAACAGATGAATATATAACGGACGGTTTCAAAACAGAGTACTATTCCAGGTTGTAACACACGCACGCAATGTTTGATATTCTTCTAACAATAGCATAAACAATAACTTTCTAAGCTATTTTTTCTTAGCTCGGCCTAGACAAATTAATGAGCTAAAGCAATATTCCCTGAGGAGGAATGCGTGCGTAATCTTTGACCAATCAAAGCTCTCCAGAATACGTTTCGCCGCTAATATTATGCATCTATAATTTTTTTTGCTTCTGCTAGTAAATCTCTCGAGAACAATAGACATTCTGCGTGCTGTCTAATTTGCAAGAAAAACTACGCCGTATTTTCTTTGCGCGCGCTTCGCTTAAGCATCAAACATGGAAAAAGAAGGGTATGGCTATAACAAACACGAAACTTTTGACGCGTTAATGGCTTGCTATGAGAAAGCTGCTTCAGAGTACGATGAGGTAAACGAAATCAGACAATGTTATTTTCAATCGGCTGCTTCCCTGATTAAAGACGAATTTGCTCCAACCTTTATAATTACTAACGATGTGAAGTTTTTAGCCTTTAGTTTCATAATTGCACAATGCATATAGTGCGTTTAACAACTCCGCTAAAGTTTGATTTAGCTTTAGTGCTTCTGTTTATTTGTGGATGTGTTTGTTTTGTTTTGCTGTGTTTTTTTTAATTTCCAGTGAAACCTCCAGCGAATACACAACTGACTTACTTCTGAGTCAGAGCCATTTTTGGCGTTTAAAAAAATATATACCGTTTGCTTACTGGCGGCATTTCGCTATGATACAAAGAGGAAAGCCTGACCATCATTTAAGGCGAGAAAAAAGAATCGATAACCGTTAACTCGAACGGTTTTTGTCAAATTCCTTCCTATATCTGTTAATGGTTTTTCAATTCATTGTTTCTTATTCGCAAGCAAAACTACGCCGTATTTTCTTTGCGTGCGCTTCGCTTTAGCATCAAACATGGAAAAAGAGGCGTATGGCTGTAACAAACATGAAACTTATGATGCTCTGATAGCTAGCTATGAGAAAGCTGCTTCAGAGTACGATGAGATTAAATAAATCAGACAATATTGTTTCCAGTCCGATGCTTCCCTGATCCTCAGACGTTCATTTCGCAATAAAGACGAATGTGCTCCAAACCTCACTAATGTTGTGCAGTTTTAAGCCTTTAGTTTTATACTTGCATGCACACAATTCAAATCGTGCGTTTAGCAACTCCACTAGCCTTTGAAGAAGCACTAAAACTAAATGATTTAGCTTCAGTGCTTCTGTTTATCTGTGCTTGCACGATGCTTATGACGCTTTGATGGCTTGCTATGAGAAAGCTGCTTCAGAGTACGATGAGGTAAACGAAATCAGACAATATTATTTCCAGTCGGCTGCTTCCCTGATTCTCAGACGTTCATTTCGCGATAGAGACGAATTTGCTCCAACCCTTATTACTACTTATGTTGTGCAGTTTTTAGCCTTTAGTTCTATACTTGCATGCGCACAATGCATATAGTGCGTTTAACAACTCCGCTAGCGTTTGATTTAGCTTTAGTGCTTCTGTTTATTTGTGCATGCGCTTGATTTTTTAAAAAATAATTTCTTAAAATACTCCAGGGAATAGAAAAAAGACTTATTTCTGAGTCATATCCGTTTTGGACATTAAAAAAATGTATATATTGCTTGATTACTGGCAGCATTTCGTTATGATATAAAGAAGAAAACCTGACTATCATGCATTTAAGGCGACAGAAAAGAATCGATAACGGTTACCTCGAACGATTTCTGTCAAAAGCCTTCCATAATTCAATTGCTGTAACAAATTATTAATTAATAGCGTTTTTGAAGTGAAGGTCATGACAACATACAAAGACAACGTGAAAGCGAAGATAAGTCGCATATTTTCAACCCGCCGTTTTATAAAAGGAGCGTGATTGTTGGAAAGTGTTGAGTTCAAATCCATACCTTTCATCAACGAAACTCGTCTTTTACCACTTCTCTTCGGCCGGTTGTTGGTCGTCACCTCGAGGTTCTTCATAATTGCATGATGACCGTTGCATTACACAAGTAATAACTCTAAAACTGTTTGTGAAAACAACATCTTTTATGGTATCTTTGTAGAGAAAAGACCTTCATTCTTAGAGAGAGTAAGACTTCTTGTCATTTTGTTGCCTGTTTGTTCGTGGAGTCTTAATGAAATTCTTTTTTGGGTTACATCAGGTATATGGTGGCACATTGTAATTTCGGTTGCAAGCTTGTCGCTCAAGCAGGCTTCCTGTTAAAATGAAAAAAGGAAAAAGAAGAATTCCGACCATAGGTTCGTTAAACAAGGTTGTACAGAGCTTCACATAGAGGTTTATCTTTATAACTATACTCACATTAATTTTTAGGCTTTATCATGACATTATTTTGTACAAAAGATTGTTTGGGCCAAAATCTCCTTATTTGGATTATGATTTCTCTTTTCCTCCGATGTAACAGGCGCTTGAAGGGATTTTCGTTTCTTACTTTTCACCTCGACTGTTGAGTTGGGTGGAGTGCGGGGAGGTGAGGATGAAGCGGAGCAGATCTGATCAAGCGTCTAAAACCATATGCCTCTGTCCCCGCGTGACAGCCCTGGGTGGCCTATAATTGTAACTTTACGTAATGCTCTCTCCTTTTTAACTCGTGAATTGCGCGCATGCGCAAGAGCGAGTTATAGATACGATGTGGGGAATGGCATTCGCTCGCTCGCTCGCTCGCTCGCTCGCTCGATTGGTCGATTCCTGTAAACTTTTTTTAGATTTTAGGCTTTTGAGTGCATTTTATAGTTTTTGGCGAGCAATAAACAGACGAAATGGCGACCTTTGTTGCTAAGAATAGTGGTGGGGTGAAAAAGAAGCCAATGATAATCTTAAAAGAGTTTTTTTTTTTCGTTTTAGTTTCAACAAGCGGCGCCAGCGATTGGCAGGCATGCAAGGATTCACACTGAAATAACAGAACAACCTTCGTTTTTCATAAAATTGTAATTTACAATCCTTGAACTTGAAAACAATCCGAAGATTCATTGAAAATATCACTTACTGCGAAGCGCTCGGAGTTTACAGATGTTCAAAAGCTTTTTCTGTTATAGCGTGAGATTGAGGACAAAATTGATCATTACGTTTCGTCGCGTGTGTTTTTCCTGTGAGAAGCAACAAAAGATGCCGGCGACTAACGAAATAACAAGTTATCACGAAAATCAGATAACACCTAAACAAACAATTTTAGCTACCGATTTTCAGTGAATTTTTAAAGAACAATTTTCTTTTAAGTTTCAAGACAATTTGAAGATTCAACATACAAACAACGTACTAAAATGCGAAAGTTACACACCACAAAATTGATAAATAGGCCTGAAATGAAATTCTATCTTGTTATTGATCATACGTTGCCTAGCACGTGACCTAAATCTACCCAGGCGGAGATCCAAAATGACGGTGGCAGGCTTGGCTTAGTTATATCACTCAAAACTCGTTCCCGTTTGTCTCATTTGATAAAGAGGGAATCGTTAATGTTTTCATTAAGACAGTATTGCCTTGATTTTCTAATATTTACAACGAAAGACAGTAAATTTCACTTTTCACCCACATTTACTTCCAACCTTTTCTTTTGAACCAGAAACAAAAATGATAGACGTTTAAAACACATGACATCATCCACCTTGTCAAATGTAATAGCATGATCATTTCAATTGTAATGCCTTCTTATCCAAACGTTACTTTGTTTCTTTGCTACATTAGCGAACACTGAACTACTGCTCGTACTCTAGATATGACAATCAACCACAAAATTCCCTAAACCAATAATAACGAACTCACAATTGACCAGCTCCCAGTTGGCTTGATAGCTCAGTTGGTTAGAGCGCTGCACCGGTGTCGCAGAGGTCATGGGTTCGATTCCCGTTCAGGCCTGAATTTCTTTCCGGCCTTATTTCTCAACTGCTTAAGTTGAGTATATACTGCGATGATCTTCATTTGCTTAAAATTAAACATAATCTAAAAAATCATGTGTCAATTCACGAGTTTGCTCACAGAGCACTTTGATTTATTTCTTTTTCTTGGTGTAACAAAGAATTGGTCCATGCTTAGCGTGCGTATATCGAGTTAAGGATGATCGCAGGACGAGAGAAGAGTAAGAGTTGCAATTTCTGACGTTTGAGTGACATGAGAACGAATTAGTCAGAAATTAATATTCTGACGCACGTTGAAGAGGTTCGCATGGCAACACGGTAGTTTCGGATTATTTAAGCGTTTCGCAGGGAAAATTAAGTCATTCTACGTCGGTCAGTCTTCTGATCACTTTCTTTTTTCTTAATTTTTTTTTTTTTTATTTAATGTAATTTGTTTTACACCTCTCTGTGAAATTTTCTGTGTGATTAGTAGTGTAACTAGGTTTATTTTAGTTACCCTTTCCTCGGGGTATAGTGCTGCTGCATTAGATGAGGAATACGTTTCCACATATTTTTTGGCCATTTCTAAAGAGTGGTTTTTTAGTGGTTTTTCGTATCTGGCGTAGCACAACCTATTTTTTTTATAACCCTTCAGTTTCAGTGAATACTTACAGTACATTGCAGATTGTAGAAGGATGTGTAGACTACAAGACTGGCTGACTCATCCTACATAAACTTTCACATTGAATATCTCGCCTGAGTGTAGTCAGAATCTGTAGTCTCTTGAGTCTGAAAGGCCCATCTCAATCGGGACAAAGTGGGAGAAGATCTCAAAAGTTTTGAAACCTTGCGGCTAAACTCAACGAGAACTTGCAGCCGAAGTGATGAATGCATGGCCGTGCAATACATAAAGATTTTTACGATGTAAATAGATAGGCTTTGCGCGCGCACTATGTCATTAGATGTACTGTCACCAGATATCTTTTAGTATATACCACACAGTATACTATAATAGTGATTGGCCAAGTATTATACACCTCTGAACAGCGGAAGAGCGTCAAGAGATTAATTTCCGACCATTGTTCGGTATATTGGCAGAGAATTTTTTTTTCTTACACGTGGTATATGCTAAAACAAGTATTAACCTCCTCGGTGAAAGTGGTGGGTATTTGCCTTGTCACATCGCGGTACGGTAAATATCCACCTCCATCCACCCCACCTCGAAGCGTAATTGTTGAATATTACTTTTTTGAATGCACAGGATGTTAAAGTTCACAGAGGGTACATCGGACACGAAACCGCGACAGAAAGGTTGGTAACAACTCTAAAACAGCTTGAGTTTCCGGAAGATTGCAGAATCCTTGACGTTGGTGCGGGGACCGGGCTGGTCGGAGTGGAGCTTTGTAAAAGGCAGTTTACCAACGTTGATGCCTTAGATGCGTCAGACGCCCTTCTCAAAGAAGCCGAAAAGAAAGGAATCTACAAGAATTTCTTTGTTGATGTCCTGGGTCCTAATCAACGGATACAGTTGGACGACGACTGCTATGACGTCGCTTTTGCCGTTGGCGTGTTTACTCTAAATCACGTGAAGGCGGAAGGCGCCATGGATGAAATGGCACGAGTTGTCAGGCCAGGCGGATTGGTCAGCTTCACAATAAGAGAGGATGTGATGTTTGAACAAGAATATGGGTACGAAGCAAAAATGGATCAGCTGTGTCGGGAGAAAGTCTGGAAACTAGTGTCCAAGAGTGAGGAAGACTATCACAGCAAAACCGATATAAGGAAATGCTACTTTTACATTTATCAAGTTATGTAGGATTTTACTCAGACTTAACGCGATTCAGCCAAGGGCAATTAGAGGTTTTTTTTTTTCAATTATTTGTTAAACTTTTCTTAAGAAGCCGGGCCTAAAATAAAGCGGACATCAATAGGACGAAAACTTGTAGACGCTCGTGAAGTTTTGCTATCCGATGGAGTCACTTTGAGTCTCCTGATATAAAAATCTTTGACTAGGGTACTTCTAAAGGCGTCTTTTCCTTCAGACGAGACGAGCAAGGACAGAGAATATTTCCGTAGTGCCGGCTCAAACATGGCCGCCGTGTGACAAAATACTTTTTGTCTACAGTGCGTCACAGTAAGATACCCATTTTCCATAAATTGTCTTAGGTAAACATATAACCACAGGGTAACAAGTTGAAGAATGAAATACTGAAAAATCGACTCTTGAATGGAATTTATTTTGATGTCATTGATTTCCCATCGCTCTTTGTCGTTATTTTAAGACATTTCCAAGCTACATTGTAGAAAAATGCTCTGCAGTAGCAAATGATTCTGCTCCTCTATTTCTGGTTGTTTTTATTGGCTGTTGGTGATGAATCACATTTGTTTACTGTGTTTAGTAAGTATGGTATTTATTGAGGAGAATCTCCTTGTTAATGATATGTTGGGCAAAAGGAGACTCCTTACCAGCCTCTATTTTCATCTCCCTTGGGGAGCTTCATAAAAGACACATTGCATTTTTAGATTTCAGGAGGCGAAGCCTAAGAAAACGTCAAAACAATGGAACTGCATTTCTCTCGAGCATTTGTTTCTGTCTCTAGTAGCGCTTAAGTCCTTGCCTACTTTGGAAGGCAGTAATTCGAGTCTCACTATAGTTACATTCACTTGTTTTTAACAACGTCTTTGACTAATAAGGATAATCAAGTCTTTCCCTTTAAGGCAGCTTCGGAGTTCATACTATACCCGGTTTCTAGATTTTCGGCATCGGAGGCTAGTTTCGCACGTCATTCGCATGCCGGTGGCAAATGACGACTATTGACCCATCAGTCCTCTCAATGTCGATACGATATAGTTACCTATGTTTATCCTTCATTTTTTAAATAATTGTTTGTTTTTTCGATCCCTTAAATCTCATACGACCCTCATATTAGAAATTCATAGCTTTGTCCTTGACTGATGGTTTCGTTTGACCTAAACCCAAGGTGTTGATCTCTTTCCCGCAAGTCCCTCTTATTTCATTGCATTACTTATCTTGGATTGCTCATCGGGTCTTCCTCCATATTCTCTTTTGAATTAAATCGCTACTTCCTCCACCCAAATACAGTAGCCTCTCTCTTTAATTTCTCTAGTCCATGGATTGTAAACGTGCTGCGATTGTCATCGCCTCGTTTAACATTCGCTGGTTCCTTACTCATCAATCATATTTTGATGACGAAGTTTCTCCCTTAACTCAGATACTAGCATCTTCTCTCTGTAAATTCTCTCGTTGGACTCTTCAGTGGTCATGTTCGAATATCTAAAAGACTGTTGTCTCGATGGCGGCATCCTTCCCTTGGGATCATCAATCTCTGGACTTAAATGCTCCTTACTGTTACTGCGTTTGGGTGAAAGACATGGTGAGTTGAGCTGAGGAAGGGGATGAGTGTTGTTTATACTGTTCACCGATTCTATAATTTTAACCTCCATTGCACGGGGAATTCTCATATTATCCACGAATGACGGCGAGAACATGGCTCTAGAGTTGGTTTCACTGTCATGCAGTTGTTCGATGAATGCTCTGGGATATACATCCACTGGGTGTCTCAAATTTTGGTGCTTTGCATGTGGTCTGAAATTACAAAATGAGACATAAAATTAGGAAAAAAAAGAAGCAGCTCCTTCACGCTGTCTTTTTCTTTTTTTTAACTACAGTGTATTTAAAGTTGTATAAGTTGTATGAGCCATTACATGCTCTCTTTCGGCCTCTTCCTCCTGTCAAGTAGGTTAACAGGTATTAATTTGGAAAATTATCTTTAATTTAATAGCCAGACTCCGTTTTAAATATCACAGGTTTTTTTAAACAAAGAAATTAATATTACATGCAATATCTTTTTAAATCTTATAACAGATCCGAAAGCTTTAGAAAAGAGAAAAAAGATTCTAATTTGATAGCCTTCCCTTTTAATAATTGTGTTTTGATGGTGCCGTTTTGAATGAAATTAATTCTAAAAAGAATTCGAAAACGAAATTGGAACCTTTTATCAATGGTGCAACGCTCAACATGTTGTGATTTTGGAAAAACGTTTTTGTGATTTCCCCACATTTGCTCAAAGCTTTAGTACATACAGGTTGCCTTGATCTTCATACCTTTTATTTTTACGCTTCTTCCGAGTTTGGCAGCAAACAAAGTAGCTATAGTAAATACCCACTATGATCATAGTAACTGCGAGGAAACCAGCCACACACCATACAACTACCATCCAAAAGGGAATTTCTTTCTCTAAAAAGAATAAAACATAAATTTGAAAAGGAAATGATTTGTGTCCTAAACTTAAAAGTTATCACGGTTGTTCAGCAGTGTATAGTCGGAACGGTTTTGAAAGCGGCTGAAATCAGAGATAAAGATTACGCAGCAGTATATGTTGGAAGCTCTCTAGTCGTGCAAAGATTGCTGTTTTGGTGTTTACAAAAAACTTACAAAAAAACATAACCAAGAAAATATGTAACAGGATTTCATATGCATTCAGGGTAACGAAAGTGGCGTGTTTTTGAAGGAGTGAATAGAGAATAATTTTTTGGGTTCTTTTAGCGAACTTTCTGAAAAAACGCCATTATAAGTAAAACTGCATTCATATGTAGACTGATAGTTAAATCTGACACCTTTATAAGAATGCTCTATTTCAATGAAAGATATTAGCAAATAGATTGTGAACTCGATATTTCTATCGCGTGGTAGTTGGCAAAATGAACTATCACGCATAGCGGATTGTCAAATTGTCTAAACGTTGTACACATACTAGTATTTTACAACGTAACAAAAGACAGTCTCTTCTATTTCTCTTATTTGATTTATAACCACACACTGTTGGACAATTCGCTTTACCAACTACCTCTTACGGAATAGATAGCGAGCAGCGGAGCTAATCAGACTGTATTTCCAAATGTTTTAATAAGATGATAAAGCCCTCTGCTCATTATAGTATGAGGAAAGTGTTTCGAGTCAGTAAGATAATTAATTTTGTCACCTTGCGCCGCCGTTGTCGGCAAAGAAGTAGTTTTATTGTCCATGCCAATCCTGGGGAGAGAGAAAAGTTATTAGATGCAAACTAGAGATCATACGCAAAAATGTTTTTTTCGTCTTATTGAGAGCATGGGACCAAGATAAAATTAAGAGTACACATGTGGAATCGAGCCTCATACCCTTAGCCTGTCCTTGGCTTTCAGTGGTAAAATAGAGCGGAATAGGAAACTACGGGATAGAAGCAGCAGAGCGGATAAAGAGTGAGGCTTAGGTTGTGTCACGAAAAGGGAGGAGGCCTGGGTTACGCGATTAGACCCAAATTTCCCTCTTATACACAATCAGACCAAAGTCTCCCGCTGTTTTCGCTCTGCCGTTCACTAATCATACACCGAGTTAGTACAATTAAGTCAATCGGAAGTTTGGAAAGACACGGAAAGCTCTGATCAATAGAATCGCGCTGATCAGTTCGCGTGCGAATAATTTTTCAACTTTGAGCAATGCCAGTGTGCGAGAAGTCTGGCACTGATAATTTGTACCAGATTCCTCGTAGAGCTCTTGCAGGGTCGCTTCGCTCAAGGCGTCAAACCTGAAAGTACTCGCGGACTAAGAAACTCCCATTCGCAATGCTGATAATAAGGCCTACTCACAGGCAATCTGTACTTTTAAAAGTTAATAAAAAAAAACCATGCCCAAGACCACTTTTTAAGATTCTAAAGATTGGTCAAAACTTTTAAAAACTGTTATCAAATTTAATACCGAATTCATCTATGGACGCCGCCATTTTGAAAACGAATTAGCAACCTGATCACGCACCCTTAACTACAACAGGCAGTAATTTAAGAAAAAACAGTGAATGGAGCAACGCAAAACTGATGCAGTCACGCACTACTCAGTAAAATTGCTCCGTACCAGCTGGATGAAAATGTGAAAAATAAGCTGACAACGGACAATTTTTCTGTCATATGTTATACTCTAGTATACATCGTATGTACTTGTTGACGATTCTTTTCTATCCGGTCTACTGAGCTAAGTTAGGCAAGCTCGCAAAACCACCAGTTCTGGCGTAGTGTGTTTATCAATGAGTTTGATTTTTTTTCTCTTTTCTTCTATTCCTAATAATGAAAAAGCCTGCTGCGTGTTCGTCACTATTGTTATGGTATTATCTGTGTTTGCTTTTTCAGGTGAATGCTATGTTTGCGGAGAACAAATTCAATCTTTATCTTCTTATACGCTTAAAGTAATATGTACTCCTGAATTGGTCACAATATTGACATTTACAATGCCCTACTTTCCTGAGAAATCTGGTTATAGAATCGAATATGGATCATAGAGGCCTAAAATGAAGGTGAATATTTGTTACAAATCGTTCAGAGCGGTAAGAAATGTTTATTTCTCATAATGCGAGTAACCAAGATGTCTTACTTTTCAGTTTGTTCTGTATCCATCTATTTAGAGAGAAAATGATTGAACGCTTGAGAAGGTTGAATAAAAGATGTTACTCAAAATTTCTAGCTAGACGCAAGAGAGTAGAAAACACGTTCTGAAGACAAATGAGTTGGTTAGACCAGAAAATATTTCGCCGTTCATTCGTGAAAATTTATGAACTTCGCTACATGCAGATCTACATTTAATGTTAGTTTTTGGAGGATAAAGATTAAATTTCGACGATACATGATTCAAAGAGGAGGAGATACCTCTATAGTAGTTAAAATGAATGCAATATTTCTATCAGGGTAAAATTCACTCCTTAGCGACGATATGTAAATTACGCCGAGAAAGTATGTTCCAAAAACCAGTTATTACAACTGAATATAGCGTTTACCGGGAATTGCCCATTGTTGATTCCGCTCACAAGTTCCGTAGGCATGTTATTTTACCGATGATAGGATACATTTGACCGAGAAATTATCGCTGAATTTTACTGTAATCATTTATTTTTCTCCAGGCTACATACGGGTTTTGAATTTCCGCTTTCAAGATAGATTTGGATAATAAAAACATTGCCGCAGAGAGGAAATCATGGTTCGATCAGATATGAAAGGTCAGGAACGAATTTAAAACTTTCCTTTAAAATACATGTCGGTAGGGAGTGAAAAAATCACTATAAGCGGAAATTTTCCCTTTTTTGAAAACTAAGGGCAGAACACATGTAAGTTTTTACTTAAAATGCACTGTGATCGTGAATATCGGCGGAGCGAGCGAGTTTTCAGTGACGCTAAGTATTAATTAAAACAGTATTGTAAAACAAATGTCGCAAACTTCGTTCATGGTTACAACTAAATGAATCGAAAGTAAGCTACAGACTCTGTTGTCGTAGTTTAGCACTACAAGCGTTTGGTTGCGTTTCGCATCGCGTCGGTCCGTTGTCTTTCAGCATCGAACACAGCTCAAAAATCATGTTATTGCAGCGTCGTTCGGCGCTTCGCTTTCGCACCAATAACGTTGATATGTTGAACTCACAGCTCTTAAATTTTTCCTATATCAACGTCGATAAGCTACTTCTCTTTATTGTTATTTTATGTCGTTCGTCTGATAATTCGTTTTTTCTGTCATATCCTTTATTCTCTCAAGTCTCGTACAATATTCACGTTCATAAAATTTTTCTCTCCTAAAAACAATGCTTTAACATCTAAAATCGTTTTAGGTATAACATCAACTCGACCAACCTTCACTTTCAGAAATCACAACATGATGAGGTTCGCCAGTACGCCTAATCTCCAAAGAACAGCGAGCGGAGGAGTCTTTTAGCTAACGATAATAGACACACTCTTTGAATAAAATAGCCACGAGCAGAGTTTCCTCATTGACAACTCCAGGTGTAAGCGCCACATGCAGCAAAACACTGTTTGCTAGATCTCAACCTCTCCTGGCTGTCTTTAACAAATGTAAATGAAATGCTCTTCCTTATGATTCTTCTCCGTCAATAGAGAAAAAAGAAATTTCTCTTTTCTCTGATGCGGACGTATCACTGCCAGCCTGAATGAGTGGGCATCTGAATCGTTCAGGAACGTATTATTATCTGTTGTTTTTCAGCGGCGGTCAATGATGTTTGTCACATATTTGTTTTCGTGCCAAGACATTTGAGAGTTCGATAATCGAATAAATTCGAGGAAAAGGGGTAAATAACCAATTAATATTCCTCCTGTTTGAAAAAGAAACGGATTCAGGTGCTAACAAAAAACATCAAGCGGATGTGAGGAGTTCTCGAAAGCTCTGGGCTCCAATGTAACGTTCTGAATTGTCAATGGCCATTCGATTTTTTTTTTCAAAGAAAGTTTTGTTTTCAATTCACGCTCAAACTATTGTGTACGTTCTTTAAAAACCAAGAAAGCATAAGAATGACTGCAGGTGATTTGACCAAATATGGAAACTGCCACAGGTTAAAAACATGCCCTAGGCTTTCAAAACAAAGATACGCCATATTCATGCACGCTTCGATCCTGTTTAATCCATTTATTCTGGAACTTTGCTTGTAGCCCATTTCATAGGAACAAACGTAAAGGCTACCCTTGACTTATTATTGCAAGAATAATAATGATTATAATAACAATGAAAATTATCATTACTGTCAACACCACCATTATTTTTTAGTTGGCAGTTCTGTTCAAAATGTGAAATTTAAATTTCGCCTTCGACGACAAACTTCCCGCTTCAAGCGCCATAAAACCGTACTAATTTACATAGCTTTGTAACTTGTTAATGAAACGTTTGGGAAGGATAATTATTTCGAAGTGTTTTAATATCATTTTAAATAAACCTTGTACGTCTCTAAAATAATCTCTAACACTGCGTCCAAAATGAAAGTTATTAAAGAGGCTGAAATGATCACAGCAACTGGAATACAGCAGAATTAAAATCCAAACTATTACCTCAAATTATTACGCTAAAGTGAAGGAGTGCACAAGGTGTGAGAGAGAGGGATTATTCATTATTATTCTTCAATGTCGATTTAATGGTTGATCCGTAGAAAAGCGGCGCGGGCGAAAGCAGAGTTTCCGTTTTTGCTGTAAACGTCGAGCGTAAATAGAAGTTCGCTTCACAATTGCCGTCTAAATAGCGGCGCACTTTTTTTCCGATTTTATTTGTCTACTTTTGCGTTTAAATGCAAAGACTCGTAATCTTGCGAAATCAATTTATGTTTTTAAACATTTCCTTTTTTAAATCTATGTCATATATCTAATAATTTATTCATGACTACCTCTTATTATATATTCCTTTGACACATAACAATGACTTGACGAGATCAGTAATTCCAACAGGAATGGATAGAGTGCCAGTGATACAAATAAACGCTGTTGCCATATGAAATTGGAACGCTGAGTGCGGAATGGGGAGATCAGGCTGTAATGATTTTTCAGCCGACAAGAAGTTTAAGTGTTCACGAACCAGAGGAGTTTCCGAAGTCGTTTTTAAATTTGAATCGGGAACCCTTCTTTGAATAATGGATAAATTTTGAAAAAAATTGGTGCAGCGGCAAATGGGACATGGCAGACTTAAAATCAAAATTATTACCTTCCACTTCCGGCCATTACTACACTAAAATAAAGGGTATGCAAGCGCAGGCTGTGAGTAAGAGATTATTTACAAATTTTCTCCATGTCGATTTAGTGAGTGATAAATGGAAAAGCGGGCGAGCGCAGAGCAATCGTTTGTCAGTCATAACAAGGATTCACGAAATGAAAGTACAGTTGAGGGGAAATCTTCAACAAATGAAAATTGTGCTTTGTAGTTCAGTTAAAAAAAAAATTAACTCTTATCGGCCAATGAAATTCGTTTAGGTACACAAAGGTTGAATATGAACATGACAATTCATTCAATTCATTATATTTGTCAAACTGCCGCTTAGTGTTTTTATGGTTTGAAATAAGGCTGAAACCACGCACTTCATTGCTTGTAATATTTTTCAAATACAGCAATCGCAACAATGACAATTACCAGTTTTGTCACCGATCGGTTGTAATAAGTAGTAATCGCTACCGCAAATTGTCAATCGTAAGTGACAGTATCGACTTTTTTATTGATTCTATCATTGATTGCATCGACCCGATAAGGTGTAATCCCAAATTTTTTTTAAAATAAAAACATAAAAAAGTTGGGAATTTTATTTGATTTTATAAATCCTTATTGAAAAGCTTTTAAACATGCACTTAGTATGCCTTATCACACCAGTTACCTTTCGGTTAAAGTGAAAAAAGCATGGAACTTACGAATTTTCGTCGAAGAGTAAGCAATCAAAAGTTCGATTGTCTTGAGTATTTAAAACTTATTAATTATAGTGGAATAATAAATCCCCCGTTCACCGGTTTAACGTACAATTCGAGCGTACTCGAACGTACCCTCGCCAAATTATTTTTGCAAATATAAAATTATTTTTTGATTGTCCCCTTTCGGCCTCCGGGCCATAGACAGTTTTGTCTATATATAATTTCCTGTGATATGATTGGTCTAGAAAAACACGAAAAAAACTTATATGGCCGAGTTTGGATTGAGACGATACTTTTTTCTTTCAAGGAGACCACGTTGTAATGCAAAGGAGATGGCAGAACAGAATTCAAAATGCAGAAAAACAGAATTTAAAGTTGATCTGATCAAAAATTACCTACATTGCCACATAGTAACTATCATTTTATCCCGTTGCGGAAGAGTTTCTTGGAAAAACAGACTTGTATTGTTTTACTATAAAGCACCCACGAATAGTGAATATTAAAAAGCACCCGAAAAATGCGCTAAAACCTACGTGTTCTATTTGTGTGGTCTCCTTCGGTTTTAATTCTCAACGATTTTGAACGTTACTTACCAAACTAAGAATTCGTCGGTTTCAGTTGCACTGTGGAATAACATCATCGTCAATAGGTATAAATGGTGCCCAGCGGTTCACTTTGTTAAACTCTTTAGAGTCTCGCATATAATCCAGTCTTGCTCGCAGTTGAGCTTGTGACACATCCGCTGTTTTTAACACACAGTTAACCTCTTCAGGTGGTAAGATGAGTTGTCCTGTTCCCATTTCAACATGAGCTGCAATGTGCGCCAAGGCAAATGTGGAGTTTCTTTGACACTTCAGTTTTCAGCAGATCAGCGATAAAAGCGATGAATAAATCAGAAACTTCCTCAAATGTGCAGCCGTAGGTTCACGCGTACCTCGGTCGCTTTTCTGAATTGTTCCAAACCACATTACGCGCTACCAAGATTGTTGATGACGGCTCCATCTGCGTGATTGTCTCCGACTTCTTTTATAGGGCTTAGAGAAAGTTCACGGTACTCGACTGCTTTTTTTAAATGTCCCTGGCGATGACAATAACATCCGAGATTGTGAAGGGTCGCCGCTGCTCTACGCTTGTTTGAAATTTTTGGTGAACTTGTCAATGTAGTAGTCGATCAAGAATGATGTTTTATGTCTCGTCTCGAGCGTGGGATAAAAAACATTTCTGAGTTATTAAGAGTAATCGATCCTTATAGCATTGTATACACTCTCCGATAGTTTACGACGGAGTCTGCGGGCTTTCTACGGGAGCTACCTACATACACGTTATTCTAAGGTTCACAATTTGCACTCGTGCTTTGTACTACTGCGATCAGCTTTGTCGAAAGGGTTTACCTAAGTACACATAATAAAAAAGAAAGTAAATCTAACACCCAGAACTCTGCATCAGTAAACTCCCACTGTCTGCCGAAATACATCGACACTTAAGGATCTGAAATAATTATAATGAATCATACTGACCTCTAGATCCCTAGGTTAAGTTGTGGTGGACACATCTGGGATTGTGTTTCTTTCGAATCAACTTGCATAACCGTGCACCATGCGTGAGCTATATCAACAACAGGAATCCTTCAAGTTGAGTCCGAACCGCATTTTCCTGATCACTGATTTTTTCTCGACTTAGTCGATTCCAACCTACCTACAGTTATGTCTTTTGTCGAGTACTCTAATTTGCTGTATCAGATTAGCGTAGAAATCGATTGGGAAACGGAACGCGGACGATTAATGTTTATTATCAACAGATCTCTTCCTGATGACTCCGGAGACGATATCACAGACGTTATTTCGTTGCTTACCAAGTTGGAGGAAAAGAATCTCCTGGGGATTGATCGTCTTAATGTATTGAAGGATCTGTTAAAAGGAATAGAAAAATGGGATCTTAATCAGAAAGTTGAAAAATTCGAAAATAAGAGGAACGACTACAAACAGTTTCTGGAGAAGGTAAGTCGTGCACTCGACGAGTCCAATGAACTGCAACGACTCATTTTAATCTGCAGAAGACAAAATCTGATAGCCCATGAAAGAGAAGAACACATCGCAGATGTCGATGCTTTGTTCATAGAGTTGGAACAACAGAACAATCTGGGAATAGGAAACCTTAGTATCCTGAGAACCTTAGCGACGGAAGTGGAGAAACCAGACTTGTGTAGACTTGTGGATGACTTCAATGAGAAGAGAAACCAAGAAGAAGATGCCGAGAGGAAAAGGAAAGAGTGGGAGAACAACAAGCGAAGAGCAGGAGGTAAGGGATAGTTTCTAACTGAATTCCATTTTTTCGACGTAATTTAGAAGTTCCTCGACCAAACGCTTAGTCCTTATAATCGAAGATCGTCATTCGAATTTTGGGATCCTTAGTGTTATGTTAATTTCCAGACCTCAGTTCAACCGATTGTCTGAGAATATACTGAGAACTGTAAAATCAGAAACTAAGCTGACGAAAATGGCATGCTGGACTATATTGTTAATACGAGTAAGTAGCCTCTTTCACTTGTCTGGATGAAAACCAAGTTTAGGCGCTCAGCCAAAATGCAATGGCTACGTTGTCAGTTGCGAGGTGAGTGTTTCCCAGCTCGATATTCCTGAGATTTTACAAAGGTTTTTTTTCTTAATTTTAAGCTCATAGTGTCTGTAGATGCGAGAACCTTTTTTTGTAAATTTATTTTTTATTTTATGATGAGGGTAAAATTAGTTACTTCTTGAAGGAATCGATAGAGTGCTGCTAAGACATGTTTAGACAATATGGCAGGCGAATAAACATTAACCTTGTTCCCAGGACCTCCTCTGTGTTCTTTTCAAAAACGGCGAGACGCTGTTAAGAGCTAGTTTAAGGAGAATTTTGCATGTCAGGTATACAACATCCGTGAAAATACATGTTACTAGTTACCGCAGGATAAGACTCCAACGAATAAACAAATGCTTGAAATTTGTCTTCAACTGCGTTAAAAATTCGGCCATGGACGCTGCTATTTTGGAAACACCTTCGTAACCTTGTCACTCAGGAAAAAACACTACGTAAGTAGTTGAGTCGAAAAAAGGTTTTTGTTGCTTCTATTCCTTGAGACAGGAGTGAGGATTTATACCTCTCTGCCGATCAGTTCATCCATAATACTCTAAAATCAGCTTATATATTCTCCATTCTGTTCAGTTATGCATTTGTTATGGTACTGACAAAGGGGAATTTAGTTAACAATTAGAGGCTTATTAAGTTTGAGATTATTTATTTAATTCATGGGCCTAATTTTTGATTCAGCAGTGATACCTCAGTGAGGCATTAGATGCTGTAGTCCTCCGCATGGGTTAAATAGTTAATTTACCAATGATCATATGGCCCTGCTGATCGTAAAGCTAAGCCAGATACTTGAAAAGTCTGCAATGAGAAGTATTTCATAAATCAATGTTCACGATTTCTCTTCTTGATTAATTATTGATTCATTAATCCATTTATTTAACATTCCAGTTAAGGCTGCTTCTGTTCTTGTCGGTGGAATAAACATTGTAGAAAGATTAATTGGAGGTAAGAGTGTGTGTTAATTTATGTGCCTGAGTGACAAATCCAAATTATATGGAACCTGAAACCTGAGATAGTACAACCCGCTACACAATGCATTTAGGTGGCTCACGCTGCTAGAGTCGCTGCGTAGTCATCGGATACTTAAGACTAACATCGTAACCCTGACCAGGAAGTTAAATGCAAGGATAGGAACCAACATATAAATCTGCTCCATATCTGGTAAATAAACATAGAAATTGCTGAGTCTGGACAATAATTTTTAATGTGCTGTCCTTGGAAAATTCTTTTACACTTTCTTGTTTGTGTTCGAAAACGAATACTCGATGTTTATACTGCCTTCACGTCTCTATATTCATAGGCTTCCTTGTCGTCTCTCTCAGTAACGTTTAACTTTCGAAAACAACAATCCACTCAAATCTAGTCTTTGCTAGGCTCTCAGTTGCTGGAGATAAGCAAAGAAGCAGGAAAGCAATTTACGCGAGGAGTCTGTGAAGGAGTGCTCTCCTTAGCCAACCCTCCCCTAACGTTGGTTTCTTTGCTTAGCCCCGCTTTTTCGGTGGACTTCACATGCGGCTAATGTAAACCTTATGATTCCTACATTTTTTACAGTTGTTACGCCTCGCTGTACTTTCCGCAATCTTAGTGGTGGTGCTATGGTCGTCACTACATGGATGCTTCTCCGCAGGAGTCCCAATCTGGAAGCATTTGCTAATGCTTTCCAACGAACTGTTCTTCCATTGGGAACCTACTTACGTGCACTTAGCGAAGGATCAACCCGATTTACGATTCAAGCAGAAAACATTTCTGCTCTTGATGCACTATGGCGAAGTTATCAAGACGAAACGCTACAGAAAAATTTACAAGAGTTTCTTGTTACTGAGGAAATAAAGCAGCTGGCAGGTGGTGAAGTGACGTTGACTGTGCAAATCGACGAGGATGAATACAGAAATGCTATGTTGGATTTGATAAAATCAGGAACAAAAGGTAATTACACCTTTAATAGTCCCGCAGTTATGCATGACTCCTTGTGCGAGATGAATTAGAAACATCTCTTGTTGTGTCTAATAATGGGACGAATCTTGGCATCTGAAAATTAAAGTTGTTTCGTGATGATCCATCTAAAATTTTTTCCTCGTATGCGATTTATTGAAATACGTCACGAGACTGAAAATGTACCAGCTCATACATAACCGTACGGCTTTGCTGATGTTTCCTGACTTAATCTCACCTTTCACGAGATAACGGTATTCGATTGAAATTGCATTCAATTTTGGCCCGAATAAGGAGACTAATTTACGTGTTGACAAAGGACAAATATACGGTGAAATCTCTAGCTAACTTGGGTTGGGGGAAGTTACCAAGTGAGTTTTGAGAGAAACTGTGTTCTTTCGTCTCTTCTTCCAGACAGCATGCACTACGAGTCCTCATTATTGTGCACGGGTTAATTATATCTACATGAGCTGGATTTCCTTTGTCTTTTTCGCAGGAGAATCGATCTCAATACTTCTAAATTATTTGATAGGCACTCTTTGTTCGCAAATGTACTTCTTTATCGCTAACATAAATTATTTTAAGTCCAGATATCTGAGTTTGCGCAAAGTTCCATGGTGCAAGAATTGTAATTGTAGACTTTATTTTTCTATAATTGTAGAGGTGTATTTCCCCTTTATTGGCCTGATCTCTCGCGTGGGTTTAAAAAATACCTGTGAATCGCAGCATCATTTATTGTGTTTGTTTGGTCGACCGACAGATGAGCTGGGAAAGATAACTTGCTCATAGTCGACTAAAATGTGCAACGGGTTGTTCTTTCTCTTCACGTAGCAACAGGTTCTCGAATTGATTATTCGAATGACATCCGCAACCCCTCCGCGAAAACAGTAATATAAAAAGCGTTGACTTGAAACGGGTCGATATTACTTTTTCTAAAACTCATTCCAAAAGCAACTTTGAGTAGTTCTCAAAAATGTAATATCCAGATAAATTAAGTTACACTTACCTTGTGGGTTATTTCTCACTAGAATATGTTTTGTTTCCGAGAGCTTGATGATTATTCAAATAAGGAACAATGCTCAATGTCTCAATTCTCTTTTGCAAATGAAGTAGAACGCACCGCCTCGTTCAGCATTATATTGCATTTTTTACTACATATTTTAAAGATCAAACTTGAAAAAAAAGAGGATTAAAAGATCGAGCAAGTTCTAATTCAGACCCTCTGAAAGAACGAAACATAACCACAGCGAATACAAAAGATGCTTTCCAGAGAGGAAGTTTTTACCATTTGACAGAAAAGTGCGTGTAGAAGAAAATCTTCGGGAGGCTTTCACCGAAATCGCACCGGGGTCTTGTCTTTATCAACGTGACAAGATAGATGCTTTTGTATGAAGCCAGATCTATGAGTTAAGGAATGTGTTTAACAACAAAAATAGTAGAAAAATTTTTCTTTCGTTTTGTCACGAGCGCAGAACAAAGAAACAAGTGTACTACACCATGAGGAATCGAGTATTAGATATTTGCATTTCGAGGCTTAGATCCACTACTGAGACTCTACGTTGAGTTAGGCCATGAAGTGGTTGGAAACTTAGATTCAAAACTTATCATCTTTCTCATTCTGTTGATAAATCCTCAGGAGACAGACTTGAAAAGCTCGACCAGGTTGAAGGTTTAATCAAAGATGCCACTGAGGATTGGAACAGCATTCAGAAAGCATTCAAAGATGCATACCCATGCGAAGGTCATATGATCCATTCATTATTTTCAACGAATTAATCATAATTTTAATTAGTTGATAAGTCGATTGACTTCCAAAGCTAATACTATCACCGGCGATACAAATTTTCTTTAAAATATGTAATACACGAGCAAAGGGCTATCCAGATGAGGGCTTAATACTGGCTTGATATTCTTGTGCAATGGAAATTCAGCGCCTCTTCTTTCTGTCATATTTTGCCTGATGGCTATGTGTGGCTGTGAGTGATAATGGATTGCTAGCTTTTAAGATTAGGTACGAGATAAGAAATTGAATCATCATCTTTCTGTGACGTAACGTGTTTGAAATAGCTTTTTTTCGTGTAATAACAGTAACATGATAAAAATAATTTTAGCAGTGCTCAAACTGTAAATACATTCATTCAAAGGCGCTCTAACTTTAGTACTACCAGATTCACACACCTATAACCCATGTTACATGTTTCTGGTTCTACAAAATACTGAAGTAAAAGCTTTCCTGAAAAGAAAGTTATGTCTTAAAAACGGCAAGGCTTTAACAGGTTCTAATCGATAATGGTAGTGAGTTCCATGCAACGGGTGCAGCATGAGGGAGGCACGATCCCCAAGTGTAAAGCAGTGGACTCTTGGAACAAACAGAGGACGAATAGAATAGCATAATTAGGAGTTGATGACAATAGATCTTTAATGTAGGGTGGATTAAGACTGTTTCACGAATTGGAGACCATTCTGTTTGGTATCAATTTTAGACTAAGAAATATTGCATTCTCAATTTTTTTCTAGGATGTGTATTTAGTGGCATTGAGGAAGAATTGACAACGATCAGAGTCACTTTAGGAACCTTGAGAGAGATGGAAAAAGAGTGGATGATTGTAGGTCAGTCTCGTAAAACAAAATGGTTGACTCTGGAATAGTCACCATTAGGAAATATGAGGATGGTACCTTACTATGACAGAGCGGCTATGGGTTATACTATGTAATATTATGTACTTATCGATTAATTGGGCGGCACTGACCGAAAGCCAAATATTTTCCCGTCCAGCCCGACCAAACTTAATCAATAAGCATTTTATCATATGACCATTAAGTGTTGAAAATTTCAAATAAACTTTTGTTTCAACCTAAAAGGACGTACTTGTGTACCAAAGAGGGGCGTTTACTGGAAAACTAATATCTCTTGAAATATTCTACAGTAAATATCTTTCTTTTTTGTTCAAGGGGTCAGAACAATATTCTTTGAGAAGCGTGACGAGAGGTGGAAAGGAAAGGCCCATTTTGCACGATTGGGATTTCCCACTTTAATCCCGCCCAATATAAAAAATTAGGAGCTTGTGCAGCTTCCTAATTAATTTCAATCGACGTATTTGACGTTCACCAATCAACATTGTAAACCTATCGAATCAGCATATTTTTTTTCAATTTGTCAAGTAATTTCCGAGCGTTCGAAAACAAACAAGTCATTCTTGAGTCTCATCGCAGTCGGCGAGATCTTTTTGTCGTATAATAATAAATCCTTTATTGGCCAAACAGTCAGAGCGCCCTTATTTATAATTTGTTTTTTCATTAGTATTGTCGTAACCCTTAGCATGTTTATTCTTACTTAGTGGCCTCTACATTCATATACTTTATATTCTCCAGCTAAAAGGTTAAGCTAAAGGTCAATAAATGCATATTAGCCTCGTTCTTAAGGAACTCAAATTGGCTGCGGTCCATAAAACGTACAAAAAAAAAAAAGGAAAAAATCAGCCGATATCCAGCCATCTTAACCTTAAACAGCTCAATAACGCGTACGGAATGTGGATGAGAATGAGCTAATTAGTATAAACCTGCTAAAAGTCATGGCATTGCTAAAGCACTTACAAATGGGGACACTCTTTATGAATTAATGACGTCTTATATTACTTATAGCTGTATGTTCATTTGATCTGAAAAACACACAGGTTTAGAATAACATTTTCAAATGACAATATTTTTGTCAAAAAACCGAAAAACAAAACAAGAACAATAATTATTAGTTAACTTTGAATGTGAAGTTTTTTTTCTTCAATTGAGACTCTCAATTGAAAGTAGTTAGCGGATGAACGTGATTATGACCAAATTGTTATTTCATATTTGATCGGAATGAAACTTGCACTTTTTCAGAGCTTGAAAGCTTACCATAATGGCACAGCATAACACCCCTTTTTAAATGTCAGTCATCCCTCTTCTGGCAGTTGATTTGCTTAAACTGGCATCTGGCCTCTTAGAGTCAGTCGTCCTTTTATCGGAATAAGTCTGTTGATTTTAAAACACCTGAAACAGCAAACCCTGATTTGAACAATTCATGAGCAACCATCAGATTTCTCTTAGACAGTTTGATGTCATTATCTTGGTCAATCATTCTGTAATCGTAAATACTGTTTTTTTCTTTCTTTTTCGTTGCATTTTAGAATCTATTCTGACATCGTCAATCAGTGCTCAAGCGATCATACAATTATTGGAAAAATTTCTACACTCTGGTGAAGATTATTTCCGAAAACCAACCTCTCAGAACAAAAAAAGCATCCGTGGCTTGGCAAGAAAAGCTAAAAATTTAAAAAGATTGGACGTGTTTAAGCACTTAAGAGAGATCACAGCAAAAGGAACAACGGGTTTGTTGTTTAATGTCATTTCCTTAAATCCTTTTCAATATTTATCTATTGATTTTTGAGCAGTAGTAACCGTGATGCCTTGTTAACAAAATAGTCAGAAGGCCTTTAACATCGAACTCTCTTCAATTTGTGAAATTCTAATAAGAAATTATTTGCATAAAAATAACATTTTTCAGTTTGCAAGACACGTTTGGATATAACTCATGTCATGTTCAGTTGCAAAATAATGCTCCTGTTACTATTTGATTATACGTTATTGAGTTACAAAGTTAGATTATGCTCTACAGATTCGTAAATTATTTGCCAAATAATTTACGAATCTGTAGAGCGTAATCTAACGTTGTAACTCAACGGAAGAACGGAAGGCAAACGTGGTATTTTGAAGTAACCCAGAAAAAACCAAAACAGATAATACTTTTCGTTAAACTAATTTCGCACTAACAAACTTTTTAAAGTTTTTAATTAAGAATAGACTTGGCGGGGGGATCATTTAAAGAAAATAAAATTCTCTCCTTGGCCAGTTGTAGAGCGTGAAAAACAATTGATGTTAACAAAAAAAAATGACTGCGAGAAAACTGGGCTATTGGTCTCCTCGCCCAACCAGCTAAGAAAAAAAGTACCAACTGGGTCGCGTTGCTGAGGTTAATTATCTCGAAACAACCGCACCATAGTGTGGTGAATTTATTCCGTTTCGCTCAACAACAGCTGAAAAGAGAAAGTAAGTCTCGAAAAAGAACGAAGTTAAAAGTTCTTATAAACGCAGCGAAAAAACGCGAGCCAATTCACGTGATGAAAAAATCAGCAATGATAATGGAGGGGGGAGCGGTCCTCTTAAATTCCATAAATCGCAGTTTGAAATCATATGACTCGTGGGGTCGAGCCTTTATTACGATTCTAAGTCTGTGTGTGAAGCCATTGAGATAAAGTCAGAATTTTTTCCTAAGACGATTCTTCCTTTATTTCAGGTCCTCAGTTACCTGACGGCTTGTCCATCCAGGAGATTCCGAAAGACAGAAAACATTATGTTTCATTATCTTTGGAAAGTGAGTAGTATTTTGTGAAATAGTCGTCCAATAGCAGCGCCTACAGGTAATACATTTAATTTGTTCAGTGGCCTGTTGCATGTTCCAGGCCATTGACGTTCACGGTGACTACAACGTTTTCGAATCCAATTTGGATTAAGGTCACCCAGTAAAATTAAGATGTGGGTGCTGCCGGCTGTGAAATTCCATTTGCGACCTAATTGCAACCGGCCGAGAAACAATCACTTTTATTGAACCAGTAAACTTGTGGAGTCACCCCGTATCGTGTAATGGCCCCTTTGCACATGTGTTCAGTCTCATGCTTTGTATCGCTTTTTTGTTTCTGTTCCTTAGGAAAACAATTTTCACGAGGCTTTTTGGTAATACACAGAAAACTAAATATCATCAAAAAAAACTTTTAAGCTTGGTCTTCTCGTTTAAATAAGAGATATTGAAACAGCAGAACAATTTCTGTTATCACTAGTGAGTCTGGAATGGTGTCTTTACTTTTACATCTATCCAACTCCATATGTTGAGTGCATCACATAGACGCATACTAGAAATAAAACCATATTTCAAATATGTTATTCGCTTTTCATTACAATGGTCCATGGGTATATCCCTGCTAGCAGTTCATAAAGTAGGTCACTCATATAACTCGATGGTCTAGCGGGCGTTAGATAATAAACAAGTCATATTCCATGACGCACAGTAAAGGTAATGTTTGTTTTCTTTAATTTAGTGGCATGTTATTACAAGATGTGGGATCAAACCAAGGAACTGGATTTGAGACAAAGCGACATGAAAAAGAGGACTTCCTTAATGGATTTGATCGTCATGAAACACGACATAAAAACAGTGGGTGAACTGTACGACTATCTATGTAAAAAGGGGCTGCCTTGCCTTGCCGATAAACTTTAAATATCTTAACGCCACCAGCCCACGAGGATCTTTCGATCTCATGTTTTCTCACTCTATCCTATGAGATGATACATCAGCTCACCCTTACCACAGGGAACAGATAACTTGCTGCTGAAGTCATTTATGCTGATTTGACTATTCCTATAATTTTTCCGACTTGGTCAGTTAGGTAGGGTTGGTTACTGTAAAAAGTCATGTTAGTATCGGAAGGTTATTTAGTACTGCACATAATTGAAGTTGGCATTGAGAAAACTGATTTGCCTTAGCATTGCACTGACATTCCGGTGAATAATCATTTGATGCATCTGGTAGCTTCAATTTTCGACAAAATTTTCAAGACATCAACAACAAAACGGCTGAAAATCAACATATTTTGAGAACATGTAGGCAAGATTACGCCCCCCTTTGCAATCAAATTGAATTCATTCATAAAAGCTGTCGGTGGTTTCAGCATTGTTAAGGGTTGGAGGAAAGTTCAGAAAGTCGTAATAAGAATATGTTTATACACACATATTTCATAAAGCCTTTATCTCCAAACAAATTTTGATCAGAATAGTAGGTATTTGCTTGTTAGATAACGATAACTTAACTTCATTTGCACTTTTTTATCAGGCGCAGTTGGATAATTATACTGTGTGAGGTTTTCGACGCGCATTGAGGCTTTTAGGTCAGAATTTAGTAGAATTTGAATAAATGCATTCAAACATTGTGTTTCCGGTATCAACAAAAAGCAAAATATCAACCCTGATTTGCTCACTCTTCATATGTTAATGCTTATATCAATGACCGTAAAATAAATAGTGATTAATTCGCATTTGTAGGAAATAAATATTAATTCTAGAACAATTCTTCTCATGTGTTTGAGAGAGAAATTAGTCTCCACGAATGCCAGCGCATAAGGGGAAGCGAGATGGAAAAAATTGGATTCCACCCATCTCCCCACTGTTCCATCATCTTATACGAGGGCCACACGTCATCAAAAAGTCTGTCGTCAAATTATGCTTTCAAAATGGTTTATCATCCAATCGTAACTCTCCTTGCTCACATGAGTGGGTATATGTTGAGAAAAACCTTCATCCATGCAGGTTTTTAGAATGAACGCGCTCATTAGAGGGTCTCAATGGGGTGATGGCTTTCAGTTTACGGCTAACGGTTAAAAATTTTGACCAATTTACGGCTAACGGTTAAAAATTTTTACCAATTTACGGCTAACGGTTAACACCTTTCCATTGTTTCCACCAGACATATTTTTTACGGTTAACTTTTTTACGACTAACGGTCAAAATTTGTCAATTTTTACGCCTAACGACTTAATTTTTTGGCCGTTTTACGGCTAACAGTTAACCCCATTGAGAACCTCTTATTAAGTTTAAACTTAAACATGTTTTAAAGAACTTAAACAACGTTTTCTTTCCACTTCAATGCAATTGGTTGGGTTCCTAGTTGGAATTCTTATGAGCGAAAGAGCAATTTCCTCAACTCTTATAAAAGAAACAAGGCAGATCCGGTGTTTCAATGATGCTGGTTTTTTTTTTTTGACCTCAACGTTTAGTTGGCTCTTTTGAGTCTGAAAGTTGTCATTCGTAGATGTACCCAAGCGAGAAAGCCATTGTCCTGAGTCCAGACAGGAATAAAAATACGCCTATCGAACTAAACAATGCCAACATGGAAACACTAGCACTTATAGTTTTTTCCACTTTTGGGGCGAGGTTAAATATTTTGATGCATCAGGTGGCATTAACGGCCGTAACGAAAATTTTAGAGACAGGAGCTCTTTCTGAAGCTTCCTGAAGCCGTATACATATATGTTTACATGGACAGAAATTTGTCAACGAGCTCTTGAAGTATTCTCGGTTGAATCTTTGAAGGCAAAATCTCGCTATAAATGGGTGTGTTCTCAAAATTCGTAATGCTTCAGCTCCGGAAAAAAAATATATACATATATATACATTGCACTGGCCTTTGACAGAAAGTGGGACGCAAATGGCAATCGCAGTTAGCTTTTTAAACTCGCTGGTGGAGTATGATAAAACGAAACATTAGCACAAACAATAACTTGTGAGGCCATTGTTTCTTAATTCTGCACTGACAAGTACGTTTCGCCGCTAATTTTACAGATCTATAATTTTTTCGCCACCACGAATAAATTTCGTAGACAATAGACATAAGCATGAGGATACTACTTTCGATTCAATTTTCAACTCGTGTTTGAACCTGTAATTTTTTAAAACTTTTTCTTTTTTGAATATTGTTTAATGATTGTCCTCTGACAGGAAATACACGGCGTCTTTTTTAGTTTTTTTTCTTTTTTGGTTATTTAATTCGGTAACCTCTGCTGTAACTGCATGTAACTACGTTATAATTAATTATGTCTTTAAGAAAACTTGAGATAATACCTGGATTTCATTTCAGTTTCCTCTTTAGTTTAAAAGTTGAGTTGAAAAGTTGAAAAGTTTTAGATGGTGTTTCCTCGTGTTTGCAAATAATTGAATTTACTGGAAGGTGGAGTTGTTGCATCATGTTAACATGAAACGCAACAATAAATTTTATTGATAGGTAGAAAGATTTTCATTTGACCATCTACTGGCAACTCTTTGTATTATGTTTCGACCCAACCATTTTCCACAACTTGTGAACACTATTACAAAATAATTAGTCAGGTAAATGGAAAATTTGTCACATATACCCCATATAATAAGCTAACAGGATTTGGGAAGGTGTTTGTGGGAATAGGCTCTCTTGTCGGTATCATTAATTTGCTAATCACTCCTGTTGGCAATGTTTTGACGAAGTTGGGCTGTCGGGGCAAAGGAACTGAGAATTTTAGTAGGAGTGACTTTTTTCAACTCGGAAAACTATCATCGTGAAAGCCATACTAGTGCCTAGTAAGATCAGTTACCAGATGAGAAATTGATTCATCATCTTTCTGCGATGTAATGTGTTTAAAATAGCCTTTGTTTGCGTAATAGCAACAACATAATAAAAAAAATTTATGTAGCGCAAATACTGTAAATGTATTCAAAAGCGCTTTACATTAAATACTACCAGATTCACACATGAAAAACCCACGTTATATGTTTCTGGTACTACAAAATATTGAAATAAAAGCTTTCCTGAAAAGAATCGTTTTATAGTTAGTTCTTAAAAACCGCGAGGCTTTTACAAGTTGTAATCGGTAATGGTGGTAAGTTCCATAGGACAGGAGCAGCATGAGTGAGGAACGATCCCCAAGTGTAGAGCAGTTGACTCGGAACGAACAAAGGACGAATAGAAGAGCATAATTAGCAGCTAATGACAATAGATCTGTGATGTAGAGTGGAGTAAGACTGTTTTACGAATTGGACTAAGAAATATTGCATACTCAATTTCTTTCTAGGACGTGCATTACATGGTGTAGCGGAAGAATTTAAAAGGATCAGAATCGCTTTAAGAATCTTTAAAAAGATGGAAAAACTGTGGTTGAATGCAGGTCAGTCTCATAAAAATTAAATGGTGGACTCTGAAACAGTCACCATCAGTTAATTTAGGGATGGTATTTTATTATGACAGAGTGGCTATAGGTTATACTATGCAATGCTATTTATTTATCGATTTATTGGGAGGACCTGATCGAGAGCCAAATATTTTCCCGTCCAGCCCGGCAAACCTTAGTCAATAAGCATTTTATCACATGATCACTAAGTGTTGAAATTTTCAAAACTTTTTTTTTTTTCAACTTAAACAGGATGTACTTGTGTACAAAAGAAGGGCGCTACCTGGACAACTAATATAAAGATTCTACTGTAAATAACTTTCCCTTTTTTTCGACATTACAAAGCACTTACGATTGAGGACACTCTTTATGAATGATATCTTATATTTAGTATCGCTGTATATTTATTTGCGTTTGTATCTAAACAAACACGTATATTTTAAACAATATTTTCAAATGATAGTATTTTTGTCAAAAAACGCAAACAAAACAACAACAAAAAATAATTATTAGTCAACTTTGAATGTAAAGTTTTCTTTTATCTCCAGTTAAGCCTGTCAATCTGAATTGGCCAGTGGATGAACGTGATTACAACCAAATACTTATTTCGTATTTGGTCTGGCTGAAACTTGCACTTTTTCAGAACTTGAAAGCTCACTGTATTGGCATAGCATAAAAGACCCTGTTAAATTTCATTCATTCCTCCTCTGGCAGTTGATTTACTTGAACTTACATCTGGCCCCTTAGAGTCAGTCGGCTTTTTATTGAAATAAGTCTACTGATTTTAAAACACCTAAAACAGCGAACTCTGATTTGAACAATTCATGAGCAACCATCAGATTTCTCTTAGACAGTTTGCGTCGGTATCGTGGTTAATTATTCTGCATCTTTTATGTTGCACTGTAGAACCTATTTTGACATCGTCAAGCAATACTCAAGCTGTTATAAAACAATTGGAACACTCTCTACAGCTAGATCAAGGCTTTTTCAAAAATCCAACCAGAGAGGACAAAAGGGCTATCCGTGGCTTGGCAAGAAAAGCTAAAAATTTCAGAAGATTCGACGTTTTCTATAACTTAAGAAAGATTACACCACCAGGAACAACAGGTTTGCTGTTTAATATCATTTCCTTAAATCCTTCTCAATACTTATCTATTGATTTTTGAGCAATTATAACCATAATGCCTTGTTAACAAAAAAGTCAGAAGGACTTTAAAATTGAACTCTCTTTAATCCGTGAAATTCAGATAGGAAATAATTTACATAACACAAGCAACACTTTTAAGTTTGCAATACATGGTTGTATATTACTCATGTCATGTTCAGTTGCAAAATAATATCCTTGTTACTATTTGAATTTGAATTTGAATATCCGTTAACTATTTGAATAAAATACAACGGAAGTACAGAAGGCAAAAGTGGTATTTTGAAGCGACCCAGGAAAAACCAAAACAGAAAATACTTTCCGTTAAACCAATCTCCCACTAGCTTGCTTTTAAAAGTTTTGAATTAAGAATAGACTCGGTGGGGGAACCATTTATGACAAGGAAAATTCTTTCCCTGGCGTGGCGGTGACAGTCATCATCTTTTCCTCTGTAAGCCAGACAACAAGCAGCCTCTGTTGCTAACCAGTTGTGGAGCGTGGAAGACAATCGAGATGTTTACGAAATGACTGCGGGAAAACTGGGTGACTGGTCTTCTCGCCTAACTGCCTAAGAAAAAAAATTCTAACTGGGTGGCGTTGCTAAGGTTAATGATCTCGAAACAAACGCACCATAGTGAAATGAATTTATTACGTTTCGCTCAACAACAGCTGAAAAGAGAGAGTTCGTCGCGATAAACAACAATGTTCAATATTTCATGTCAACACAGCGAAAAAACGCGAGCGACAAGCAACACACGTGATGAAAGAATCAGCAATGATAATTGAGGGGAGGAGGCGGGGGTCGTCATGAATTCCATAAATCATAGTTTCGAATCATTTGACTCGTGTGGTCGAGCCTTTAATACGATTCTTCGTTTGTGTGAGAAGCCATTGAGTCAGTATTTATTCCTAAGACAATTATTCTTTTCATTCAGGTCCTTGGTTAACTGATAACTTGCTCATTGTGGACATCCCCAAATATATAAAAGAAAAAAATTCAAAACTTTTGGGACGTACGTAAAGTTTTGTGAAATAGTTGCCCAATACGAACGCCTATATATAAATGCATTTGTACAGTGGTCTGTTTCATATTCCCGGCCATCGACGTTCACGAGGAGCCATTTCATTAAGATGTGGCTGCTTCCGCCTGGAAATTCCATTTGCGACCTAATAGCAAGCGGCCGAGAGACATATTCCCTTTGTAATCACTTTTATTAAACCAGTAAACATGTGGAGTCACCCCATGTCATGTAATAGACTCGTTTGCACATGTTTTCAGTCTCATACTTTGTATCGCTTCTTTGTTTCTGTTCACCAGGAAAACAATAGCCACGAGGCGTTTTGAAAACACACAAAAAGCAATATATGACCAAAAAAAAATGACAAAGCTTGGTCTTCTCGTTCAAATTAGAAATATTGAAGCAGCAGAAAAATTTATGTTATCACTAGCGAGTCTGGAATAGCGTCTCTACTTTCACCCCTACTCCACATGTTCAGTGCATCACATAGACCAATACTAGAAATGAAACCATACTACAGATACGTTATTCTTTTTTCATTACAATTGGTCTATGAGCATATCCCTGCTAGCAGTTCATAAAGTAAGTCACTCATAAAACTTGATGGTCTAGTGGGCGTTCAGTTAGAAACAAGTCATAATTCGTGACGTACAACGAAGGTGAATGTTTGTTTTCTTTTCTTTAGGGACATATTTGGGGATGCCGTATCAAAGGGCGGGACCAAGCGAAATGAACTACCCCGAGAGCACTACCATACTCGATCTTGTCGCTATGCGATACGAGTTAAGAATGGTGGGTGAGCTGTATGACTTTCTATGTGAAAGGGGGTTCTCTAACTTAGCCGATTATCTTTAAATATCTCAATGCTACCAGCCCGCGAGAATCTCTCGATTTCATTTCCTCTTACTCTATCCTATGAGATGATGAATCAGCTCACCCTTATCACAGGGGACAGATAATTTGCTGCTAAAGTCAGTCATTCTGACAGGTAGAGTTGGTTATTATAAAAAAGTATAATGTCACTATCTGAAAGTAATTTAGTACTACACATCATTAAAGTTGACATTAACTTTTCCCTTATTAGTAACTTACGTTAGTTTTCTAACCGACGCTAAAAATCATTACCTATAATTAATATCGTAAATAGTACTTATCTTTGAAATGGCAGTGGCAGCAAAATTTCATGTTAAGACGGTGTTGAAGCTCAAAATTATTTTTAAGGATTTAATCAAACTCCCTACACATGCTGGAAAAAAAACCAAAAAAACTGTTGTCAAAGTCAAACCTGCTTTACAAGGATACCGTGTCTATTAATATTGTACTAAAAAACTAGACGACCTCAGTTCTAAAAATAAGTTTTCTCAATTTCATTTCAAACTCACTTAAGTAGTTGGACTGTTTGATTTATTTCTGTTCCAAGGCACAGCCCTGCTAAAGATTAAACTTCGTTTAAAATGATTAAACGAGTGTTATCTTTGACCCATTCATATATATACGAGTTGTTGTATGTTCAAACCAAAGAGTTGCAAGAGTTTTTTTTCTGACCAGGAATTACCAAGTGCTAGTTCATGGATATATTTGACCAAAAGAGAAAGAAAAGAGAAGAAATGTGCTGTACTTTATCATTTCACTGACATTCCGGTGAAGGTTCATTCGAAGGATCTGGTAGCTTCAATCCTCGAAAAATATTTCAGGACACCAACGACATAACAGCTGAAAATGATCATATTTGTAACCATATAGGCAAGATTACGCCCTTCTCCGTTAGCAATCTTGATTAAAATCCAAGCCGCTGCAGTTGGTTTCAACATTGCTTAAAGGGTTGGAGGAAAGTTTAGAGAGTCGTAATTAGAATATATATATATATATATATATATATATATATATATATAAATGTGAAGGTAGAGTCTACCTTGACATAAAGTGCTCAAAGCTGTGGTAGCAGAGCTGAGTATATATAAGTGAAAGAATCAAAGAGGACGCATCGATTCTCTGTTACTCTGAGTTTCGCGCCTAAGCGCTTGTCAGACAGAACTTTATTCAATGAAGAACCTACCTCCTTATATACAATTAAGATAAGTAGCTAATTAATTCACTAGTGTAATGATGTGATCTACGTGTGAAATAAAGATTCTATAGAGCTATTGTTGGCGGCTTGTGAAATTTGCTAAGTAAAACTTATTCTCGTGGCGGCATTTAGAAATGAGTTCTGTTCTTTTGTTTAATAAAGACGACTTCTTAGCTCTAACTAAATAAAGTTCTTCTGTGAGGCGTTTGTTGCTGTAGGCCGGGGCGGTCGCTAAAATACTCCAGTTTATTGTGAAATTGGTGTTGTTGTCTTTGAGCGTCCAGATATGCTTTGATAGCTCCGTGCTGTTTGAATAGTTTCTGTTCCGAAAAAAATAAAAAATTTTTATCAGAAAAGCAGGTAACAGGTCGAAACGTCAACTTTTTTACCCTTTACGGTGGCCAATTTACGTTTTGAACTTAGTTGTTAACACTAAATTACCTGCTATACTCTCCCACCGACGCAGCACCACAGTTTCTGTAGAAACCTACCCCCTTTATTCATTTGATCAGAATAGTAGGCGTTCGCTGGGTAGATTACAACAACTAAACTCAATCTGCACTTTTTTATCAGGCGCAGTTGAATAATTTGTGAAGTTTTCGATGCACGTGGAGGCTTTTAGGTCAGAATTTAGCAGAATTTAAGTAAATACCTTTAAACACTGTGTTACCGGCATCAGTAAAAAGCAAAAATCAACCCTGATTTGCCCACTTTTCATAAGTTAATCCTGCTATCTATGACTGTAAAAAAATTTTACCGATTGGTTCGCGTTTGTAGAAAATAGAGATTAATTCAAGAACAATCCTTCTCGTGCGTTTGAGAGAAAAGTTAGTTCCCAAGAATACCAGCGCATAATGGAAGAGAGAGGAAAAATTGATTCTACCCCTCCCCCTCACCGTCCCATCATCTTGTACGAGGGCCACGCGTCAGAAAAAAAGTCTGTCGCCAAATTAGGCTTTCAAAATGGTTTATCATACCAATAATAGCTCTCCTTGCTCACATGGGCGGGTATATGTTGAGAAAAACCTTTGTGGAGACAAGTTTCAGAATAATCGCACTCATTATGTCGCAGGTCAAACATGTTAAATTTCACCGCCGAAAAAATCAGGGAAACTTTTTCTTTTTGCTTCAATGAATTTGGTTGCGTTCCTAGTTGGAAATCTAATAATCGAAAGAGTAATCGCCTCAACTCTTTTATGATAAACATGGCAGATCCGGTGTTTCAAAGATGCTAGTTTAATTTTTTAGCTTAAAGTTTAGTTGGCTCCGCTATAGTCGACTGTGTCATCGGTCTGATTGTGTCGACATCACAAACTATTCAAAACTGGTGAGGCGGCCATCTCGCTCAAAATTAGAGAACTTATGGGCCAACATTGGCCTGCCGGGCTTCATAGAACCCTCTTGTCTGAGTTTCAGATGGCCAAGGTTCACCTTCTACACACGGATTTTGGAGGATTAAAGATTTATCTTCAATTTGCACAACTTGGATAAGGGAGATTTTGAAAAGTAGAAGTCCTGCCCTTAGCACATGAAAATGCAAAAGAACTCGAAGAGCGATTTTCTAAAAACCCCAACTACCTGCCTGAGTTGTAGGTAGTGACAACTGGCAAAACCTAAACAGATGTAAGGTTTTTATGTTGTTAAACGGTTTCCCTCGATGAGAGCTTTACTTGATGTATCCTCGTTTTACTTGAAGTATCCACGGTTGAATCTTCGAGAGGCTAAATGCCCATAAATGGGTGTGTTCTTAAAATCGTAATGCTTCAACTGCGGGGGGAAAAAAAATGTATATATATATATACATGACATGCTAGCTAAAACTTTAGCATGTAATAGTCTGCCAGAATTTGGGCGCAAATAACAATTTCAGGCAGTAGCATTCTTAAGCTAGGTTTTAAAACATGATGAAATGAAACATTAGCACAAACAATAACTTGCGAAGCCTATGTTTCTTAATTTCGCCCTGACAAGTACGCTTCGGCGCTAATCGGCGCTTTACAGATCCATATTTTTCGCTATTGCAAGTAAATGTTCCTAATAAACCATCCAAGAGATGAATAATGATTTATTCATCACTTGGATGGTTTATGTGGACCCAACACATTCACAGTTCCCAGTTGGCTTGTTGGCTCAGTTGGTAGAGCGCTGCACCAGTATCGCAGAGGTCATGGGTTCAAATCCCGCACTGGCCACAATTTTTTTACGGTCCTATTTTCAACTACTCGTTTCAGTAGTGTTCTTAGCTGCGAGGATCTCTTAAATTCGTTTCTTCACCACAATGCAAGTATATGAATTTCACATACTTGCTATATACACCTTTATTTTAGTGAACCCTTCTATTTTTTTCCATTTTTAATTGAATATTTTCCTGGCCTTTTTTTGAAACATTAAAATAAACTTAATAGGTGTTTAAAGTGATGCAAAGTTGTCAAACATACCGGATTTACTTTGTTCATAATTGTTCGCTCACGTAGCTGAAATCAGTGACCTACGTCACGATTTCACAAGTAAATCGTGCAATATCATGAAATTCATAATGATAAATAACATCTCAGCTAGATCTGCAGCTATAAATCTGTTAATTCGAGACAAAAAAGGTACAAACACAACCAATAAAGTCAAGTTTATGACCAAAATTGGGAAAATTAACTTCAATGGTCAAGTACCTCAGAGGGGTATAATCAAGCATCTTTTGCAGAAGCCAAATTTGTCTTTGCCCACATAGTGCTATGATAGGCAGTTCCTGTGATCATATGTTTGTCGACTTCCAATGTTGCCCATTGGAGATATTTGGAATTAAAAATACCAATTTTTTTTTCTTATTTCGAGTAGTTGCGTGACATGGTCAATCATTAACTGATCTAAATCAACAAAAATAAAAACCAAATTGCTTCAACTTTGGGGACTCGTTTCCTTAAGGTTCAAACAACTATTGGGCAAAATAGGATTAAGATCTATCACATTTTGTTAGAGTGAGAGATATTTATCGGAAGTGCATTTTTCGAGCTAATTTTAGCCTTTTACCCCAGGGATTAGCCAGAAGCCCAAACTACTCTAGATTATTGAATAACTTAATGAACTTAATGAAATGGGAAAGTTTCACAGAAATCGATGAGATGGCATGTGTCACGCCTGCCCAGTCCTTTGTTGGACAGACTCTTAACTACTTGAGCTGTACTGAAAAAAAACCCTCAGGAAAGGTGATAAAAAGTTAAGTTTTGAACCCATGACCTTTGCGATATCAGTGAAAATTATTTAGCAACTGAGCTAATAAGCCAATTGGCAGCTTTGTTGACTCGTAATAAACCCTTGAAGTGAAGACTGAATGAGAGTGATTTTTAATGAATATCATAAATTTGAACTGCACATAAAGAAATAAATTTCGCTTAAACAAGATGAATCAATCTACAAGAACAGTGCAGGCAGATAACAGGTAAACAAAGGCTAAGCTAAGACAGGTGGCATTTACAGTCCAACGCTAACTACAGAACTACAGTTATGATGTTACAAACTCAGATTAAGGCTGGCTAAATGACAACAGGTTATGTTAAATGAACGATTTACAGAAGTTAGATTAAAATACCTTCACATTTCTATGTTGACTTTTTCACTTTTATCAGCGACAGCAAAATAAACCAACAAACTACAAATCCTATCGTTACAATAGATATCCTTTTGCGATAGCTTAGGCAACTTACAGAAAATCGGCTAGCATAGGCAGCCTATTTTCATTTAACAAGTCGTAAAGTAATCCTACACTTATGATGAGCTTCTGGCTGACGTAAGCCAGGGCAGCGTCAGCAGGGTTCTTAGTACGTCCATTAAGAAAACGAATTTCTCCTGGGGTCAAACCCAATTGCTCAGCAATCATCATCCACACATCCGAACCTAAGTAACAAAAACAAATAAACATAAAGAGAACAACAACAACAATATCAACATTGAAAAACAAAACAAAAGGAAACAAAACAAAAATCGAAGTAATTACACATCAAAGCGAAATTGGCCTCGCATGAAAATATCACGATACTTGCTTATGTACTAGCTCAACCTTACAAGAGTACACATTGTAGGATATAAAGTGCCAATGGGGATACGCAAAATTTAGATGTAAAATTTTAATGCAGCTAAAAGTACAATTTTCATGTATATAACTACGGCGTGTGGTAAGCTGTTTTGAGTTTGATCGCGTCAGTGTCTGTTAACTTTTAAATTTTACGTCTGCTTTGTCTTAACTTTATGTGAAATTTTTGCTGTCTTTCCCTGGTTGAAGCAGTTACGTCTAGATCACGGGCTTGCAGCCATCCTCAAAAGTTTTGATCGTTGCTTATGAGTCAAGTTTTATTTTTTTGCTTTCTTAAGCAAGAGGGTATAAACTAATTACAATCTCTTCATCTTAAGCTAATTCTCTTTGAATAGATCAACATGTCCTTATACATCTTTTTTTAGCACCAAAGAGCAGTATTTCTTCAAACTCTCCTTAAATGCTAAGGACACGGAAAAAAGACTGCAAACACTCGCCCGAGAATGTTCGATTGCTCGTCACCACTTACTCAGAAAAATGAAACGCAACTTGAAATATTAACGAAACTTCAAAGAAATATATTAGATAGACAGATTCTGCATACATATCACCATTTACCTGACAATTTTGATGTTAGTTCTCTGGTTGTTTGCAAAGGGATACGGTTAACAGGCAAATCGTCAGGTAATCGAGGACCTAAAAAAGCAAGGCGCGATCATGAGTGTCTATACTAATGTAAAGTTTCAACAAATTAGCATGCGGGATCTGGAATCCGCTGTGAATGTTAGAGAATTGAACCAATCAACAATAATTAAGACTTTCGACAGTGTCTCAGTTTCCTTTTTTTTTATTCTGCTCGCAGACGAGCATCTCATTTTTTATCTTGGAATTCCTGTGAGATTTCAAAAAGCATTCTAACCACGTGCTTAGAATCAAACTAAGGACGCCGACATTTTGAAAAAACAATTCAGTAACCTGGCCGCAAAAGCAAATCTTAAAGCGCGGTTACGAATTGCCGCTGCGTTAGCCATTGCAAGAAAAGTTATTCTTTGAGTCATGCAAGAATTGATTTTAACTTCAACTTAACTTGCTCAGATAATTCGCTGGGAGATGGGGCAAGGTGTTTGGGACTTTAGCATGGCGGTGTTCTTAGTCGAGTTTTAAGTCTTGATGAAGAGTTATCCTTAAGTCACCAAAACGTTCCACGATAAGTAACTTAAGGAGTAATGTTGGTTGTTGTTTTCAGCCATAAAGAGCTTTTGAGGTTCGATGACATTGTTTTATTTGTGGACGGTGTTGTTTAGGAATTGCTCCTTTGTAATGAATTATCTTTCAAGGTACATAAACCAAATAAACAAATTGATTAAAATATTGATTTAATAAAAAAAAGTTTATAGTGTATTCAGTTCTTGTCAGTGAAACGGTTACCCTTTATGAATTTTCATAACGAAGTAGATTTCTTAACTTCATATATACTTTTTAATGGCGGATAAAGAAAGTTTACGTATTAAAAGCCTAACTCTCCTTTAGACTTTGAAAACTAGGTTCTCTTGCTCAACTCAAACCTTAAAACAAAAAATTAGAGGCCACCGTACTCGTTTGTGGGTAAATAACAGACTTTTCTGGCCAGCTCCTCGGATCTATTGAAAATTTTTCTATGTCTTAGTGTGAACGTCTAATCACGTTTTAAAATACGCAAGGTGAGGTTGCGCAATGTACCAAGAAGTAACACTGATTTTCATTATGATGGGTATCACAAAAGGTCCAGTTAATGGTTATTTCTATTCTTTGATCGAAAATTTTGAAGAAATTTAGTGAAGAGCATACCATGATTACAGCGAGTGGGTGACTCCTTGTGCTCTTACTCGTCTTGTGATTAATGTTCCCCAAAATTACTGATCTACAAAGCACTATGAATTTATCATCACCAAATAATCATATTTGAAGGCTGCTAGTTTATGGAAAACAAAGAAGAAATAACTTTTTTGCCAAATTGAGACTAACCTGTTGTTCCTGGTGGTGCATTTTTTCTTAAATGATCGAACACATCAATCCTGTTAAAATATTTTGCTGTTCTTGCCAGGAGACGGATCAACTTCTTACCCTCTTCGTTTGGGTGTTCAAACATATCTTGATTTATCTGAAGAATGGTTTCCACTTTTTGTAAAACACCTTCGGCACTGAGTTCCGGTGAAAAAAAGTATTCTTTAACCTCACCGAAAAGTGATGCTATTTGATTGTCTAGAAAAGAGAATGAGTGAAAAAAATTTAACCTACGGTACTTTTGAGGAGAGTAAAGTTATTGTTTGACTAGAGTCTAATTTGCAGAGAAAGAGGTGTCATGAACACGCCAGCGCTTATTATGAGGTTTCCAATGGTGTTTGCCATACCTTAAAGCCATTTTCAAGTTTAAATCAATCGGAGGCACAAGAGCGTGACTGAACGACGATTAAAAGAGGACACGGCAAATTAGCTTTGTGAGAAGTTACAAATTTTGAAAAAGTTTCGGCTCAGCGAAATGCTCTGGTAAATCGCCCAATCAAATTTATGATTGATTTATTTATTTTCCAGCCATAAAATTTATCCCAATAAAGAACACTACAAGTGTTTATTATTTTTCTATAGAACTGACCTGCAACAGGAATCTCATTTCCTGATTCTCTCCAGTTATGAATCTTTTCTCTGCTTTTTTCCAATTCTTGCTTTGCTTTTTTGACACTGACTCTCAAGACAGCTATGGATAAAATATTGTTAAAATTCCATTTGAAAAAAGAAATCTTATCTGCAGGTTTATTAACATACCTCATTGCGTTCCAAGTGACATTTGAGACTGATACTTTGTTCTCGAACCCCTTTGTAACCATCAGGTCCATCAGCTATCAGATAGTAAAACAAAATTGCGACTGAAACTACCCAATTACACACCAATTTGTATCAGCTCGCAAAGGTGTTGGTTCGAGTGTTCATCTAAATATTTGGTCTTTCGTTTTGTCCAAACCGATTGTAATCATGATACATTATTCCAATACCAACTTTACGAAATAGCAGTATTACTTAATCATATTTTTAATCCTAACCATTACAATTTCCTCGAATGCGGTCGGTGCATTAACTGCTTTATCTTTCACTACTTATTCCGTATGGCTGTAATTGGATTGTGTAATCGGACAGCTGGCTGAAATCGGACACCAGTCATCGAATAGGACAAGCAGCAAATCATATTAAGTCCACTCAGGTTGATCCATCAGTTACAGAATTGATTACAATAGCCTCAGCAACAGCCACTTACCCTACAAAACTTGGCAATTTCTAAAAGCGCAGGAATTTTTTACTTAAGACAATGTCTTTTAAAAATGTTTTCTGAAATAGATGTTTTTTTTTTTGGAAATTGCAACGGTCGTGATTAATTGGTGACAGGACTTCGTTTCGTCCAGTTCGGTCGGTAATCACACTCGTGATTTACAAATCTTACTCCCGCCTTGCAGTCGTCCGATTTTGTAATCACGATTATGATCGAAGACCGAATTCGACGAAAGGAAGTCCGGTCACCTATATTACTTAATCAAATAGTCAAAAACGTGTAAAAGACCTTCAGATTGAGTTGTTATTTTAAGTTCTGACAAAATGCTGTCCAAATTTCCAACGGCATCTGTTATCCATTCTTCGACGTGGTCAAACTTTTCTTTTCTGCTCCCTGTGGATCAAAATATTCCCACTTAATGACGCTGTTTGAAGACAGAGTGTGAATATATGACAAGGGGTCCCGAGGAGCACTTTAGGGGGAGTTAATATTTGGCTGTGCCAGCGGGATTTATTGGTCCCAAGTATGAAATTCACTCCTCAACGCTGACTCCTTTATTAGTTTATTCAATGCCTATAATGCTTAATTACCTGGTTATTTTGGTTAAACTTACGATCACTGATAATTAAGCGATTATTTTGATGTTACATGTACCTTGATTTAAGTGATTGTAAGTGTATTTATTTGAGTCAGACAAAGAGGGGATTATAATACTAGGCACTCAGGCCAGGCTGATAAAGTGGTGAGTTACGTAAATAATCTAGGGAGGAATGCATATTAAAGCGTTCACACAAACTCTAAACCTGTTTATATTGGAGATTTTCCTAAATTTGTATTATAAAAAAGAAGTTTGCGCCAATTTTTGCAAGCTTCTTTCGATCGAATCAACTTGTCATTCACAACATGAAAACGTTTTACTGGAGTTTTCAAAACTTTAAGGAGGATTACTTCCCTAAAGATATTTTTCAAATAATCATCGAAAAAACTTTACATTTTCTGATTAGAAGCGGTATTTATTCTAGGGCGGTTTCCAATCAAGTGAATAAGATATTTCTCCCTAAAACAACGTGTATTTACAAAGACCGAAGTTTTTCCCACTGCCAAGAGGTTGTCTAACATATCTGGAAAACGAGTGCAAGAATTCTTGTCAGTTGGCCCCCTCGAAAGTAACGTTCAATAGGTAACTTTTATAAATCGAGACCGAAGTTCACATCAGAGACAGCCGTCAACAGGCTCGTTGGTAAAAGAATAGCTCTCTTGTACCTTCAAGGGTATAAAAAAGATGGACGTTTCCTACCGTACGTACTTTAAGAAACCTTAATTCATGTTAAGATTCCATTCCTTGATAAGAAATATGTCATATCGTCAAATAAACCTCGCTGGAATTAAAGTTCTCCTAAATCGTAGGTGAAGAGTGGTGACGTCAAAAGTGGTGTAAAAATGTCACATTTGCAGGGAAATGACTTGTAAATGAGCGTTGCCCCGATATGTCGCCCGATGATATATCTCTCGAGGTTGAGAGAGTGTTGTTGAGTAAATTGTGAAATTGAGGGAAGTCTCATATAAAGGAACGCATGTAAAATGGCAAATCAACCAGATCAACAAACAGGAACATATTCATGGAGGGGAAGCGCCTCTTTCGATGAATGTATATCTAGTGTCTCACGTACCAGCCGTATCAGAGACACCAGCTTTTAAACGTAAAAACAAAGAAAAAGAAAAACGTTTTACGCAGTTTCTGCCACACACCCATGCATACGAGATCTAATATTACCTTCAGCGCCTTCTTCGGATCCGCATTCAGTGGGAGCAGGACTCCAAGTACCTACTCCACTATCAAATGTGCGCGTAATTGTGCTGTGAGTCTCTTGATGATTTTCCAAGAATTCTTCGACTCGGATTTTTGCCGCAAATGACATTAACTTCTTAACTTGAGGAAAATCCTTTCCATCCTCTGAAACCAGTCCTCGCATTCTCGAGAGGTCTGATTCCGAACTTGCTCGATCTTTTAATCCTCTCTGTTCTCTACCGCTCCTCTCTGAAAGTGTGTTTTAAGGAAATGACTCAATGAGCTGTTGCCCCCCAATAGAATTTAGGAAAAGAGCAACTAGTGGAATTCTTAAGTGGACGTTCATTTCGCCTATGAATGAGTTAACCCATTGAAAAAATGATGGTGCTATGTTTTTCATTTCAGCGCACTCTACACTGAGATCGGTGCTTCAAATTGACTTCAAATTGCAATTGATTGCTCTGTGAAATCTCAGAACCTTAGCAAGAGTTTTAATTTCGAAAGTCCCTATAACAATAAAAGAAACATGGTTTCTGGAGCAACTTTCTCCCTTAAATACAACAAGCGGAATAACTCTCTGATTTATTTCACGTGAGAAATTATCATTGTAAAACTTTTTAAGTCCATATACCTTCTGTTCCTAATCTTATAAAATCACACATGGCATTTCTGTATTCTTCCTCGTCGATGTGCACAGTCAACGTCACCTCACCACCTGCCAGCTGCTTTATTTCCTCAGTAACAAGAAACTCCTGCATTTCTTTCTGTAGAGTTTCGGTCTGGTATCTTTGCCACAGTGCCTCGAGAGCGGAAATATTTTCTGCTTGAAGCGTAAATCGGATCGATCCTTCACTTATTGCACGCAAACAGTTTCCAAGTGGAAGAACAGCTTCTTTGAAAGCATTGACAAATTCTTCCATACTGGGACTTCTGCGAAGGACCATCCACGTAGTGACGACCACAGCACCACCAGCAGCATTGCGAAAAGTACAGTGAGGTGTGACAACTACAAAAAGTGTAAAAATCATAGGGTTTACATTAGCCATTTGTGGAGTCGACCGAAAAAGCGGAGCTAAGCAAGGTAACAAACGTTGAGGGAGAGTTGGCTAAGGAGAGCAGTCCTTCACAGACTCCTCTCGTAATTCGCTTTCCCGCTTCTTTGCTTATCCCCATCAACTGAGAGTCTAGCAAAGACTACATTTGAGTGAATTGCTATTTCAGAAATGTATTCGTTACTGAGAGAGACGACAAGGAAACTTATGGATAAAGAGACGTGGATGGACTATAAACATAAGGTATTCTTTTCCGATCACAGAAAAGAAAATGCAAAAGAGTTTTCCAAGGACAGCACTTAAACAAATATATTTCAGATTCAACAATTTTTATATTTATTCAGTAGATATGAAGCAAATTTTTTTTGGTTGGTTCTCATCGTTGCTTTCGAGTAAGGGTGACAATATTAGTTTTGAGTATGCAATCAACTCAAAGACTCTACGTATCAAGAAATGGGCCATTGTTGTGGGTTAAATTCGACTTCACAAGTTCAAACAAAAGCCTTTTGTTGTTTGTTGCGCTAAGGAAATTGTGCCGAGACTCGACGAAGATGAATTTCAAATCGTCGCAAAATTGTCGGCGTGTCAAATTAGCGGCACTTGGGGAGAGGGGTTGGGAAAGTTTCTCATGAGGGTGCTGTTCACCCAAGGGAGAAAATGCCCTTCACTATGCTTGGTCTCTCAGTATATTTTTTTCATCAGCGAACCAGTTGATTATAAATTTATTAACACGATAAGGATGCTTTGTTGTTAACAACATTCACCAACTATACTCGGCAAGAGGACGAGAGGAAAAAAAGCAACAATTCACTATTGTTATTAACCCCAGACAAGATACCTGGAAATGCTGAATTCTTTTTACTGTACTTTGGATCAGTTGATAATAGCGCGCAGCACAACGCCGCAAAACGATGAAGCTTTTATCGATGGTTTCACTTGGTCAAGAGTTTTTTTTCTCTTTTCAAAGAAGCGCTAGTCTTAAGCGCTAGTCTTAACGTGAGCCTCTTAAAAGCACTGTGTCAGCAGGTTTTACCGTTTCAGGTCTTAGGTTCCACATAATTTGGCTCTAATTCTCAGCAAGATTAATTAACACTGCCTTACCTCCCATTAATCTTCCGCCAATGTTTATTCCACCAGAAAGAACAGACGCGGCCTGAGCTGGAATGCGAAATAAATCAATCTTTGGATTATTAAATATACAATAGTTTAATCAGGTAGAGAAATATTGAACATTGATCTGTGAAGTAATTCTCTTCGCAGACTTTTCATTACCTGGCTTAGATTTACGGTCAGCAGGGCCATTTTATCACTGGTATATTAACCTTTAACCCCTGAGGGTAACTAGTATCTAATTTCCAACTAAGGTGTCACCACTGAATCAAACATTTGGCCCACAACTTAAGAAATTAACCGCAAACGTGCTAAGCTCTAGATTTTAAACTAAATTCCCCTTGTCAGTGCCATAGCAAATGTATGAAGAACAGAATGGAGAATATATAAGCTGGTGTTAGGATGTAAATGGTTAACTGATCAGCAGTGGGGTAAAACCTCACATATTGCATCTCTTAGAGATCTGTTTCAAGAAATGAAAGGAACTAAAAGGTAGTTTTTCGATAACTTTAAAGTAGCTGTTAATAAATAGCACGTTGCGTCGTGGATGACCAGATTGCTAAGGTGTTTTGAAAATAGAAGCGTTCATAGACGCCTTTTTAACGTAACTGAAGACAAATTTCAAGAACTTATTGATTCGTTGGAGTCTCATCCCGCGGTAACTAACAAATTGCACGGAGGATGTAAACACCACGTACTATGTGAAGCAAACTTCTCCTTTAAACCCTAAGTTTCTAAAATAACACAGAGGAGGCCCTGGGAACGAAGTTATTGTTTATACGCCCGCCATATTGTCTCAACATTTCTTACCAGCACTCTATCGATGCCTTCAAGAAGGTGCAAATAAACAGCTGTACCCCCATCAATAAAATCACAATAAACTACATAGATGTATTTTGCAAATTTTGGCACTCTGTCAACTTATAAAGGAAGAATTCGGTTAGAAATTGTTCCTTACCTCGCGCTCTTCGTATGTTGTCTTCCCTCTCTTCCCTTTCCCGCTCGGCATCTCTTTCCTGTTTTCTCTTCTTCTCAAACTCCTCTAGAAGTCGGCACAAATCTGGTTTTTCCATCTCGTTTGTTAAGGTTTTCAGGAGAGTGAGGTCTTCAATTCCCAAATTGTTCTGTTGTTCTAGAACTGTGAACAATGCATTGACATCTACGATATCTTCGCTTTCTCGAGCTATCAGATTTTGTCCTCTGCAGATTGAAATGAATCGTTGCAGTTCATTGGGCTCGTCGAGTGCGCGACTTATCTTCTCCAGTAACTGTTTGTAGTCCTTTCTCTTAATTTCAAATCGCTCTACTCTGCGAAGAAGATCCCGCTTTCCTATCTCCTTGAGTAGTTCTTTCATTACATTTAGACGATCGATTCCAATAATATTCTTCTCCTCCAGTATAGTAAGTAACGACTCAATGTTTGAGACACCTCCTTCCAAATCATCAGGAAGGAAAGCTCTGAGGATAAATATCAACTTCCTGCGTTGAGTTTGCCAATCTATTTCCTCGCAAAACTGATACAGAAGACCTCGGTATTCGACAACAGACATATCTGTAAGCAGGGTGGAACGAGACTACTTAAGAGAAATTCAGTAATCATCAGGACAAAGTCGCGTTTTGTTCGTCAACATAGCTCGATCGACTTCTCTTGTTGCTTCCAAGGTTATGCATGGTGGTTATGCTAATTGATTCAATATCTACAAAATCCTTAATGAATTTAGCCACGACGGGGCCTCTAAAATTTAATCTGATACGGTAGAGTACGGTATTCGACAACAAACCAAGTTGTTGGTAGGATGGAAAGAAATTACTACGGCGAAAAGAAACGATCGGTAAGGATCAAGTTGCGATTTTCTCCTCAAAATAGCAGCCAGTTTTCTTATTGCTTTTAAGGTGGTTTATTAAAACGAACCAAATGCCGTCAATCCAGTGATTTTCCATCACGTGCGGCGGTCGTCTTCGTCTTTGTCACAACCATATCTATTAAGATATCTTCCATATCTTTCTTTCGTATTTGAAAGATGTCATTAATTGGGTTTAGCCGTTAAACCGTTTACCGTTCAACCGTCAAAAGGGTCCAACAGATAGAGTTTCCTCTCTCAATCTGGCCGTAGCCTGGAACAAAATGCCAAGATTCCTGTACGGAGGGCAGGAATACAGAAAAAGAAAGGCGCATAAGGCCGTCATTTTTTCTTCGCGTTTCACGATCATATTACTTAAGTGAGCTCGAGTAAGCCTACTTCTCGGGAAAAGAAATAAAAGTCTAAAAATAAACGGTTCTGAGAAAATGCCATGACATAGGGTCAGTACGGGAGCTCCTGTGCACAGTAATAAAAATCAAACACAGCTCAAGAACTTAAGAAGTAGGGAGAAAGACTCGACTACGACTCGTGTTCTCCTTACACTTCTTTCGTTCTCTAGCCGCTTCCTGCACGCTTTACAACAAAACAGAGCACAGTCAAGGCTTCTCTATTTGTTAAATATAAGAATCAATAATCGGCTAAAACGACGGAAAAAATGGCCGTCTTTGTTGATTTACTCTTCATGAACGGAAATAGATGATAAGAAGCTGCCTTTATTTGCGAGCAACGCTTTAAAGCGAATTTTACGTACGTTGGCGCACTCAAGATGAAAACATTTGTTAAATCACTACAAAAACAAACAATGGGCCTAATTTTCAATAGACAAAATCCCCAGTTATTGAATTGGTCCTTACCGATCGACAGAAGAAATCTTTCAGGTACACGGCCCAAAACCGGCTTGTCGCAAATCTTCCTTCTTCTTTCTTTGCTTTACTCGCACTAATCTTAACTTGGAAGTCTGGAAATTTGGAAATCTGATAATCTGGAAATATGCGGTATTTTGCCTCTCGAAGATTCGATCGAGGATGCTTCAAGAGCTCGTTACAAAATTTCTGTCCAAAGTAAAGCTTTCATCGAGGAAAACCGTTTGATAACATAAAAACCTTACATCTATGTAGGTTTTGCCTTTTGCCATCACCTACAACTCAGCTACAACAAAATTGGAATAGTTCTTGTGAAACTTCGACATCTTATCTGAGACATCGCAAACCTTGTTAAAATATTTTCAAAGGCCGGAACAGATTCTTTTCAAAGCAAAAATATATTAACCATCAAGGAAGACATAAAATGGAGTTATCCAACATAAAGTCTGTGACAATATTTAGGAACGTTACTAATAAACCCTAACTAATGATGAAAATTTACAAACTTGTATACGGCTCCGGAAAGAGCTCCGGAAAGAGCTCCGGAAAGAGCTCCAATTTCTGACATTTTTGTTACGGCCGATAGGGCCAACTGGTGCATCCAGAGGTTTAAAATTCGCGGCAAACGTGGAAAATCTACAAGTGCTGGTGTTTCCATGATGGGCATTGTTTAGTTTGACAGGTGTATTTTTATTCCTGTCTGGATTCGAGGCAATGGCTTGCTCGCTCGAAACGTTTTTGAGTACATCTACGAATGACAATTTTCAAACTCAAAAGGATAGTGGTTCCTGTTGACCAATGTTTTAAAAGCAAAACAGATTCTGTCAGAGTAAAGATTACTCTTCCCTTGGCAGGTGGTTGGGGTTTTCAGAATATCGCTCTTCGAACTTTGTGCGTTTTCATGTGCGAAGGGACAGGCCTTTTCATTCTCAAATCTCCTTAATCATTTATGTGAAGTGAAGGTAAATCTTTAATCTTTCAAAACCCGTGTGTAGAAGTTGAACTTCTGATCCATCGGAGTATCGTGTAAACCATAAATTTTAACCAGACGTTGTGGCCGGGCAATTTGAAGTAAAATGACAATTATTTATCGGACCTTTATAATATCAGTCTACATTGTGAATTTCAGATCAGGCCAATAACATGAATGAACACATTCAATATCTCGAAACACTTTTTCGTCTTTGTGGCACAAATCTGCCTCGAACCGGGGTCAGTGCTGCAAACAAAGAATCTTTTAAATCGGAGCTCTAGATGAAATTTCGAGTCAATGTCGATCTTGACAGCAGAGAGATTCATCCATCCTCAATCTGCTCGGGGAGCAAGCGATTTCTATATAGAGTTCGTGGATGTACACTAAAAAATAATTCCAGGAAATCACGGATCTTACACGTAAAAGTGGTTATCCAGCGAGTAAGTTCTCCTTCGGGCAAACATAAAACAAAGAGGTATTTGTTCACTGGGCTCTTACATCTTCAGGTATCGTATCCGGGAAATGTGCGATAAGAGGGTGTAGCCGTAACCTCCCCTTTACCCTTTACCCTTTACCCCCCCCCCCACCTTGGGGGGGGAAGGTACGGCTACACGTAGGCTACCTAGGGATCCCTGCGTTATTTCAGTTTTATTTCAGGTTTGTCATGCATTCGTCTCGATAACATTTGCGTTAAGGTGCTATTCGAGATCAGTGGAGGCGCATAATTGCCGCTCAGATCGAAGAGAAACCGGAACCCAAATTGGTCAAAGAGGAAAAACCGAAAACTGCATCGGATATCAAATCCGAAAACCCGTTAATATTTTTCGCGAAAACCGAAAACCAAATGCTGAAAAAAGGAAAATGAACACCAAAAACCAAGGAACCGAAGTTTTTTGGCACAAAAACCGAAAAACCGATCCAAAAAAAAGCCAAAATTGAAAATTCCAATGCCCCCCTCTTTTATGCATGAGTTCGGCTTGCATTTTAATCAAGATTGCAAACGGAGAAGGACGTCATCTTGCCTACATGGTTTCAAAATATGTTTATTTTCAACCTTTTCGTCGTTGGTGTCCTGAAAATTTTGTCGAGATTGAAGCTGCCAGATCTGTCAAATGATCTTTCACCGATTTGTCAGTGTAATGATAAAGCATATCACTTTTCTTTTTTTCGGTCAGATATGTCCATGAACTAGCACTTGGTAATTTCTGGTTGGAGTACACACCCTTGCATCTCTTTGCTTTAAACATATCACGGCTCGTTTATATGTGAACATAATAATACTCGTCAAAGATATTACTCGTCTAATTGTTGTGAAAGAAGTTTAGAGAGTCGATGAAACATCGTAAAGTTCTTTGATTATTACGGATTTTTTTCCAGTTTCTTCAAAATGGCGTTGTTACATGGCACTCTGCGCTCGCTGTCACTCCACAAAATTATCGTTTTAGTTCTTTTATTCACGTCATTTAAGATAGACGGCAACTTTTGTAACGATGGTTCGTTCTTACTTATTGCTCGTAAACTAAATTACATGCAATATCCCAGCCGTAATTCGACGCTTTGGCACCAGCAACATCGTGGACCGACTCTTCCCTCACCTTTGAAGACGTTAGCAGGACTTCACACGCTGAACGCATCGCTTTGTGCATCTTTAATCCTGATCCTGTTAAAAATCCATGCTTTCTGTGTAACAAGGGATGTAGGGGCAACCAAAAAGCGATTCAGTGTAATGACTGTGATAATTGGTATCATGTTAAACGTATTGGCATGAACAACTGTGAATACTCCGATCTTATATCTGACCCTTCTGCGAATTGGATTTGCACAATGTGCATTTGCTCTCTCCCTTCACATGCACTTGTCTGGTATGGATGACGATTGTCCTAGAAGTAGTTCTACTCTTCACGAAGCAAATAATCCAGAAATACGTATGTTTCGAGTATTTAAAGTAGGCTACTTGAATGTCAACCGCCTTTTGAACAAACTAGACAGTGTGAAGGAACTGATTGACAAATATTCCTCCGATATTTTGGCTTTATCTAAAATATGGCTTACATCTGAAATTAGTGATAGCGAAATTTCTATCATGAGATACTCAATTGTGCGAAAAGACCGACAGAATTCGTCGAAAGCTTGCGGTGGTGGAGTTCTTATTTATGTTAGGAACGGTATCCGATTTATTCGCCAAGCTAAATTTGTGGACGATACCTTTGAGTGTTTTTGGATCGAAATTAACTGACGGTTCTGCAAGCCCATGGCTGTCGGCGTCGTGTATAGACCGGGCTATGTAAACATTGAAGATTTTATTAAAGCTCTGACACGTTGTTTGGATGACACAAACTTGGATAAAGTTGAAACAATCATCCTTGGTGATTTTAATGTTGATTACTCAGCAAAAAAAATCCCTTACTTTGCAGGTTGGGCGAGTTTGCACTTTCATTCAATTTAACACTGATAATTTCCAAGCCCACTAGAGTCACGGCTACATCCAAAAGTACAATAGACTTGACTCTAGTCAATAACAACAACAAAATAGTCCAGTGTGATGTTTTAAACTCGGGCATTAGTGATCTCAATGCAATCTTTTGTGTGAGGAAAGGAGGCCTTAAGAAACTACTGCTAAAGGTCTTATCGGTCTTTCAAAAGCTATGAGAAGAAAGCATTCATTAATGACCTAAAACAAGTTCCATAGAGCGTAATTGAGGGAGTTGGTGACATTGACGATACTGTGTTCCTTTCGTTAACATTGCTTTTCCTTAATTTAAAATTTCAGAACTGTTTGGAATTTTTGACATGCTCAAAGTCAATCAGCGGCATAAATGTTTTTTGACATGATGTGGCATACATTATAGTTATCTATTTTCTTCTGATTAAATTTAAGTATGACAATGCATAATGTATCAATACGTTGCATTTTCCCTGCAAAATAAATTTAAATGTAATCGGAATGATTTTCTTCTCAGTACATTGTAAATGGACATGCAGGCACATTATGACAGCACTGAATCATTTTTCTGTGTGACTTTTGTACAACGTTCTAAAAATTGAACTATACTTTCATATTTGCTTTTCCCTTGTGGAATCACCCTGTTCAAACATGTCCATAGTTTGAATCAGGGGTGTTGTTTCATTGTTTGGTTGTTTAATGCATAATATATGTAGCATTTTGATTGTAACTTAAATGTAAACATCATTATCAATTATGCTTGTTTTAATTTTAGTTAAGATTCAATTTAACATCCAGAACTCTATAAATAGGATTTCAAATGAATAACATGTTAATTGTAAGGTATCTGCATTGTAGTATTCAAGTATAGTTTAAACTTTAACATTCTATGACAAATATTGTTTTGGTTTGGTATTCAACAACTATTTTCTTTTAAATAAATGTCTCTTTACTTTCTTTCTATAAAATGTCTCTATTTTTAGGTATTCATTATTTCTCAAAAATGGAGTTTCTATTCAAAGGTAGTTCAAAATTTCTTTCAATTAATTTGGGTCTCTGAGACCCCACCCTCCTGTCTGGAATTTCCAACCCCTTCTGTGGGGGGAGTACGGATATTTTCTAGACCTACACAAGGTCTATCATAATTTCTCTCAATAAATGCCTATTTGACAGTATTCTCAATTTCCCTCAAATCAATATTTATGGAAGGGTACATATATATCACTATTAAAGTTCATAATAATTTCAGCTAAAGCAGCTGTGGCAATGTCGCTCCCTCGCTAAAGGCATTAAGTTCAGCTTAAAATGGATGACCCTTAAACATTATGAAGATATTTCTTGCAGTAAGCTTGTCATCATCCTTCAGGAATATTGTGTTGTAGTCTTGCACAGAGATGTTCTATTTAGCTAGCCTCTGCTGAAGGTCATCACTGTGCAGCATTTTATAAAAAAATTTCAGTTTGCTAATGACTTTAAATATGCCAAGACCAGCAGCTGCCAGATCTTGCATGGACTTTTGGACCAGATTGACATTTGGACGGCAGTGCGAGGAAAAGCTTGAGTAGACGCGGCGGGTAGCTGTGTATGGCCCTTTCATTGTTAAGATTCTAAGGGTAACATCCTCATTTGCCACACCCACTTTTATCACCTAGCAGAGTCATTAAATTTTCTGGACTATAATAAAGGTAAATTTAAAAAAACACCATAAGTTTAAATTATTTACTTTGAGTTGGATAATATATTTTCATGGTCTGGTAAATGGCGAATACCTTTTCTTTCTTAATTCATACATGTAAATGCACCAGGGAACTCAAGGAGATTTAAAATGAATTTCTTTTTTAAGTCCTGACACCTGGGGAGACTGGGCACACATAAAAATTTAAACAAAAAATAGAGTAATTCTGGTCGAGTCCATTTCTGCTAATGGCCAAGGGGCATGAATGTTGGCCTCCTTGTTCCACGACCAAGAGTTTGATACATAGTTAGCACAGAAGAGGTTTTTGTTCTCATTCTAAAATTGTAAGTACAGTATAAAACTTACTGTTATTAATGTTGTCACAGTTGTAAACCTGGTCCTTTCAAATGCCAAAATTAATACCCCAAAAAATGAGTGTGTGATTCTAGAGCTGTTGCTTCCCCTTCTCCCCTAGAGAATTTTTCGGTTATGAAAACTACTGGAAGAAAAACAAAGCTTTATATTTTATAGGAGCAAGCAAAGAAACTAGTCATAGAAATACATGTACAACATTTAATTACTCACCGCGTGCGAAATTCCCTTGAAAATCTCGAGGCTTTGGTCAAGAGTTATTGCCATGTTTATTGTTCCCAAGGTAATTTTATGACTTGTCGACCCTGTCTCCAAATTCTTTTTTCGCTTAGAATTATTGCAGTTGGCTTCCTTTTCCGCGCTGGCCCCTTGTGTGCTTGACAACTTATCTTGACGCTTAGCGAATTTTAAAAAAGCCTCACGGGTACTTATGTTCTACATGAATTTGCTCAAGCACCAAATTAAGAGACTGGATAGGATAATTATCCAGCTCTTCGCAAAGCTGGGCCATTACGTACGGGTCTTTTTTCCTCCTTTTTCTGGTAGAAAAGGAGCACTCGCCCAGCCAGGCCATTTTCGGCAAACATCTTCGGCCAAACCGTTTCGAGGAACTGCGTTGGGGTAGTAAAGGCAAGGAGCGAAACTCGTGCCGACAGGACCCCTGTACGTTTACCACTATTGCCCTTTAGCTCGTATCAGCAATCGCCGTCGTAACACTTGCATAGCCGTTCCATGGTAAGATTCGCTTGAGGACCTTTCGATAAACTCGTAACCTTCGTTAGAAATGAGTGGGCCTCGTTGATGCAGATGATAGTGCTAGTATTACCCGTAGTGAAGTGATTGAACAGGCAATTACTCGACGCGTCATAACGACGCTTTTCTCTATTTTTGACTCGATATGTTCCACGATAGGATCGATACATCCAAAATGGCACGCAGGTGTTTTCCTAGAACCTGAGGGGGAAACCACAACAACGAAAAGATTCCCCCCTTCTTCGTACATCGAGAAGACCTGTAATGAGTTGTCTGCAATAAGCGCGCTAGTTGAGGTCAATACACTGAACAGAACCATCTCCCGTTTCAATGCCTACGCGCAGATACATTAAGCCAGTCTTTCATTGCTGCTCTCTTCGAATGGCAGGGATAAATTCGCTAATTTAGCTTCCAAATCGTAAATTGTACAAAGCTCGACCTCTCCATCCATGATTGTCGAGGAAAGAGGTCAACAGAAGGTCAAGAAAGAGCGGGAAAATGACAATAAACATGTAGAAGAAACACAAACTCGGTGGTCTTCCGTGGAAGGCTAGAAGCGGTACAAATACACTCATAGATCTCATGGAGGAAGTAAACCTTACAGATATTGATCGTGAACTGCATCCAAAGTCTAAATCCTTTACTTACGTATCAAAATCGTTCAACCTAAAATCGAGGATCGACTACTTCTTATTCCGCACTCGCTTTCTTGATTACCCAAGACGCATACTATATCTTTTCGTCATTGTTCCAAAAGAATACATCTACGCTTGTAAATGTTTAGGCAAAAACCAAACACGCAGGAATTTAAAAGAAAAGCTATACTATAAAGGCAAATAGAGAAATGCGCTCTTCCCTAAGTCACAAATTTTCCCGCGAAGCCTTTTTTTCCTGATTTAACCAGCCAATTGAAAAAGACACACTAAACCAAAGCCCAAAATCTTATCTTTTTTCCTACCAGCACTGTCTCTGAATTTATTTTGTAGTGTTCGTAGAAAGTAATTAAGGTGCCGTTTTGTAAAGCGCTCAAGTAATTATAAGTAGGCAAGAGAGCTTAATACGCGAATTGCGCGTTTAGTATTGTAATGTATTGTAAGTCATGTTCTGTTTAGAAGTGTGATGTAACATTACGCTGTAATATAAGTGACTGTTAGTAAGTGATTGTAAGTATAAGTAGGAAATAAGTACTAGTATCTAATCCAATAAGTACAGTAATGTTATAAGTAGAATTATGTCGAGTAATGTAAGTAGAGTAATGTAATGTAAGTTTAGTTCTGTAAATTTTTCTTCAATAAATGTTAATTAAATAAAAAAACTATAAATGTTTACAGCCACTGATCATACTACTGGCTCAGACATAAAATGGCTAGGAGCTTGGGGGAGGGAAAGAACCACGAGAACCACGAGAACCACGAGAACCAGAAGAACCAGAGAACTACCGAGAACTACATTCCTACAATTACCCTGACTAAGAGTTATATTATGTGAAGTCTGATAGTATAAGAACCACAATAACCAGAGAACTACTGAGAACTACACAATTACCGTGACTCAGTGTTATATTTATGCGAAGTCCGTGGCTATTACACCGGAGATCACCCCGCTATTTGCAGATGATACTGCCTTATACTGTTCCGCAAAATCTTCTACAGAATTACAACAAATGCTTAAAGAGGACCTTGCTAGTGTAGCAGAATGGCTTAATGAACATAATCTTACACTAAATGAAGCCAAGTCTAAGTTTTTGATAATTGGGAGCTCACAAAGACTGAAGTCCCTCGAGAAAACTAGCCTACAAATCTGTGGCGAGTTCCTTGACAAGGCAGATTGTTACAAATACTTGGGAGTTATTATAAACGAAACCCTAACATGGAGTGATTATGTTGATTACATTTCAACCAAAGTAAATCAACGACTATGCATTCTCAGAAGGATCAAACATTTATTACCAATACACACCAGAGAACTTTACATCAAATCAAAGATCTTGCCTCTCTTCAATTATAGTGATATCGTGTGGGGAGACAAACACAACGAAACTCTTATGGCTAAAGTCCAGTTATTACAAAACAAAGCTGCTAAATCAATCCTTGATAAAGCTAAACATTCCTCCGTAACAGAGGCAATTAACGAACTTGATTGGCTTGTTTTATCAGAAAGGCGACGGCAACACCGTCTTTCTTTTCTATTTAAATGCATGCATGGGCTGATTACTGGGAATTTAAATTAATACACTTAAGGGATACCCACTCTTACAACGCTAGGCACAAACACAATTTTGAAATGCCCAAATCTCGGTGCCAGAAAGGGCAAGAAAGACTAACTTATAAAGCGATACACGCATGGAATGCTCTTCCAATATCTACAAGGAACTCAATTAGCCTTGATTTATTTGAGAGGCCTATAAAAACTATTTTATTTATTTTAAGATTTTATCAACTCTATCATGGGACTTTACTGTTATTGTATGCTCTTTTAACTGTTAACAAATTTTAAGCTACTGTTTTTTTTTTACTAAGGACCAGCCTGAAAACCACCAAAGGGAGAAGTTGCCTGCTGGCGAAAGATATTTATTTATTTATTAGTTTAAGCTTAGGCAGGGCTGTGCTATGGAAAGCATCACCAAATAGATTAAACAATCCAACTCCTTGAGTGAGTTCCAAATGAAATTGACAAAACTCATTTTTCGAACCGAGATCGTCTAGGTTTTAGTACAGTATCAATACATATGGTATCCTTGTAAAGCAGGTTTGACTTTGACCTCTTTTTTTTTCTCGGTTTTCCTTGGTAGTGTAGTTAGTTTAATTAAATCCTTTAAAAAGAATTGTAAGTTTGAACCCGATGGAAACACCACGTAAATAAGAAACTTTTCTGCTACTACCATTTCAAAGACAAGCACTATTTACAATAAAGTAAATGGTTTGAACCCAGGAGTATCAGTAGTTTGTGTAGTGTGATCGTCCGGGTGAGTGTAGTTTTCTTCTCAGAACTACACTCACCCGGACGATCACACTACACAAACTACTATTTACAATACTAATAATAGGTAATGATTTCTAGCGTCGGTTAGAAAACTAACGTAAGTTACTATTGAGAGAAATTTTAATGCCAACTTTAATTATGTGCAATACTAAATTACCTTCCGATACTAACATGACTTTTTATAATAACCAACCCTACCTAACTAGCTAAGTCGGAGGAAGTATAGGAATAGTTAATCATATTAAGTGAGTATCACTGACTTTAGCAAAACTGTTCCCTGTGGTAAAGGTAAGCTGATTCATCATCTCATAGGTAAGAGTTAAAAAACTGACATCGAGAGATCCTCGTGGACTGGTAACGTTAAGATATTTAAAGACTATCGGCAAAGTCAGGCAGCCCCTTCTCACATAGAAAGTCATACAGCTCACCCACTGTTCTTAAATCGTGTCGCTTGGCCACTACATCCATGGCCACTAAGTTAGTGCTCTCTAAGTAGTGTGTGTCGCTTGGTCTCAAATCCAGTCTCCTCTTTAGATGCCATGTTTCGGAATATTTCCCTATAAAGAAAACAAACATCTACCTTAATTGTGCGTCACGAAATATGACTTGTTTATAATTCAACGCCCAATAGACCATAAAGTAATATGAATGACTTACTTTATGAACTGCCAGAATGGATATACTCATGAACCGTTATGATGAAAAAAGAATAATATGTCTGCAGTATGGTTTCATTTCTAGTATGGGTCTGTGTGATGCACTCAACATATGGAGTAGAGAAGATGTAAAAGTAGAGACGCCTTTCCAGACTCACTAGTAATAACAGAAGTCTTTTTGCTTTTTTAATATTTCTTATTTAAACGAGAAGAACAGGATTTGTCGGTTCTTTTTGGTGATATGAAGTTTTTTGTATGTTCCCAAAACGCCTCGTGCTTCTTGTTTTCCTGGTGAACAGAAACAAAAAAGCGATACAAAAGTACGAGACTGAAAACATGTGCAAAGGGCTCCATTACATGATACGGGGTGACTCCACGAGTTTACTGGTCTAATAAAAGTGATTACAAAGGGAATGTGTCTCTCGGCCGGTTGTCATTAGGTCGCAAATGAAATTTCACAGCCGGAAGCACCCACATCGTAGTAAATTCGGTCACTTTAATCCAGGCTGGATTCGAAAAAGTTTTAGTTATCGTAAACGTCAATGGCCTGGAACATGCAACAGGCCATTGTAAAAATGAATTTTTTTGTAGACGCTCTTATCAGACGACTATTTCACAAAAGGTTACTTACGTATTGAAAGTTCTGACAGAAGATATTTTCTGCCTTCCGAGATCTCCTTAATAAGCATATCATCAGGTAACCGAGGACCTGAAAGAAAAGAAGAATCGTCCTAGGAGTAAATACTGACTTTGACTCAATAGCTTCACACGCAAACTTAGAATCGTAAGAAAGGCTCGACCACACGAGTCAAATGATTTCAAACTATGATTTATGGAATTCATGAGGACCCTCCCTTACCATTATCATTATTGATTCTTTTATCACGTGTATTGTCTCTCGCTCGCGTCTTTTCGCTGCTTTGATAAGAACTTTAAACTTAGTTGTTTTTCGAGACTAACTTTCTCTTTTCAGCTGTTGTTGAGCGAAACGGAATAAATTCGTTACACTATGGTGCGGTTGTTTCGACATCTTAACCTTAGCAACGCGGCCCAGCTGGTATTTTTTTTCTGAGCTAGATAGGCGAGAAGACCGGTAGCCCAGTTTTCGCGCAGTCAATTTTTGGGTAAAAATTTTCAGTGTCTTTCATGCTTTACAACTGGCTCGAAACAGAGGCTGCTTGTTGTCAAGGGGAACAAAGGAATAAATGATGACTGTCGCGGCCGCAAATTTCCCTTTCGTAAACGGTCGTTGCCATTTGAAACGGTCGACGCCATTTCTTGGAATGTTCGTTGCCATTGAAAACGGTTGATGCCATTTCTCATGACAGTCGATGCCATCGTAAAGGTCGATGCCAAGAAGGAACCGATATTTCCGACTCTCTCCGACGACATGCGTGACAATTAGAGCAATGCGTGACTAGCTTTCCTACAAACCATCGCGATTTTTATCAAATCAAAATGGCGGACAAACCCGACAATTTTCTCAAAGATCTAATATCTTCAGCTATAAAAGAAGTCGAATCGAAAAGAAAATCTTTTGAATCGACCCAAATTACAAAGGAGAGTTTTCTGGCTTTGCTTCCAGATGATTCATTTTACTACCTGAAGGTAATTTCAGGAAATGGAGAAAAGTTCAAAGTGCACTTTTTGACCGAAGATATAACGAAAGAAAACCTGGAGCAATGGATATCCGAGTATGAAGTGATAAACAGTATCTCACTGAAGTTAAAGACAAAGAAGGCACCAACAAGCGGCTATGTGTTGCAAAACTACTATAGATGCCAACACAACACTCGCAACTGGAGTCCAAGTAAAGATCCATAGCAGAAATTGTACTTGAATCCATCTGCCAGAGTAAAGAACACCAATTACCCCTTTCAGATGATAGTCAAAATAGACAGCGAGGGATGTTGTTCTGTGGACATAGAGTGGGACCACAACCATTCACTTGAAACTCTGGAGACCTCTAATTTCCGCGACCTTTCTCCTGAGTGCACAGAAAGGGTTTTGAAGCTGTTTGAAAGTGGGCATACACCAGCAACCGCAAGGCAACAGTACTTGAAAGAACTCAAAGAATCATGTCAGGGTGAATTGGAATTTCACAGGAAAAAGGCCAATAGGGCAGTTATGCCAAGAAAAAGGGACTTTAGTTACCTCTACACGCAATTTGGTAAGGATAGGTATGGTGGACAGGGCGTTATGATGTTTGAAAGACTTGCCAAAAGGCTTGAACAATACAAGAAAGACAACCCTGAAGCTACTACTTGTTACCAGATATGTGAAGGTGATAATACGCCTCTTATAATTGCTACTGTAACGCCTCTCATGAACCGTGTACACAAGGAAGTGCAGCAGTCTGGTGAGATGGTTTTTGTTGATGCTACTTCTAATACAGAAGAGCACAATCTTAAAGTGTTTTTAATGTGCACAAACAATGTATCTGGAGCACTTCCACTTGGCATCTTGATCACCAGTGATGAGCAGGAGCATACACTTAAACAGGGCTTTGAAATGCTTCGGTCCTGTTTACCAGAGTATGCATTCAATGATCGTGGTCGGGAACAAGGCCCCAAGTCATCCTTACAGACAACTGTAAAGAGGAAATAAATGCTCTGAAGTCTGTTTGGCCAACATCTGTTTTACTTCTTTGCATCTTCCACATGCTCCAACAACTTTGGAGATGGCTTCACGAGAGCAAGAACAGTATCAGCCAAGCAGATAGACCTTATTTTCTCACCCTTTTCAAGAGGTCTTTATATGCCGAGACCAAACAAGATTTTGAGAACTGCTTCAGTGAACTTTTGAATGATGGCCGTTGCAAGAAATACCCAAATCTAGTCAGCTATTTGCAAAATCTATACAATGACAAAGAATCTTTTGCTCTATGCTTTAGAACTGAACTGCCTGTTGGAGGTAACCACACCAACAATTTTGCTGAGGCTCAGTTTTTGGTTCTTAAGGATGTAATTCTGCAGCGCACCAAAGAGTACAATGTTGTTGGGCTTCTAGACAAGCTGACTATTGATCTAGAAGATCACTACAAGATGGGAGTTTTGATGGCGTGTACAGACATCGACTCTTTGGCAAAGGGACAGACCGAAGCACAGGGTTTAAAGTCCCCGATAAAAAAGATCTAGATGCCTACCTCTCAACTGTAGAGAACTTTGGCAATAATGTATTCAAAGTTGGAAGCTCTTCAGATAGCAGTCACAGGTCAGTAGTGTTTTTTTCTTTGCCGTCACAATAGCATAATGCTCTGATGGTACAAGAGGGCATGTGTGGGTGGGCATTATTTTCCTATCTTTCCCCCATTGTCTGATTCAAATTATCTTGATAGGGGAAGCAGTGCAGGGGGGGAGGGGGCAGTGTTTCTAGGCTACTCCCCTTTGGAGCAAAAATACATAAAACATTGGGACATAACATGCATAATATATGAGATACATGTAATTCCTGCAGTTCATCCATATGCTGCATTCCAAGGATGTTGATTTAGCATAAGGAAGACCAAAACATGAGTAATATATTGTCCAGGGGGTGGGGTACCTTTAGTAATTTCCCTTCTTGGCAGGGTATTGAGTTTTTTATAGCAGAGAAAGAGCAAGTCCTTACTCTGCTGTTAGGAATATTTCCATTAATATCTTAGTGGATCAACCAGTTGAAGGTCTAGAATGTATCTATTACAGATTGAAAAAAACAAAAATTCCAGTTGTATTGATATATTTATGAATTGTCTCATTGGTTCTTTGTCAGTTATAAAGTGGACATGACTCTTGGGATATGTACCTGCACGGTTGGTAAAAACGGGAGCCCATGCAAACACCAGTATGTCCTGTGGGTGGCAAATCTAGCAGACTGCATAAACTTCATTCCAGTCAGTAATCCACATGAGAGGCAGAAATTGGCCTGGCTAGCAATAGGAAAGACACTTCCTGTTGCTTGTTATAAGCCATTACGCTCTAGTGATGCTGGACAAACATCACAAACTGATGGTTCTAATGGTTTTGTAACAGAGGCATCCACTAGTATGGAAACAGCACAACAAGGGCCAAACTGCTCAACTGCTGAACTAATACAGAGCAATGATGATGAGGATGAACATTCCACTGAACCAATACAGAGCAATGATGATGATGAGGATGATTCCATTGCAAACGCTGAACAATTGTTGAGAAACTCTTGTGAACAAATAATTCAAAAGCTCCAAAGCTCAAGAGACCTTAATTTGGCTAAAGGTGTAATCAGGTTCGCAAAAAGGGTAACATCCTTAACCGCTGCTAGATCTATGCATTCTAATTTGGCAAGCGCTCATTTTTCTTTCGGGTCCAGTGAGGTGAAAAAAACCGGAAAAGGAAAAAAGATCCGAGTCCAGCCCAACAGAAAACGAAAGTGTGGTAGTGGAAGCCGTCAGGTTGTATCAAAAGGGCGACCAGTACAACTACAAGAACCAACCTCCAAGAGGAAGCGCACCCATGACTTGGCTAAAGCAGTACAAACACTAAAAGAAGTAAGAAGTCTGGGTCCCATACTATGAAATCCAAGACAAAGCACATGCAAAGGAAAAAATAGGAAAACAGGGAAATCTTAGTGAATAAACAATGAAATGTTCGCATAATGTTTAACATAGAGGGAAATTCACTTAGGGCAAATTGCCTTGATTAAAAACCTCTCTCCTTGGATCTGCCCTGGAACAACAAGGTTATTAAAAAGATTGAGGTTTTGACATTGTAAATAAGTTTTAATTCATTCTTTCCTGTTAAAGTCTAACACAACATTTGTAATGATTTAAAATTTGGTTTGAACAGTAACATGATGTACATGTGCCAGAACTTATGGATTCTTCCATGGGTTCAGATAATTGGTACGATGCCATACAACCGTATAGTACTCTAGCCAATTTCAAACACTTATAATTTGATTATATTTTTGTTCAAGTGAAACCTTGAGGGTATGAAGGTTTGTTTGCTGATATTCTGATTGAGGAAAATTATAAGCAAAGTTCAGCCATTGATTCACATGGGGCGCTAACTAATACTCGGTAAATTAAGGCCTGGGCCTCCAGTTATTTCACCCAAAAAGTGGGGGGGGGGGGTCTATCTTCTGAAGATTAAGCTGTACAAACGTAAAACTTTGAAAAGATTGAAGGTTTGAAATTGTAAATAAGTTTTAATTCATTCTTTCTTGTTACAGTCTAACACAACATTGTAATGATATAAAATTTGGTTTGAACAGTAACATGATGTACATGTGCTGCAATGACCACAATTAATTTCAAAAATCGATAATAATAATTTTTAAAAAAAAACAACTATGTATTATAGATTGATCCAATAGTCCTTTCAAATCATCTCCAGTTAAAATCACTAAATGCAGGATAGGTTAATTAAACATGTGACTTTTGGTGTCTTAGAAGATTTCGTTTCCCTGGAAAAGTCTTTTGACAATGATCACACTTGTTGCTGTCTTTATGTTTCTTGTCTTTATGCCTCTTTAGCTTTTGCTCATGGTCAAACGATTCATTGCATTCCTCGCAAATGCACTCATGACAACCTTTCTGGTGGTATTTGAAGTCCTTCTCCCTTGTGAACTGGGTGCTGCAGGTTGGACATTTTTTTATCTCTGCTATTCCCATATCAAGGTCTTCCCTCAAGCTCTGTGCTTTATCTTTTCCGTCCTATGAAGATCATAGCATGATATTTTAAAAGGGGGGAAATATATTAGGGAACAATCATGTATTTTTGATCCCCCCTATTTTTTATATAAACTAGATTGCAAAGACAGTTTTTTTCACCATCTATCATAATTTTTTGAGGATAATACCCCCTTACCTCCCCCCCCCCCTTTCCTCAAAACCTGGATCCGCCACATGTAGGTTATTTCTAATTAAAATTTAGGTTAAATTAATTGGTACATTATAATGGGCCTTGCTATCCCCTAGGTATATTTAAGAGTTCTGTCTGGAAAAATAACAAGTCTGAACATTATATTACAAAATTGACATTAAGCTCGAGGTCCCAGCTTGATTCAAGATCAACATTCATAATCTAAAATACTTTTAATTGGAAAGTTAGACGAGAACATTTACACTCTCGGTCCTTACAAAGTTAGCCACATAAACCACACAGCAGTCCACTGAAATGGGGCAGGGTTAATACACAAACATTCGCAATGTTAGAAGTTTATAACTAACCTTTCGTCTGTCTGTCGGCAATTTCTTCCACGTATTGCCAACCACTTTGGAAACCTGCCCGATTCCCGCCCCCTTTCCAAGTTGTTCCTTGAAATCTGGCTGTGGAATGATACAAAGTACGAGGAAACTATATCAGCTTATATCGAATGTAATTTCAAGGCCTACAAGAGTAATGAATACAAGTGCAACACTTACAGATAAGATATTTGTTAATGACATAAACGAAAATTTTAGATGCGGTTTATTTTTCACTGATATTTCTGATCACTTAATCTTAATCACTTGTAATCGGATGTAAAGGATGTAAGGGAAACAACATGTTTTAGACTATTTGAACAAGCACTTTATCCAGGCTGAAAATGATTGAATATTCCGGGAAATACAAAACAAACTCACCGCAACTGACTGCATAAAGGAGTTCCACCTCGTTGGCATCTTAATTGATTTTTGTTTTGTTTCTGCACAAGAAGAATGGGTTCGTTCTGTTTCAGCTGGCTCAACTCTCGCGCACGTGGATTGCTCCACCATCTTATAAACAACACTGCCCGGAAGTGACGTCCGAGCGTGCCAACAGCGTACGAGCTATTCTCGAGGGCTGTCGTCTGCTCGGCTAGTTTTAGAAATGGCATCGACCGTTTCAAATGGCAACGACTGTTCTGAGAAATGGCATCGACCGTTTCAAATGGCAACGACCGTTTACGAAAGGGAAATTTGCGTCGCGGCCACGGGTTGGGAAAGAACATTCCTTTCTAGAAATGGTTCCCCCGCCAAGAATATTCTGAATTCAAAATTTTTAAAAGCAAATAAGTGCGAAATTAGTTTGACGGAAAGTATTTTCTGTTCTGGTTTTTCCTGGGTTACTTTAAAATACCACTTGTGCCTTATTGTACTTCTCTTGTATTTTATTGAAATAGTTTACGAATCTGTACAACGTAATCTAACGTTGTAACTTGATAACGTATTTTCAAATTTAAATTTAAATAGTAACAAGCTAAGAGCATTATTTTGCAACTCAACATGACATGAGTAATATTCAAACATAAACTTAACCACAAACTTAAAAGCGTTGCTTGTTCTATGCAAATTTACTCATATTTTAATTTCACGGATTAAAGCGGTAGTTCGATGTTAAAGGCCTTCTGACCATTTTGTTAACAAGGCATCATGGTTGTAATTGCTCAAAAATAATATATAAGTACTGAGAAGGATTTAAGGAAATGATATTAAACAACAAACCTGTTGTTCCTGGTGGTGTGATATCTCTCAAGTACTTAAACACATCCAATCTTGTTAAATTTTTAACTTTTCTTGCCAAGCCACGAATGGCTCTTTTGGCCTCTGTTGTTGTATTTTTGAAAAAGTCTTGATCTAGACATAGAGAGTTTTTCATTTCCTGTATAATAGCTTGAGCACTCCTTGGCGATGTCAAAATAGGTTCTACAGTGCAACAAAAAAGAAAGGAAGAACAGCATTTACGATAACATAATAATTAACCACGATACTGACATCAAACTTTCTGAGAGAAATAAGATGGTCGCTCATGAATGGTTCAACTCAAAGTTCGCTGTGTTAGGTGTTTTTAAAGGGGCTGTTATGTTGTGGCTTTACAGTTAGCTTTCAAGTTCTGAAAAAGTGCAAGTTTCAGCAGACCAAATAAGAAATTGGTCATAATCACGTGCATCCGCTGGCTAATTTAGATTGACCGGGTCAGCTGGAGACAAAACGAAACTTCACATTCAAAGTTGACCAATAATTGTTGTTGTTGTTGTTGTTGTTTTTGTTGTTGACAAAAATACTGCCTTTTGAAAATATTGTTCTAAACCTGAGTTTGTTCAGATCCAAACGCAAATAAATATACAACGATACGTAATATAAGATATCATTCATAAAGAGTGTCTCACTTGTAAGTGCTTTAGTATTGCCACGATCTTTAGCAGGTTTATTTTAATCCATTCGCATCTACATTCCGTACGCCTTATTGACCAGTGTGAGGTCAAGATAGCTGGATATTGGCCGATTTTTCTTTTTTCTTTTTTTTTGCGTTTTATGGACCGCAGCCAATTCGAGTTCCATAAGAACAAGAGTAATATCCACTCATCTTGACCTTTTAGCTGGAAAATATAACGCATATAGAATTTTAGAGGCCACTGAGTAAGAATAACATGCTAGGGATTACGAAAATAATAAGGAAAAAACAAATTACAAGTTAGGGCGCTTTGACTGTTTGGTCAATAAAAGATTTATTTATTGTATAGCAAAAAGATCTCGCCGACTTTAGTGAAAATCAATAATGAATTGTTTGTGTCCGAGCGCTGGGAAACTATTTGACAAATTGGAAAAAAAAAGCTGGTATAACAGGTTTACACTGTTGATGGGTAAACGTCAAAAACATTGATTAAAATTAATTAGAAAGCTGCACAAGCTCCCAATTTTTTTCTTGGGCGGGATTAAAGTGGGAAATTCCAAGCGGGCAAAATGGGCCTATCTTGTCCATTCGGCTACCCAATCAGCACTCAGGATTCGCTTCATCTTTCCCACGGGCGCTGTCAGCTATGTAACATGTAGAATTATCATATGACCGTAAGTACGCGCGCAATTCCAAAGAAAACCATAATGAAAGCCCGTCCGGAAAAAGCCGTCCGTCTCCGTACTAACACGGCTATTTAGTATTTTCCAACAACGAGACCTTAAATTGTGAACTTCAACTTGAAATAAAACAAGTGAGGAAATGAATCACGCTTCTCAATTAATTGTGAGTTTCTTGTTCTGACACCTCGAAGAAAAAAGAAAGGTATTTATGATCAATAAAGCCATCTTGAACGTCATAAGGAGTGTTGTTTGATTGCTAGATGCTGTACATACAATAATTACTGGAGGCTGGCGTACATGTATTTGAAGAATTGTTAACATCTTGGAGATATTACTGTGTAGGTGAAAGTGAAAGTGAAGAGGACAGCAGTGAGGAGGAGAAAAAGAAAAAGAAACATAAGAAATCTAGTAAAAAGAAATCAAGAAAAAGTTGCCATAAATAGAAAAGGTTAGCACCGTGTAGAGTGAAGATTCACTCACCCTAATACATTGCACTGGTATGCACAAGCCCTTCATGACATGCTAAGAACTGGATCAAATGGATATTAACCCCTGACTCTTAAGAGTGAATGGCATCTAATTTCTCCTACAATATCACCCCTGAATGTAACATCAAGGTTACCAGAATAAAGGAAATGATCACCAACTAAAGAAGCTCTTGATTATTGTACAAAATCTCCTTGTTAGCACCTGAGTAAATGTATAGAAAACAGTATGGAGGATACTCATACTGGGGCTAGGGTGGAAAGGGTTAAATCATTTGTGTCACTCTGTACAGTACATTCACTATTGACTGTAGAGTCTTGAGCTACATGTGTTTGTATTGCAAAACTTGACCTTTTGACTGTTGTACATACTAATGAGCTTTTTTTGCACATGTTTTTTCTTGTGTATTTTGTAAAGTTGCACGCTGTACTGTACCTTACAATGGCACCCCTGAATCAAACATCAAGGTCAGAAGAATTAAGGAAATGATCACCAACCAAAGATTGTTGAACAAATTCTCCCTATCAGCACCTTAGGAAAAGTATAGAGAACAGTATGGAGAATATACATACTGATGATAGGGTGCAAATTCCTCGCTGTGGTGAGATTGGGCTCACAAGTGATGAGATTGCTACATTTGACTAATCTGGTTATGTGATGACTGGAAGCAGGTATGACAGCATATCTTAATCATTCAGTAATAGTATTTTAAAGCCTTGTACTCAAAAGTTATCTGAAAAATCTTGTTACGATTTGGACCAAAGAACTGGTGCTAAAAGTAGCTCACTCCACGTTATCTAGAGGGACTCTGGAACAGTGGCATTGTGCATGGGTTTTTGCAGATCATATCATTGCCAACTGCTTGTGTATTCTTTCTGTACATGAAATTTTCTTGTGTTCTTTATATTGCTGCTGATTTGTTTGCAAGAGTTTCTTTCAAATTATCCCTTGCAAACTGGCCAGTTTGCTGGTCAGCTTTTGCTGTTATCTGATAAGTTCCTTTTGGGCCACAGACTTGAGTTTATTGAGAATGAATGTTGCAGTAAACTAGCTCTTCCTATGCCTGAGTTTAGTCAAACTACTTTCTTGGTGTTGTGGATTACCGAAAATTTTGAAACAGGAATCACCAAAAGTTGACATGACAAATAGCACATACAAGCTAACCATCCAACAATGGTTTTTGCAACACCTTTCCCACTTACTTTTCTCACACTGGATGTAGTTTCACCAACACAGCGTATAAAGAGGGAGCTTATGGTAGACATGAGCTGGTGGAACTAATCTTTCTAGGGAATAACACTTAGAGCAAACAGTGCTTAATTCCATTATGACTGTAAAAAAAAAAACAAACAAACAAAAAACAAAAAACAAATGGAAGCTTACCACTCTGTTGCCCATCTAATTGGGTTTCATAATAAAGTTCGGATATAACGCGCGGTGTCATTGGTTGAAAGAGCGTGCTCTATGAGAGTATAGAGCATAGAGCTGAACTAAAGCTGTCACGCCATCTGCCAAACTGTACTATGTTCGCCCTTTTCCGGGACTTCCTTTTAGCTTTTTTCCAATAATTGAAAGTGAAATTTCGGAACAAGCGAGCCGGCAAGTAGCAACAGAAGAACCAAATAAAGGTTTGTAAACATACCAGGCGCCGTAATTTACGTTATTAAAACGTGAGTAGATACGAAAATCCTCACAGGAAAAACAAAATAGACATTCGAGGTTTTAAAGATTGATTCACGCTCTGTTAGATTGCAAGCTTACGTACGGAAATAAAAATCAAACACAGCTAACACTCATATAGTATATAAAGTTCAGTGTTCAAAAACAAAACAGAAATGATGAAAAATATAACCAAACTGGCATAACTGTTAAAATTCATTCTAATCATGACGGTGTCTGAGCGAATATGATCATGCTGAAGTCCATCGCGGCTCGCTCATCATGGCGATCCCCGGTCATCACAGCAAGCCTCAGAAACTAAATCGGCCGCCCTTCGAGTGAAAAAATAAGAGCTTGCTCTGATATCCTTTCCGATGCGTTGAGTGGAAAGTCACATCTGTCACTGCAGCCGAGTTTTGCGGCGATGTCATCCAAAGCGATCTTCATGTTCCGGTGAATTCGGCTGTCGTTCATTCAAAAAACACTCGCCCTGAACAGTTTGTTTTCTACCTTGTCATGTGAAAAAACTCGCGTGTTTTTATGAGCCATAATTCGGCTGAAGTTCACTGAACATTCACTTCAAGATTCTGTATTAGAGACCTAAAACTTCAGGTAAAAGTGTTAAATTCGACCTACCGAACTATTTTAGTTTGTAAACTATCGCAGAAGGTGAACTTTGATGGTTTTTTAACTTTGATGGTTTGACGCTTTTGACAGCTTTAGTCTTGTACAGCCAATCAGATTATTTGAACCATTCTAACAGGGATTGTGATTGGCTTATTGTAGCGTGCTTTATGAAAGCATAGAGCATGCTGACGACACTGTTGTTCGCTTTGGAAATAAAGTTTGTTTTGAAAATTGAAAGTAATGCTCGGGGAATTTAATGAATTCTTTATTATAAAACAAATAGAGAAGCCTTGGCTGTGCTCTGTTCTGTTATAAAGCACTTAGGAAGCGGCTAGAGCACGAAAGAAGTGTAGGGAGAAACACGAGACGTAGTCGAATGTTTCTCCCCACTTCTTGAGCAGAGCTCAGCCAAGGCTTCTTTATTTGTTAATTAGAGTTATATCATCAGTTACTTGGACAAAGTTGAATGACTTTTATTATTTGTCTTTCTTTCAAGCATCGTCACATGGAAGCTGCACGTTTGAGAAAAGAGAACCAGATTTACAGTGCAGATGAAAAGTGGGTGAATGTGCCTATGGATTGTTTTGTGTACATAGCATCAGTTGGTTTTTTTTTTTTTTTTTATTCCAGCCATTCACCACCTTGTAAACCTTTTACTTCTTGTTTAACAGGCGAGCACTGGCTATGTTTAATTATGAGGAACAATCCAAGACAAAACAAAATCTTGTCAGACCTCAGGGAGATGATTCAACAGAAAGTCAACAAAAAGAAATAGTAAATGTTACTCCAGCTATATTAGCTCCCTCCAGTTTCGACTGCTCTTTCCAGTGTGGCTCGGTGACGGAGTGGCATACCAAATATTGGACATGCAAGTAGCAGAGAAGGAAATGAGAGTAAGTCCTACCCATAGACAGCCAAAGCAATGCTTTTGCATCATTCAGAATCGATGCATTTTTCTTTTGTGGTCTCGGTTGTTCAGGCGGATAATACTATCACCTGGACTAATCTCTTTCCAGTGGATAGTCCACCTTTTTGTAAACACCTTCATGTATCTGCTGGATGACAATTTTATCTGTTGGATAGCATTATCCACCCTCTGATGATATTCTAAACACCCCCAAAATTGAAATGGACAGTGGAAACTTGGTTCCAATTCTCGACAGCTCTTCCAAACAAATCTATGACATTTTTCTGGTTAAGAAGCAAATTCCACCAACTGCAAAAGGGATACTAACAGATAAATACCCTAATGCAAATTTGGAATGGATATCAGGACTCACTTATGTAGAAGTAGTAGTTGTTGCTATAGGGAGTGATCGACTGTTTAGAAAGCTATACCGTGAGATAGAGCTACAGTGGAAGATTGTTAATATCGAGAGACGGAGAAAACTGTGAGTTTGGATTAGTGGTAGGTAAGACATAAAGTGTAGTGGGCTTAAGTAAGGTTATCGAGAATGAGTACTGTACTCAGCCTTAAGGAGTCGCTCCTTGTGAACAATATTACTCTTTGTTTAATAAAGTAGTTTATCACATAAACTGCGGTGTTATACAGGAATTTCCGGCCCTAAGAAAAGCCGTAACCGTAAAAATACGATATTTTTTCACGTGTGTTGATAAAACCAATCAGCTGCTGACACGTCACTCGCCTTTGGCGCCTCTCTGTCAGGTTGATGAATGAATGGCAAAGTTTTCACAATTCTCAATACAAGTTGTTTGTCGGAGATTTCTCGAATTATGCCGGCTAAAACACTAAAAATTCCGTATCGCTGACAAACAGCGAGATTCAAACTTTTCAAGAAGGAGAAGAGAACCAATATACCAAGAGAAAAACCGAAAGTTACGTATTCAGTGGCTTTGGTGTTGGCATCTCTTTTGGCTTAGAAGGAAAATCGACGACTGGGAGATTTGCCTTTGGCCGTTTACCTGAAGGACTTCATCTGTCGGTAAGGAAAAAGTCAATGAATGAGAATTTGGTAAATTAAAAATTGTTGTTTTTGTAATCATGATTCAACGCATTTTTCCATTTTAAGAGTTAGCGCTAACGCACCTTACGATTGTTATTTGGGATTGTCGATTCATTTATTTTCATTCATTAATTAAGTCGGCTTTTCTTGGCGGTAAAGGGCTATTGTGTTTATATGATAAACAAAATTAATACATGGTTGCTTGTAGATATGGAATTTCTCTTCTCGTGTTCAACCCGACATCTCACTCGTTTGCTGCGCTCACTCGTGAGCTATCGAGTTGAACACTCGTAGAGAAATTCCATATCTACGCGCGCCCATGTATCATTCTCTATTGAGTTTGTGGGATTGTTAAGTTAGATTATATGGTAACACTAGAGAAGACTAGTGAGTTTTTAAACTCACTAGTTATTTAAAAATAAAAAATGCCTCCTCTGTTAGGAGGCGGCGAAATCAATTGAGCATTTGCTTTTTTTCTTGCAAAATATTGTCTAACTTCTGCAAACATGTCTCATCCTGGCTTAAAGAATTAGCTATTTCCTTCAGGTTTGTTTCCATCGAAATTTCCTCTTCTTGAGGAAAGGAGAAAACTTGCTTGATAGGTTCAGTCTATCGGAACTTCGAGTTCCTATCCAGCGACAATTGGCCTACGTAATACTGCAAATGGTTTTGGGATAGTTTTTGCTAGATATTCTACTTCTACTCGAGATGATAATCGCTTGTTGTGATAATGGAAATGAGGGGAAAAAGGATCATAAAGCAGCTGATTGGCTACTACTGAATAGTTGGTTAGCAATAAAGGGGGCAAGTTTCTAAAGAAACTGTGGTGCTGCTTCGGTGGATATAAAATATAAAAGGTAATCTGATATTATCAACTGAGTTGATAACGTAAATTTGGCCACCGTTAAGAGTTTCAAAGCTGACGTTTCGAGCGTTAGCCCTTCGTCAGAGCCGGCGAATAAAAACAAGAATACCAAATTACCTTAGTAGGTAAACAACAAATGCCTGATGAAGCTTAACGCTCATGTAACTTTCTTATGAAATTCTGTCATTAGTTGCCGTTCCGCTTTATCGTTATCAGCTGTGGCATCTCAAAGCAGAATAGGATGGTAAAATTAATTAATATTGACAACTTCGCCAGTTTTGAATAATTAGTGACGACGCCACATTAACATTAAGCACAAGAAAAATTTAACCAGCGTCATTGAAACACAAGATCTGCCATGTTTATCCTAGAAGAGTTGAAGAGATTCCTCTTTTGATGATGAGACTTCCAACCAGGAACACAACCAAATTCATTGAAGCAAAAATAAAACGTTTTCCTGATTTCATCGGCGGTGAAATTTCAGCTGCAACTTAATGAATGCGTTCATTTTGAAATTTGTCTCGACGAAGGTTTTTCTAAACATATACCCACCTACGTGAGCACGAAGAGCTATTGTGGGATGATAAACTATTTTGAAACCCTACTTTGGTGACGGACTTTTCGGCTGACGTGTGGCCCTCAGATAAGATGACGGGACGGTGGGGGGAGGGGCGGAATCATTTGACTCTCGTTTCTCGCTATGCGCTGCTATTCGTGGGGACTAATTTCTCTCTCAAACGCATTAGAACAATTGTTCTACAATTAAACTTTATTTCTTGCAAATGCAAATCAATCTTTACAATTTTTTCACAGTCATTGGTATAAGGATTATCATATATATAGATAGGGAGCAAATCAGGGTTAATTTTTTGCTTTTTGCCAATGCCGTAAACACAATATCAAGATTTATTTGTTCAGATTCTGCCAAATTCTGATCTAAAAGCCTCCATGTGCGTCGAAAACTTCACACACTATTCATCTGTGACTGATAAAAGGTGCAAATATATAGTTTAGGTATTGTTATCTACCATGTGAACATCTACCATTCTGATCAGAACTTGTTTGGAGAAAAAGGCCTCATGAAATATGTATAAATGCAGGCGTTTATAGCGTAGGGGTGTCGCAATTCAAAGTTCTCACAAGGACATCGATGCACTAAATTTGACACCAGACACGTATAACCGTGATTCCAAAGCGATTTATTGCAAAGTAATAATCTGATGTCAAACACGTCTAACTAAAATACCAGCAAAAAAACCTAATCTAAGCGACATTACACGGAGCTAAGCCAAAAACAATAATTATTACATAACAATACAAGAAAGGACGAGCGCACAAAGCCTAACAATAATCGATTAATAAAACGAAAAACAACAAGGGGAGAGAAAAATACACTTACGAATTGTCCTCTCTGTACACCTGAATAGAAGTCGCAAATGAATGCAGTAATTAACTTCGCAGATAACTCTCTCGCATTTCACTCTCTCAAGCAACAACGCACGAGGTTCTATAATAGCCCTTTTGATCTTACGCGTCACTAGTGTCTAACCAAACTTAATCTTTAACTTAACAACAGTTACAATATGTGTTCGATCTATTGTGAAAAAAAAAATGCATATATATATATATATATATTTCTTTTCTTTTTCACAATAGATTAAAGACATATTTCACATATGTATGTATATTCCAATTGCGACTCTCTGAGCTTTCCATCAACCGCTCAAACAATATTTTCACAATAGATTAAACACATATTTCACATATGTCTGTATATTCCAATTGCGACTCTCTGAGCTTTCCATCAACCGCTCAAACAATATTGAAACCAACTGCAGCTTTAATGAATGGATTCGGTTTGGATTTATTTTTTTTCGGCCGTTTTGTCGTTGATGTCCTGAAAATTTTGCCGAGAATTGAAGCTACCAGACCCGTCAAATAATCTTTCACCGGAATGTCAGTGTAATGATAAAGCCTATCTGCTTTCTCTCTTTTGTCAAACATGTCCATGAACTAGCACTTGATAATTGCTGGTCGGAAAACAAACTCTTGCAACTCTTTGGTTTGAAAATACAACGGCTCGTTTACATATGAACAGGTCAAAGGTAAAACTCATTTAATTGTTGTAAACGAAGTTTAAGCTTTAGCAGGACTGTGTTATGGAAAAGCTTCTCGAAATAAATCAAACAATACAACTCCTTAAGTGAGTTTGAAATGAAATTGAGAAAACTCATTTTTGAAACTGAGATCATCTAGTTTTTTAGTACAATGTTAATATACACGGTTTCCTTGTAAAGCAAGTTTGACTTTGACTACAGTATTTTTGGTTTTCCAAGCAAGTGTAGTTAGTTTGATTAAATCCTTTAGAAATAATTGTAAGTTTTAACCCGATGGAAGCACCTTGTAAACATGGAATTTTACTGCTTTTACCATTTCAAAGACAAGCACCATTTACAATACTAAATATAGGTAATGATTTTTAGCGTCGGTTAGAAAACTAACGTAAGTTACTGATGAGAGAAAAGTTAATGCCAACTTAAATTATGTGCAGTACTTAATTACCTTCCGATACTAACAGAACTTTTTATAATAACCAACCCAACCTAACTGGCTCAGTCGGAGGAATTATAGGAATAGTTAATCATGTCACTTCAGTATGACTGACTTTAGCAGCAAATTATCTGTTCCCTGTGGCAAGGGTGAGCTGATTCATCATCTCATAGGACAGAGTAAGAAAACATGAGATCAAGAGATCCTTGTGGGCTGGTAGAGTTGAGACATCTAAAGATAATCGGCAATGTGAGGCAGCCCACGTTCACATATCAAGTCGTACAGCTCACCCACTGTTCTTAACTCGTTTCGCATAGCGACAAGATCCAGTATGGTAGTGCTCTCTGGGTAGTTCATGTCGCTTGGCCCGCTCTTTTGATACTGCATCCCCAAAAAGGTCCCTAAAACAAAGAAAACACACATTCACCTTAGTTGTACGTCACGAAATATGACTTGTTTATAAATGAACGCCACGAGACCATCAAATTATATAAGTGACCTACTTTATGAACTGCTGGCAAGAATATACTCATGGACCATTGTAATGAGAAAAGAGCAACATATCTGCAGTATGGTTTCATTTCGAGTATGGGTCTATGTGATGCACTCGACATAGGGAGTAGAGTGTGAGAAAAAGTAGAGACGCCATTCCAGACTCACTAGTTATAAGATAAGTTTTTCTGCTGTTTCAATATTTCTTATTTAAACGAGAAGACTTAGCTATGTAAATTTCTTTTTTAGTGATATGTAGTTTTCTGTGTGTTGTCAAAACACCTCGCGACTATTGTTCTCCTAGTGAACAGGAACAAAGAAGCGATGCAAAGTATGAGACTGAAAACATGTGCCAAGGGCCCCATTACATGATACGGGGTGACTCCACAAGTTTACTGGTTCAATAAAAGTGATTACAAAGGGAATGTGTCTCTCAGCCGGTTACCATGAGGTTGCAAATGGAATTTCCCGGCCGGAAGTATCCATATCTTTGTAAACTGGATCCCCGTGAACGTTGATGGCCGGGAATATGCAACAGGCCACTGTGCAAATGCATTTACACATAAGCGTTCCTATTTGTTGACTATTTCACGAAACTTTACTTACGTTCCAAAAGTTTTGATTTTTTTTCTTTTATATATTGGGGGATGTCCCTGATCAGCAAGTTCTCATGTAACCAAGGACCTGAAAGAAAAGAAGAATCGTCTTAGGAATAAATACTGAGTCTAACTCAATGGCTTCCCGCACAAACGTAGAATCGTAATAAAGGCTCGACCACACGAATCAAATGATTCGAAACTATTATTTATGGAATTCATGAGGATCCCCCACTTCCCCCTTCCATTATCATTGTTGATTCTCTCATCTCGTGTATTGTCTCTCGCTCGCGTTTTTTCGCTGCGTTGACAAGAACTTTTAAAGTTGTAACAAGGACATTATTTTGCAACTGAACATAATATGAGTAATATCCAAACATGTCTTGCAAACTTAAAAGTGTTGCTTGTTTTATGTAAATTATTTCCTATTTTAATTTCACGGATTAAAGAGAGTTCGATGTTCGAGACCTTCTGACTATTTTGTTAACAAGGCATCATGGTTATAACTGTTCAATAATCCATAGATAAGTATTGAGAAGGATTTAAGGAAATGATATCAAACAGCTAACCTGTTGTTCCTGGTGGTGTGATCTCTCTTAAGTAATAGAAAACGTCGAATCTTTTTAAATGTTTCGCCCTTCTTGCCAAGCCACGGATAGCCCTTTTGTCCTCTGTGGTTGGATTTTTGAAAAAGCCTTTATCTAGCTGTATAGAGTTGTCCAATTGTTGTATTACAGCTCGAGCACTGCTTGACGATGTCAAAATAGATTCTACAGTGCAACAAAAAAGAAAGGAAAAACAGCATTTACGATCACAGAATAAGTAACGACGATACTGACATCAAACTTTCGGAGAGAAATCTGATGGTTGCCCATGAATTGTTCAAATCAGAGTCTGCTGTTTTAGGTGTTTCAAAATCAGCAGACTTATTCCAATAAAACGCCGACCGATTCGAAGAGGTTAAATGAAAGTTTAAGTAAATCAACTGCCAGAAGAGGGATGAATGAAATTTAAAATGGGCTGTTATGCTATGCCATTACAGTAAGCTTTCAGGCTCTGAAAAAGTACAAGTTTCAGCCATACCAAGTACGAAACAAGAATTTGGTTGTAATCACGTTCATCCGCTGGTAATTCAAAGTTGACTGATAATTATTGTAGTTGTTGTGTTTTTTTCGTTCTTTGACAAAAATACCGTCATTTGAAAATGTTGTTCTAAACCTGTGTTTGTTCAGATCCATAAGCAAATAAATATACAGCGATACGAAATATAGGATATCACTCATAAAGAGTGTCCTCATTTCTAATTGCTTTAGTAATTCCATATCTTTAGCAGGTTTATTCTAACTCATTCTCATCCACATTCCGTACGAGTTATTGACCAGTTTAAGGTCGAGATGGCTGAATATTGACCAAATTTTTTTTTTATATTAAAGTTCAGACGGCAACCAGGTGGACAATCAGACATAGTTTGATGCTACTCTGGTTTACAGATTTAATTAATGAAACCGAAGAAGTCACAATTCATAGACCCAAAGTTTCGACACTCCTGTCTAGTGCCTTCATCAGCTCATACCTATTCAATTAAAAATCATCATTCGGTGCAGACTAACTATAACTTTCACCTTTGCCAAATCCATATTCAGAAGTGGCACCACTCCAGGTCCCAGCTCCACTATCACTCGGTAATGTGATTTCGCTGAAGGTCTCTCGAAGATTTTCCAAAAATTCTTTTACACGCACTTTTCTGTCAAATGGTAAAAACTTCCTCTCTGGAAAAGGATCTTTTTTATTCGCTGTGGTCATGTTTCTTTCTTTCTGAAGGTCTGAATCAGATCTTGCTCGATCTTTTAATCCTCTTTTTTCTTCAAGTTTCATCTCTAAAACTCATAGTAAAAAATGTAATATAGTGCTGAATAAAGTGGTGCATTCTACGTCATTTGCAAAAGAGAATTGAGACATTGAACACCTTCCTTACTTGGATAATCATCAAGCTCTCGGAAACAAATTATATGCTAGTAAGAAATCACCCACAAGGAAGGTGAAACTTAAGAGCGAATTTTACCAATAGTTAAACATTTGGTGGCAACATCTGAAAAAATTAATTTGGCCCACGCGACAGATCAGGCTGAAAATGAAGTGATTCGTCCCATTGTTAGACACAACAAGAGACGTTTCTAATTTATCTCACACAAGGAGTCATGCATAATGGCGGGACTATTAAAGGTGTATTTACCTTCTGTTCCTGATATTAACAAATCGAACCTCGCATTTCTGTATTCATCTTCGTCGATGTGCACAGTCAACGTCACTTCACCACCTGCAAGCTGCTTTATTTCCTCAGTAACAAGAAACTCTTGTAAATTTGTCTGTAGCTTTTCGTCTTGATAACTTTGCCATAATACGTCAAGAGCAGAAATATTTTCTGCTTGAATCGTAAATCGGATCGATCCTTCACTAATTGCACGCAAGCAATTTCCAAATGGAAGGACAGCTTCTTTGAAAGCGTTGACAAACTCTTCGATACTGAGACTTCTGCGAAGGACCATCCATGTAGTGACGACCACAGCACCACCAGTAACATTGCGGAAAGTACAGTGAGGTGTGACAACTGCAAAAAAAGTAGACATCATAGGGTTACATTAGCCGCTTGTGGAGTCGATTAAAAAAGCGGGCCTGAGCAAAGTAACAAACGTTGGGGAAGAGTTTGCTAAGGAGAGCACTTCTTCATAGACTCCTCGCGTAACTTGCTTTCCTGCCTCTTTGCAGGAAAGCGAATTACGATTTCTCCAGCAACTGAGAGCCTAGCAAAGTCTAAATTTGAAAGGATTGCTGTTTTCGAAAGTTATACGTTACTGAGACAGACGACAAGAAAGCTTATGAATAAAGAGAAGTGGGTGGATTATAGACACAAAGTATTCTTTTTCGATCACAGAAAAAAAATGTAAAAGATTTTCCAAGAAAAGTACTTTAACAAACATTGTCCAGGCTCAGCAATTTCCATGTTTATTTAGTGAATACCGAGCAAACTTCCTTTTCTTTGTTGGATCTCATCGTTGATTCTGGTAAGGGTGACAATATTAGTTTTGAGTATGCAATTTCCACTCGAAGACTCCAGTAGCGTGAGCCTCTTGAAAGCACTGTGTCAGCGGGAATTACTGCTTCAGGTTCTAGGTTCCTCATAATTTGGGTCTGCTTATCAACAAGGTTAATTAACACTGTCTTACCTCCTATTAATCTTTCTCCAATGTTTATTCCACCAGAAAGAACAGAAGCGGCCTGAGCTGGAATGCGAAAAAAATCAATCTTTGGACTGATAAATATACAATAGTTTAATCAGGGAGAGAAATATTGAATATTGATTTTTGAAATACCTCTCTTGGCAGACTTTTCATGTTCCTGGCTTAAATTTGCGGTCAACAAGGCCATTTGATCTCTGGTATGTTAATTGTTTAACCCCTGAGAGTAACTAGCATCTAATTTGCAAATAAGGCGTGACCACTGAATCACTCGTTTCGCCCATAAATTAAGAAAATAATGGTAACCTTAATAAGCTCTTGATTATTAACTAAATTTCCCTTTGTCGGTGCCATAACAAATGCATAAAGAACAGAATGGAGAATATATGAGCTGATGTTAGGGTATAAATGGTTAACTGATCAGCAGTGGGGTAAGAGCTCACTCCTTGTATCTCTTATAGATCTGTTTCAAGAAATGAAAGCTACAAAAAGGTCTTTTTAGACTCAATTCTTTTGCGATAACTTTACAGTAGCTGTTTTTAAATCGCACGGTGTGTTCTTGCGTGAATGACCGGGTTACTAAGGTGTTTGTAAAGTAGAAGTGACCAAGGACGAGCTTTTAACGTAACTAAAGACAAATTTCAAGCACTTATTGATTCGTTGGAGTCTCAACTCACGGTATCTAGCAAATTGCACGAAGGATGTAAACACTACGTACAATGTAGAGCAAACTTCTCCTTCAACTCTTACGGGCGACTCGCCACTTTTGAAAATAACATAGAGGAGGCCCTGGGAACGAAGTTAGTGTTTATTCGCCCGCCAGATTGTCTCAACATGTCTTACCAGCACTCTATCGATGTTTTCAAGAAGGTGCAAATAAACAGGTATACCCTCATCAACAAAATCACAATAAACCACATAGAAATATTTCGCAGATTTTTGCACTCTGTCAGGTTAAAACTAAGCTAAAACCTTGTAGAAATATCGAGTAGGGAAGCAATATCTAGAGGTAGAGTGACCATGTGTGGCCGAGGGTTTAAATTTTCCGTAAAGACAAGTGGAAGTGATTACCCACTCGTATCAGCAACATATTCCGAAATCACGTCTTCGCAAGCTTAGTTTCTGATTATACAGTTCTCGAAATTTTTTCAGACGGTCGATTGAACAAACACTTAACTTAAGTCTGGCAACTTCACCGACTAAAAACCCTAGAATTCTATTGGCCATGTTCGATTTCAAATCCAAAGTTTGGTCAAGGAAATTTCATTAACTGTTTAGAAAGAGGAAGAATTGAGTAAGGAATTGTTCCTTACCGCGTGCTCTTCGTATGTTGTACTCCCTTTCTCTCTTTTTCCGCTCGGCATCTTCTTCCTGTTTTCTCTTCTTCTCAAACTCCTCTAGCAGTATGCATACATCTGGTTTCTCCACCTCTTTTGCTAAGGTTTTCAGGAGAGTGAGGTCTTCTATCCCCAAATTGTTCTGTTGTTCTAGCACTGTGAACAATGCATTGACATCCACGATATCTTCTTCGCTTTCACGAGCTATCAGATTTTTTCCTCTGCAGATTGAAATGAGTCGTTGCAGTTCATTGGACTCGTCGAGTGCATGACTTATCTTCTCTAGTAACTGTTTGTAGTCCTTTCTCTTAATTTCAAATCGCTCTATTCTGCGAAGAAGATCCCACTTTTCTGTCTCTTTTAGTAGTTCCTTCATTACATTAAGACGATCAATTCCAAGAATATTTTTCTCCTCCAGCATAGTAAGTAGCGAATCAATGTCAGTTATACCTCCCTCAGAGCCATCAGGAAGGTAAGCTCTGAGGATAAATATCAACTTTCTTCGTTGAGTTTGCCAATCAATTTCCTCGCTAAATTGATACAGAAGAACTCGGTATTCGACAACAGACATAGCTGCAAGAAGGGTGGAATGAGACTACTTTCGAGAAAATCAGTGATCATCAAGATAAAGTCGCGTTTTGCTCGTCATCATAACTGATCGACTTCTCTCGTTGCTTTCATGGTTATGCTTAGTAGTTACGCTAACTAATTCTATATTTACATAATCCTTGACGAGTTTAGCGACAATCGGGCGTCTAGAGGTCAATCTGATATTTGTAAAGTAAGGTATTCGACAACAAACAAAGCAGTCGGTAGGATGAAGAGAAATTACTACGGCTAAAAGCAACGATCAGTGCGGATCAAGTCGCGCTTCGCTCCTCAAAATGGCAGCCAGTTTTCTTATTGCTATTGACGTGGTTAAATAAACTACCTTAAAATTATTAAACCTTAACTGGTTTAATAACTTTGCCAATCGATTTCCTCGCTAAACTGAGACAGCAGATTTCAGTATTCGCAGAGTGAATACCAAAAGTTATAAGCGTATAAGAGCATAAAATCAGTGATTTTCGATTATCAATCCGCACTTCACTCGTCGACACACATGTAGGTGGAGCGTCTTCGGTTGCTTCTAAAGTTATGCACAGTGGCTACATGATATGGTCCAATAATCCCACAATCAATGAGTTTAACCGCAACTTATAACTAGGGTCTAAAGTTTAAGTAGGTTCTTTGTATTTATTTCAGATCCTGAAAATATGGTTGTTTTTCAATTTTTTATTGACCTACCGTAATACTTTCGGAATATCTAGTGATTTATTCCTTCAGGTAAAGCGTGCTCGTTTCCACTTTTGTCACATGCATATTAGTAACTTCCTAAACTTCTGAACGCATTCCTAAGTTCAAAGGCCCTAAACGTTTCTTCCCGCCATCCTTTCGCTTAGCGCCACTGGCCAGTCTCTTCTTTACTTTTTGTTCTCAGCTACACACCGTTGTGGAATTGCCTCTCTCTTAGAGTGTGCAATCTCTTGTTTGCCATTCTCTACCGCCTATATGGCCGATAGCTCCACATTTCCTTTACATCGTCGCGGGAGTCCATCGTTACTGCTTGAATGAGCTCCGCAAAATCAGTAAGACTGTAGTAAAGTTTTGAGGCTATGACCTTTCAAAATTGCGTCACCCTCCAGTCATTTGTAGGGAGGCAGGGTAAGGGACAAAAGCTTGCTCCGCCATACTTACATCTTGGACATTTTTCTCATAAGACTCTAAAGTTTGACAATAGTGCAATCGTTAAAACACTTTTTCCAGCAGTGCCGATGGGGATTTGATGCCGATTGCTTCAGTTAATGGTAAGTAATTTTCGAATATCAGTTCGGCTTCTTATTCTCACAGTTAAACTAGAGCGATCCTTGTAAACAAGTCTTATACGGATATTTCTGCTGCTAATCTTGGTTGTGAACCAAATCCGTAGGGCTATTTGGCTACCCTCTATCCCTTTTACATGCCAACCTATCGGTAACAGACCAGACCAGATGCCTTATGAAAACCTCTTTCTGACACGTCTCGTCACTTTTTCGCCATTTTCGTTATTACAACTAGCGATGATCGTCATAGTTACAGGTACACATAGTTATATAGTATACATTATCAAGAGGCAAATTAAAATGATTTTGCAGCATTTTGACTCATTAAAAATACGATTCTTTTAACTCTTTTTCTGGTATTTGACAGCTTTTGCGTGGGTTAGAAGAGCACAGAACACGTCATCACAATGTAATGTGCTGCACATAAAATTAATCACCTCAGAATAACCTTAAAGTGTGAAAATGTGCGATGTAGTATTAGCTTACTCGCATGTATCTTAGCTTTGTACTCAGTCTTCGCTTTACTTACATTTATCTTAACTTAGAAGTCTGGAAGCTGAAGCTTTATGAATTTTAAGTACATGTCCATTTATAGCGAGATTTTTCCTCCCGAAGATTCAACCGAGGATATTCCTAGAGCTCGTTAAAAAAATTCCTGTCCAAAGTGAAGCTCTCATCGAGGAAAACCGTTTAACAACATAAAAACCTTACATCTATGTAGGTTTTGCCTTTTGCCACTACCTACAAAACAGATACAACAAAACTCGAAAAGTTGTTGTGAAACTACGGCATCGTATCTGAGATAACTCAAACCTTGTTGAAATATTTTCAGAGGCAGGAACAGATTCTTTTCAAAGCGAAAATATATTTACTATCAGAGAAGTCATAAAATGGATTTATCCAGCATAGGGTATGTGACAATATTTAGGAACATTGCTGATAAACACTTCCCGAAGATCCATTTAACTCTGATTAAAACTAAGCTCCGGAAAGAGCTCCTGCCTCTAAAATGTTTGTTACAGCCGCTAAGGCCAGCTGATACATCAAAAGATTTAAATTCGCCACAAACGTGGAAAAATTCACAAGCGCTACTGTTTCCATGATGAGCATTGTTTCATTTGACAGGCGTATTTTTATTTCTGTCTGCACTCGAGGCAATGGCTTGCTCGCTCGAAACGTTCCATTTTTGAGTACATCTACAAATGACGATTTTCAAACTCAAAAGGATAGTGGTTCCTGTTGATCAATGTTTTAAAAAGCAAACCAGATTCAGTTAGAGTAAAGATTGCTCTTCCCTCGGAAGGTAGTTGGGGTTTCAGAAAATCGCTCTTCGAATTTTGTGCGTTTTCATGTGCAAAGGGACAGGCCTTCCCATTCTCAAATCTCCCCTATCATTTACGCAAATTGAAGACAAAACTTTTCTTTTCCAAAGCCCGCATGTAGAAGTTGAACTTTTCCGAAACTCAGAAAAGCGGGCGCTACGAAGCCCGACAGACCAATTTTGGCCCATTTTTCTCTAATTTTCGGCGAGATGTCGACACATTCAGCCAAGTGATATATTCAACTGTAGCGGAGCCAATTAAACGTTGAGGTCAGGAAAAATTAACCAGCATCATTGAAACATCGGATCAGCTATGTTTATCATATAAGAGTTGAGGAGATTACTCTTTCGATCATAAGATCTCCAGCTAAGAACCCAACCAGATGAATTGAAGCGGAAAGAAAACGTTTTCCCGATGTTATCGACCGTGAAATTTAGCATGTTTAACTTGCAACTTAATGAGTGCGTTCATTCTGAAACTTGTCGCGACGAAGGTTTTTCTCAACATATACCCACCCATGTGAGCAAGGAAAGCTACGATTGGATAATAAACCATTTTGAAAGCCGAATTTGACCGCAAACTTTTTTTCTGACGAGTGGCCCTTATATGAGATGATGGGACGATGGGGGGAGGGGTGGAATCAATATTTCCTTCTCGCTTTCTCTAATGCACTGGCATTTGTGGAGACTAATTTCACTGTCAAAGGCACGAAAATAATTGTTCTGGAATTAATCTTTATTTCCGACAAACGTGAATTGATCTTTACAATTTTTTTTACAATCACTTATATAAGGATTAACATATAAAAAGTGAAAAAAATCAGGGGGGTGTTTTGCTTTTTGTCGATGCTGTAAACACAATTTTAAAATGTGTTATTCAAATTTAAAGAAAGCGACATAACTTTTAAGTCTGTAATACATGTTTCGACAGAAACTAATGTCATCTTCAGTGAATTAATGTACAAAGTGTTGGAATTTGAATTTAGTCCCTTAGTCAATGACAGGGCCTCTCACATTTTCAAGAATCTGCAAGATTCTGCACAGCAGATAACTTCCATGTTTTGGATCACGTCTCTACCGGTTTTCGACTCAAAATAAAAGAGGCTATTTATATTCAAAGAGAACAACCATCCTTGAATCAACAATTACACCATGTAAAAAAAAAATGATCCTTTTAATTCTCTCAATTTCATGCTTTACCTCTTCTCTTGTTGTCACCATTTATGATAATTAGCATTTTTTTACTTACTAGATGATTCAACTTCCAACACTTTGTACTTTAATTAACTGAAGTCTCTGTCGAAACATGTATTACAGAATTAAAAGTTTTGTCGCTTTCTTTAAATTCTTGACTTGCTGCTAATATCAAGACCCTTTGGAAATATTATTCAGACTGCGAAATTCTGACCTAAAAGCTTCAAGGCGCGTCGAAAACTTCACACATTAATCAACCGCGCTTGATAAAAAGTGCAAATGAAGTTTAGTTATTATCTACCGAGCGAACATCTACTATTCTGATCAAAATTTTTTCGGAAAAAAGGCTTTATGAAATATGTGTTTTATCTACTGTGAAAAAATATGTCTATATTCTAAAAACGACTCTCTGAACTGTCCTCCAACCCCTTAAGTAATGTTGAAACAATTGCAGCTTTTACGCATGAATTCGGCTCGGATGTTAATCAAGATTGCAAACGGAGAAGGACGTAATCTTGCCTACATGGTTTCAAAATATGTTGATTTTCGACCGTTTTGTCGTTGGTGTTCAGAAAATTTTGTCAAGAATTGAAGTTACCAGATGCGTCAAATGATCTTTCACCGATTTGTCAGTGTCATGATAAAGCATATCGCTTTTCTCTATTTTGATCAAATATGTCCATGGACTAGCACTTGGTAATTGCTGGTTGGAATATAAGCTCTTGAATCTCTTTGCTGTGAACACATCACGGCTCGTTTATATGTGCACAGAATAATACTCGTTAAAGATAATACTCGTTTAATTAATGTGAGCGAAGTTTAAGCATAAGCAGGGCTGTGTTGTGGAAAAGCATCGCCAAATAAATTAAACGATCCAACTCCTTGAGTGAATTTGAAATGAAATTGAGAAAACTCATTTTTCAAACTGAGATCGTCTAGTTTTCTGGTACAATATTAATATATACGGTATCCAAAGCAGGTTAGACTTTGACCACAGTTTTTTTTTGTTTGGTTTTCCTAGCTCCCAGCTAATGTAGTTAGTTTAATTAAATCCTTTAAAAATAACTGTAAGTTTGAACCCGATGGAAACACCGAGTAAACATGAAATTTTACCGCTTCCACCAATTCCAACAATATCAATTAAAGGTAATGATTTCTCGCGCCGGTTAGAAAACTAACGCAATGAGAGAAAAGTTAATGCCAATTTTAATAATGTGCAAAACTAAATTACCTTCCGATACTAACATTACTTTTTATAATAACCAACCCTACCTAACTGGCTAAGTCGGAGGAATTATAGGAAAAGTTGATCATGTCAATTTAGTATGACTGACTTTAGCAGCAAATTATCTGTTCCCAGTGGTAAGTGTGAGCTGATTCATCATCTCATAGGACAGAGTAAGAAAACATGAGATCGAGAGATCCTCGTGGGCTGGTATGGGGGGTTGAGATATTTAAAGAACATCGGCAGCGTGAGGCAGCCCGTGTTCACATAGAAAGTCATACAGCTCCCCCACTGTTCTTAAGTCGTGTCGCTTAGCTAAAACATTCACTAACTTTTCGTTCGAGTAGTCCAGTCCCCTCATTTGATGCCGCATCTCGGAATATTGGCCTAAAATAAAGAAAATAAACGTTCACCTCAATTGTGCGACACGGAATATTACTTGTTTATAATTTAAAACCCGTCAGACCATCAAGTTATATGAGTGACCTACTTTATGAACTGCTAGCAAGGATATATCCATGGAGCATTATAATGAAAAAAGAATAACACATCTGCAGTACGGTTTCATTTCTAGTGTGGTCTATGTCATGCACTTAACATATGGAGTGGAGCTCAGATAAAAGTAGACACGCCATTCCAGACTCACTAGTGATTACAGAAGTTTCTCTGCTGTTCTAGTATTTCTTATTTAAACGAGAAGACCAAGCTTTGTCGGGTTTTTTAGTTTTTTTGTTTTTCGTGATATGTAGTTTTTAGTGTGTTTTCAAAACGCCTCGTGACTATTGTTTTCCTGGTGAACAGAAACAAAGATGCGATACAAAGTATGAGACTGAAAACATATGCCAAAGGGTCCATTACATGATACGGTGCTGGTTCAATAAAAGTGATTATTATATAAATGAATAAGGGGGGTAAGTTTCTAAAGAGACTGTGGTGCTGCGTCGGTGGGAGAGTATAGCAGGTAGTTAAGTGTTAACAACTGAGTTGAAAACGTAAATTGGCCACCGTAATGAGTTTAAAGGCTGACATCTCCAGCTATCGCTCCGACTAAGGGCTAACGCTCGAAACGTCAGCCTTTTAACTCTTTACGATCGCCAATTTACTAATTCTTCACAATCGTTAAGAGTTTTATCTCTTATGAAATCCGCAAATTCGCAGGAATTTTTGACAGTGGTTTCAGGTAGGTTAAAAAAGTTGGTAAGATTTGTGGCTATACGTACAAAATGTTAAACAGTAGTGACTGCTTATGTCCACGTTTTTATGGTTAACCTAAAATTCATAAACCGGGAATTCCATCGATGCCTATTGCCTCCTTTCTTACTTCTCCGACTTAATGCAATTTTTGGTTATCTTGAGAGAATTTTGTCGCTTGTTATTGGGAATACTGATTACTCTGTCAAAAATTCCTGCGAATTTGCGGATTTCATGAGAGATAAAACTCATAACGTTTGTGAACAATTGGTATCCTTTAAATCGCGATGATGGCGGCTTACTTCCTGACGCCCACTTACACCCCGTCAGAAAAAAGTACAGCTAAATAGTGAGCGTATAAAAAGAGCTCTTGTTGCAGCGTTTAGATCACCCCTGATGAAGGCACTAGACAGTAGTGTCGAAACGTTGGGTCGATAAGTTATTAGTTCTCGGTTACTTTCGTTAAATCTTTAAACCACAGTAGCATCAAACCATGTATAATTGTCCACCTGGTTGCCACGTGAACTTTAATATATTTTGCTTTGTTATATATTTAGACTTTCCCTTAAACAATCATATGGCAAAAACAAACTAACGTGCTATTGAATTTGGCGAGTGGGCAACAACTGTGCAATTGTTTCAGCATCAGAACTCTTGGGGAAAAAAAACTAGCTGTTTCCCTAGCGACCATACATTAAGCGTATAGTACAAAGGGGGTGTGTCTCTCGGCCGGTTGCCATTGGGAGCCAGTCAGGCTCGATTCCAAACAGTTGTAATCACCGTGAATGTCGATGGTCTAAAACATGCAACAGGCCACTGCTACATGTTTTACCTGTAGGCGCTCCTATAGGACGACTATTTTACCAAACGTTACTCACATTTCAAAAACACTGAAACATAATATTCTCTGTCTTTCGGGATCTCATTGATAGACAAGTTATCAGGCAACCGAGGACCTGGAAGAAAAGGAGAATCTTCTTAGGAATAAATACTCAATGGCTTCCCACACAAACATAGAATCGTAATAAATGTTCGACCACACGATTCAAAGGATTTCAAACTATGGTTTACAGAATTCATGAGGTTTCATACCCCCCCCCCCCTCCATTATTATTGTTGATTCTTTCATCACGTGTATTGCCTCTTGCGCTTTTTCGCTACGTTGGTAAGAACTTTGAACTTGTTTTTCGCGACTAACTTTCTTTTTTCAGCTGTTATTGAGCAAAACAGAATAAATGAATTACACTATGATGCCATTGTATCCAGATCATTAACCTTAGCAACGCGACCTAGCTGGTACTTTTTTCCTTAAGTAGCTAGGCGAGAAGACCAATAGCCCAGTTTTCGCGCAGTCACTTTTTTGGTAAACATCTCGATTTGTCTTTCACGCTCCACAACTGGTACGAAACAGAGACTGCTTGTTGCTTAGGGAAAAGAGCAATAGATGATGACTGTCACGGCCACGCCAGGGAAATAATTTTCCTTGTTATAAATGGTTCCCGCCACAAGTATATTCTTAATTCAAAATTTTAAAGCAAGTTAGTGCAAAATTAGTTTAACGGACCGAAAAGTATTTTCTGTTTTGGTTTTTCCTGGGGTACTTCAAAATACCACTTTTGCCTTCCGTACTTCCGTTGTATTTTATCCGAATAGTTTACGAATCTGTACAGCGTAATCTAACGTTGTAACTCGATAACGTACATTCAAATTTAAAGTCAAATAGTAACAAGGACATATTTTGCAACTGAACATGACATGAGTAATATCCAAACATGTATTGCAAACTTAAAAGTGCCGCTTCCTTTGTGCAAATTACTTTTTCATTTGAATTTCATGGATTGAAGACAACTCGATGTTCAAGGCCTTCTGACTATTTTGCTAACAAGGCATCATGGTTATAATTGCTCAAAAATCAATAGATAAGTATTGAGAAGAATTTAAGGAAATGATATTAAACAGCAAAACCTGTTGTTCCTGATGGTGTGATCCTTCTCAAGTAAGAAAAAACGTCCATTCCTTTAAAATTTCTAACTTTTCTTGCCAAGACACGGATCCTTGTTTTGTCCTCAGAGGTTGGTTTTCCGAAATAATCTTCGCCCGAGATTAGATGCATAAATCTTTCCAATTTTTGTATGGTAGCTTGAGAAGTGATTGACGTTGTCAAGGTAGATTCTAAAATGCAACAAAAAAGATGGAAAAACATTATTAACGGAATGACTGACCTCGATACTGATATCAAACTGTCTAAGAGAAATCTGATGGTTGCTCGTAAATTGTACAACTGATCAGGGTTTGCTGTTTAAGGTGTTTTAAAATCAACAGACTTCTTCCATTAAGAAAACGACTGATTCTAAGAGGCCAAATGCAAGTTCAAGTAAATCAACTATCAGATGAGGGATCAATGAAATTTAAAAGGGGCTGTCATGCTGTGCTATTACAGTAAGCTTTCAAGCTCTGAAAATGCGCATGTTTCGGCCAGACCAAATATGAAATAAGAATTTGGTCATAATCATGTTTATCCGTTAGCTAATTTAGATTGAGAGTCTCAATTGGAGATAAAAACAAAACTTCATATTCAAAGTTGATTGATAATTATTGTTGTTGTTGTTTTGTTTTTCGTTTCTTGACTAAATACTGTCATTTGAAAATATTATTCTAAACCTGTGTATTCGTTCAGATCCATACGCAAGTAAACATATAGCGATGCGTGATTTAAGGTATCATTCATAAAGAGTGTCCTTATTTGTAATTGCTTTAATAATGCCATGATCTTTGGCAGGTTTATTCTATCTCATTCTCAAGCGCATTCCTTACGCGTTATGGTGCATTTTAAGGTCAAGATGGCTGGATATTAGCTGATTTTTCTATTTTTTTTTGTGTGTGTTTTATAGCACCTATATATCCACTAATATCCTTTCACCTTAACCTTTAGATTGACCATTTAGTTGGACAATATAACGCATATAGAATGTAGAGGCCACTGAGTAAGAATAAAGATGCTAAGGCTTACGCCAAAACTGATTTTAAAAAGTTACAAATGAGGGCGCTTTGACTGGTTGATCAACAAAAGATTTATTTATTGTATAGTAAAAGGATCTCGCCGACTACAGAGAGAATCAAGAATGAATTGTTTGTGTTCGAGCGCTTGGAAATTATTTGGCAAATTAAAAAAAAGCTGATTTAATAGGTTTGCACTATTGATGGGTAAACGTCAAAAGCGTTGATTGAAATTAATTAGAAAGCTGCACAAGCTCCCAATTTTTTTTTTTGGAGGGGGGGGGGGGCGGTATTAAAGTGGGAAATCCCAAGCGGGTAAAATGGGCCTATCTTGTCCACCCGGCTAGCCAAGCAGCACTCAGGATTCGCTTCATCTTACCCACGGGTGCTATTACCAAAGTAAGATGTAGAATCATCATATGGCCGTACCGCCCCACGCGCGTAATTCCAAAGAAAACCATAATGAAAGCCGGTTCGGAAAAACAGTCCGGCCCCGTACTCACACGGCTATTTTATATTTTCCAACAGCGTGACCTTGAACTTGAAATAAAAAAGGTGAGGAAATGAGTCGTGCTTCTCAATGAAATATGAATTTCTTTTGGTGACTTCTCGCAAAAAAGAAAGGTATTTAGAGTAGAAACTTTATATTACTTCTCCAGTTGGCGCCCTTCTTCTGTACACAAGTGCGTCCTTTTTAGGTTAAAAAAACAGTTTTGAAATTTTCAACAGTTGGTGGTTATAGGATAAAATGCTTATTGACAAAGTTTGGTCGGGCTGGACGAGAAAATATTTGGCTTTCGGTCAATAAGTACATGATATTGCATAGTACAACCCATAGCCACTCTCTCATAATAAGGTACCCTCCCTAAATTAACTAATGGTGATCATTCCAGAGTCCACCATTTAATTTTTATGAGACTGACCTGCATTTATCCACCTTTTTTCATTCTCTCTAAAGGTTCTTAGAGTGATTCTGATCCTTTTCAATTCTTTCCCTATGATATGATATTTACGTCCTAGAAATAATTGAGAATGTAATTTCTTAGTCTTAAATTCATGCCCAACAGAATGGTCTCCAATTCGTGAAACGGTCAGTCCACCCTACATTAAAGATCTATTGTCATCAACTGCTAATTATGCTCTTCTATTCGTCCTCTGTTCGTTCCAAGAGTCAACTTCTTTACTCTTGGAGATCGTGCCTCACTGTAGATGCCTCGCCCGTTTTAAGAACTAATTTTAGAACGATTCCTTTCAGGAAAGCTTCTACCTCAGTATTTTGTAGTACCAGAAACATATAACTTGGGTAATAGATGAGTGAATCTGGTAGTACTTAATTTAGAGCACTTTCGAATGTATTTGCAGTATTAGCACTGCAAAAATTATTTTTATTACGCCATGGCTATTACACAAACAAAGGCTATTTTAAACACATTACATCACGGAAAGATGAGGAATCAATTTCTCACCTCATAACTGATCTTAAAAGCCAGCAATCGATTATCACTCACAGCCACACATGGCCATCAGGCGAAATATGATAGAAAAAAGAGGTGCTAAATTTCCATTGCACAAGAATATTAAGCCAGCATTAAGCCCTCATCTGGATAGCCCTTTATTCGTGCGTTATATTTTTTTAAAGAAGATTTGTATTATCAGCGATAGTATCATCTTTGAAAGTCAATCAACTTATTAACTGATTAAAAGTATGATTAATTCGTTGAAAATAATCAATTGATCATATGACCTTCGGTTGGGTATGCATCTTTGTATGCTCCCAGAATGCTGTTCCAGTTCTCAATGGCATCTTTAATTGAACCGTCAACCTGGTCGAGCTTTTTAAGTCTGTCTCCTGAGGGTTTATTAACAGAATGAGAAAGATTATAAGTTTTGTACTTGCTAAAGAAATTGCGAAAGCTGGCTTAACTCACCGCAGAATCTCAGGGGTGGATCTGAGCCTCGGAATGCAAATATCTGAGACTCGATTCCTCATGGTTTACTACAATTGACTCTTTGTATTACACTCGTTCCATACTCAAAGAGTTTGAGTTCCGCAAACCCAAATATGTTGACTTATAATAATTTATGTTAGCGATTTGGAAATACGATTGCGAACAAAGAGCGCCCATCAAATAATTTATAGCTACTGAGAACGATTCCCCTCGGAAAAGAACAAAGGAATTCTAGCTCATGTAGATATAATTAATGAAAGTAATTACAAAGAGAATGTATCTCTCGGCCGGTTGCCATCAGGTCGCAAATGGAATTTACTAACCGGAAGCACCCACATCTCACTAAATAAGATCACCTTAATCCAGGATGGATTCGAAAAAGTTGTTATTACCGTAAACGTCGATGGCTTGGAACATGCAACAGGCCACTGAACAAATGTATTTAGGTGTAGACGTTCCTATTCGACGACTATTTCACAAAACGTTACTTACGTTTCAAAATTTCTGGCAAACTACTGTCCTCTGGCATCTCCTCAATGAGCCTATCCATAAGTAACCAAGGAGCTAAAAGAAAAGAAGAATCATCTTAAGAATAAATACTGACTTTGACTCAATGGCTTCACACACAAACATAGAATCATAAAAAAGGCTCGACCACACGAGTTAAATGATTTACGGAATTCAAGAGGACACCCTTCCCCTCCTCCCCCTCTATTACCATTGCTGATTCCTTCATCACGTGTATTGCCTCTCACGCTTTTTCGCTGCGTTGATAAGCAATTTGAACTTTGTTGTTTTTCGAGACTAACTTTCTCTTTTCAGCTGTTGTTGAGCGAAACAGAATAAATTCATAACACTGTTGTGCGACTGTTTGGAGATCATTAACCTTAGCAACACGACCCAGCTGGTACTTTTTTTCTTAAATAGTTATGCGAGACGATCAGTAGCCCAGTTTTCGCGAGGAGTTCCAGTTCTCAATGGCACCTTTAATTAAACTGTCAATCTGGTCGAGCTTTTCAAGTCTGTCTCCTGAGGATTTATGAACAGAAAGAGAACGATGATTGGTTTTTAACTCGGTAAAAAAATCGAGAAAGAGATCTAACAAATCTAAGTTTCCAACCACTTCATGGCCATACGCACAGCAGAGTCTCAGTGGTGGATCTGAGCCTCGGAATGCAAATATCTGAGACTCGATTCCTCATAGTGTAGTACACTTGATTCTTTGTCCCACACGTGTGACAAAACGAAAAAACCATTTCTCTATTATTTTTGTTGTTAAACACATTCCTCAATTCATGCACCTGGCTTAATTGATGCAAAAGTATTTATTTGTCACGTTTATAAAGACAAGACCCCGGCTATTTTGTGATTCCGAGGGAGAGGCATCACCTAGGTATACCATAGTTCACTGAGGAACTCAGGGTCTCTAAGCCCAGGCTGAATTAATGGAAGAATATTGCCCATGTGGAAGAGGCAGTGTTACCCTAATACGTTGCTGGCCATGATAAGCTTTCACTCTGGATCCAGAGGATGCTAGGAGCCTTGCTTTCCTTCAAACTTGGTTTGGCGTTAGTAGGGAAGAAGTAACATCATAGGTTACGATACTGTGATACTTGTTGTCACATGCGTCTCTTTTGACTTTGTCCTTCGTGTTCGAGTGATTGTTGGAGGATGTACTTTCATACCTGGGCCACAGTTTTGCTAGAAAGTCTTTACACCCAACCACTATGAAATTACAAGGCCAGTTATTTAACGATTCTAGCATTTCCCCAAGTAACCAACAAGACTATTGACACGAAAGCAAGGTTTCTACGACTGGGGTATCTGCCATTAACATTTATGGTTACATCACAATTGACTTGCTAAGCCGAGTGGGAATGACATTCAATAGTAAGAACTCGACGACACTCGGCAACTCATACCTATTCTATTAAGAATTATCATTCGGTGGAGACTAACTATCACTTTTACCTTCGCCAAATTCATATTCAGAAGTGGCTCCACTCCAGGCCCCAGATCCGCTATCACTCGGTGGTGTGATATCACTAAAGGCCTCCCAGAGACTTTCTTCTACACTCACTTTTGTCCCAAATGGTAAAAACATTCCCTCTCGAAAAGGATCTTTTGAAGTCATTGTGGTCACTGAGATTTAAAGTCAAAAATGTAATATGGGGCTGAATGAAGCGGTGCGTTCTACATCATTTGCAAAAGAGCATTGAGACATTGAGCATTGTATTTTACTTGGATAATCATCAAGCTCTCGAAAATAGATCATATGCTAATAAGAAATAACCCACAAGGTAAGTGAAACTTGATTTACCTGGAAATTACATTTTTGAGCACTACTCAAAGTTGGTTTTCAAATGAGTTTTAGAAACAGTGATATCGACAAGTTTCAACTCTTTCTATATCACAGGGTTGTTTCGCGGACGAGTTGCGGATGCCATTCGGATACTTAATTCAAGAAGCTGTTGCTACATAAAGAGAAAAAAACAATCCGTTGGACATTTTTATTCACTATGAGCAACTACTCTTTCCCAGCTCAATCTGTCAGTCGACCAAACAAACACAAAAAGTGATTTTGCGATTCACAGGTATTTTTTAAACCCAGGCATACCAAGTACACAATTTCGATTCCTACTACTGAGAACAATTCCCCTCGGAAAAGAACAAAGGAATTCTAGCTCATGTAGATATAAACAATGAAAGTGATTACAAAGAGAATGTATCTCTCGGCCGGTTGCCATCAGGTTGCAAATGGTATTTCCTAACCGGAAGCACCCACATCTTAGTAAATTAGATAGCCTTAATCCAGGATGGATTCGAAATTAATGTTCAATTACCGTGAACATTGCTGGCCTGGAACATGCAACAGGCCACCAAACAAATGTATTTACATGTTGGCGCTCCTATTAGACGACTATTTCACAAAACGTTACTTACGTTTCAAATTTTCTGTCAAATTACTGTCCTCTGGTATCTCCTCGATGAGCATATCCTCAACTAACCAAGGGCCTGAAAGAAAAGAAGAATCGTCTTCGGAATAAATATTGACTTTGACTCGATGGCTTCACACACAAACATAGAATCGTAAAAAAGGCTCGACCACACATTTTTTCGAGACAGTTCTTACACCCAACAAGACTATTAACACGAAAGCAAGGTTTCTAAGACCGGACTATCTGACATCAACATTTATGATTACATCACAATTGACTCGCGAAGCCGAGTGGGAAAGACCTTCAATGGTAAGAACTCAACAAGACTCAGAAACTCATACCGATTCTATTAAGAATTATCATTCGGTGTACACTAACTATCACTTTTACCCTCGTCAAATCCATATTCAGAAGTGGCTCTACTCCAGGTCCCAGCTCCGCTATCACTCGATGGTGTGATTTCACTGAAGATCTCCCAAAGATTTTCTTCTACACGCACTTTTCTCTCAAGAGGAAAAAACTTCCTCTCTGGAAAAGGATCTTTGGTATTCGATGTGGTCATGTTTCGTTTTTTCAGAAGGTCTGAATCAGAACTTGCTCGATCTTTTAATCCGCTTTTTTCTTCAAGTTTAATCTCTAAAATTTACAGTAAAAATCAAATAGAGTGCTGAAGAAGCGTTGGATGATCATCAAGCTTTCGGAAATAAATCATATGCTAGTGAGAAATAACCCACAAGGTAGGTGAAACTTAAGAGCAAATGTTACCAATGGTCAAACATTTAGTGGCAACAGCTGAAAAATCAATTTCACTTATATCTCAAAGTTTAGTAGGTCTCAAAGGGAAATAAGTCACAGAATACTTCGTTTTTCTGAATATCGTTTTATTTTCAAGAAAATCGATAATAACTGAATTCCGCTGTAGAAGCTAAAAATTTAAGGCGAATCTCGGAGCGTCGCGTCACGTCACAAATTGAAAAAACCTGAACGCATAAAAATCATCCAATCGCACGTGGGTTTGAAGTATACCGCGGTTTGTTTCTCTTTAAGGCCAACTTAACTTGAGAATATTAGCCGAATTGATTTTTAGGTTGTTGCCGCCATATTTTGAAAATGTTCGATTTTTAGCCACATTCGCTCCTAAGTTGTCTGGAAATTACATTTATGAGCACTACTCAAAGTTGCTTTTAGAATGAGTTTTAGAAACAATAATATCGACCCGTTTCAAGTGAACGCTTTTCATATCACTGGGCTGTTTTAACGGAGGAGTTGCGTATGTCATTCGGATAATCAGTTCGAGAACCTGTTGCTACGTGAAGAGGAAGAACAACCCGTTGGGCATTTTTATCGATTATGAGCAACTACTCTTTCCCAGCTCACTCTGTCAGTCGACCAAACATACACAAAAATGATGTTGCGATTCAAAGGTATTCTTTAGATCCGCGCGACAGATCAGGCCGATAAAGACGAAATATGCCAAGTCTACAATTTCAAGTTCTGTATAGTGGATCTTTCCGCAAACTCAATTATCTGGACTTAAACAATTTATGTTAGCCATAAGGAAGTACGTTTGCGAACAAAGAGCGCCTATCAAATAATTTGAAGATATTGAGATCCTTTCTCCTCCGAATTCAAGCTCATGTAGATATAATCAACCTCTACACAACGGTGATAACGCATACTGCATGATGTCTTGGAGAAGAAACGAAAAAACTAAATGCATATAATTTTTCTGAAAACTCACCTGGGTTAACTGTCTAGTTGGCCTTTGTTAACACGTAAATTAGTCTCTTCATTCGCGCCAAAATTGAATGATATTTTAATCGTATACGGCTGTTATCTCATGAAAGGTAAGTTTAAATCAGGCCTGAAACATCAGCTAGAGAATAAAGCTGGAGGGTTATATATGAGCTGGTGTATATTTAGTCTCGTGGCGTGTTCCAATAAATCGCATACGAGGAAAAAATATTAGATGAATCGTAACGCAACAACGTTTAAAGAAAATTACATCACATCTTCTAAATGCCGTGATTCTTACCGTTATAAGATACAACAAGAGACGTTTTTAATTCACCTTGCACAAGGAGTCATGCATAATGGCGGGACTATTTCAGGTGTAGTTACCTTCTTTTCCTGATATCATCAAATCGAAGATAGCATTTCTGTATTCATCTTCGTCGATATACACAGTCAATGTCACTTCACCACCTGCCAGCTGCTTTATTTCCTCAGTAACAAGGAACTCTTGTAAATTTTTTTGTAGCGTTGCGTCTTGATAACTTTGCCATAGTGCGTCAAGAGCGGAAATATTTTCTGCTTGAAGCGTAAATCGGATTGATCCTTCACTAATTGCACGTAAGCAATTTCCAAATGGAAGAACAGCTTCTTTGAAAGCATTGACAAATGCTTCCATACTAGGACTCCTGCGAAGGACCATCCATGTAGTGACGACCACAGCACCACCAGTAACATTGCGGAAAGTACAGAGAGGTGTGACAACTGTAAAAAGTGTGGAAATCATAGGGTATTTTTTAGCCGCTTGTGGAGTCTACCGAAATAGCGGGGCGAGGCAAAGAAACAAACGGTAGTGGAGAGTTGGCTAAGGAGAGCACTCCTTCACAGACTCCTCACATAATTCGCTTTCTTACTTCTTTGTTTATTTCCAGCAACTGAGAGCCTATCAAAGACTAGACTTGAGTGAATTGCTATTTTCGAAATTTATGTTATTGAGAGAGAGACGATAAGGAAGCTTAAGTATAAAGAGAAGTAGATAGACTATAAATATAAAATGTTCTTTTTCGGTCACAGAAAAAAAAAACAGGTCTGTAATGCTTACTTGTGTGGAATTTCAGTCAAATAAATGTTGATGCGGTATGATTAGCTTTACAGTGAGTGTAATACAATTTGTCATGTTATAGTAATAAATGCCGAGTAAAGATTCAGTAGAATCCCAAGCTTCCGAAGACAAAACGCTTACGGGAGAAACATCTTTGGACTTCTAATTCCGAGGAAATTAGGGGTGCTTACCATTTGTCAAAATAAACCAGTTGGGATGATTGTTGAATAATGGTAACAGTTTTTCCAAAATCAGTAAACCAGCCGAACGAGATGGCGCTTACCATTTGGAATTGTTTTCAGCTGATGAGAGACTAGAAACTGGAGACTAGCAAATGGTACGGACATTTCCGCTGTTCCGTTCGGACCGGAAAAAGAGGACTATCTCTGGAGGTACTCTACAATTTGCGAATGAATTTTCCGGAAAATTAGGGCGCTAACCATTTAGCAAAAAAAACCCGGAAATTTCGGTCGAAGGTCAAATGGAACGGATTTTTTTTTTTTTAAAATCCGTTCGGAAATTGTAGACTTCCTCTAGAGGTAGTCCTCTTTTTCTGTTCGGGACAGAACGGCGGAAATTTCCTTACCATTTGCTAAACTTTCCAGTTTCCATTCTCTTATCAGCCGAAAACAATTACGGGAAATCGAACTGCAAATGGTAAGCCCTATCTCGTTCGGTTGGTTTGCTGATTTTGGAAAAACCCTTACCATTATTCAACAGTCGTCCCAACTGGTTTATTCTGACAAATGGTAAGCACCTTACTGTTCCATTTGACTTTCGACCGAAATTTCCAGATTTTTTTGGTAAATGGTAAGCACCCTAGCTCCCTTAGGGTACGGTTACACGGAGCTTTTTTTTTTATCGTGATAAGTGACCCTTTTACAACGTGAAACTGCACTTAGTGAGTGTTACTAGTATTTCTCCGAGGTAAATTTCCCGGGTAAATATTTATGGATACGCCAAAAAATCACACAAAGCGCCCATGAAATTAAAGGTGGTGGTGTTTTGATGTTCAAGGTATAAGGGCCAATCACGATTCTCCATTGAAAACTCATACGTAACTACAAAGGGAAAATGGTTTTCCTTCGTGACATTTCTTTTTAAGGTTAGCAAAATCAGATATCCAGTGTAGCCGTTGGTTGACAAGGGATACTAAAACTTAAATATGATACAGTTTGGGATAATCTACCATGGGAAATGCCACTAACTGTGGCTTGTGTATTTCCCAGTCAGCAGACAAAGCTGGACATGGCCTCAAATTATCATGGGAAAGGAGGGGGCGGTGATTAACAGAGTTAAGAGTCACTGAAGTAAACATTTTGTAGGTTAGGGCTTGTCGCGCATTACAATTGGGTGCATTTGAGCATATGAGGTTCTCAATCCATTGCACAGGTAACTTCCAAAATTTAGTAGAGTCAACGCGCCTCAGGCATGAACACACTACTTCAGAGACCCATGAAATATTTGCGTTCGACACTGAAAAGGTAAATGCCGTCTATTTTTACTCATCAGCAGAAATATTGGAATCAGTCGCTAGTAGCAGAGTAGAATTTGTTTACGATAAACCTGGATAAACCAGCAGGCAACTGCAAATGTCACTAAAAGTATTCTTGCTTCCAGCTTAGAACACTGTACGTAAACTACACTATTACAAATTAGCTTTTCTGTTTTAACTTGACCAGTAAATGTGAAAAATTTTCGCAGGAAGTTTGAAGGCGTTAGTTTTGCGAATGTACAACAAATCGTAGTTACGAGAGGGAACTTCAAATTGCTAATCGTAAATCCACAGGATAACACTGGATCTTGTCATTATTTTACATTTGTCCGTAAAACTTCGGTTGTTGGTAGCAATAAAGGGGTGTTGAAAGCAATGAGATAATTCTAGTATAAATTCAGTTGCAGACTGCGTGTCGCGACACTGTTCACTAGAATTTCATTTTCTGCGCAAATTTTGATGGGATTTTTATAAGATCGACGCAATTTTTGACATACTTTCAATACGCAATTGCAGACAGTTCTGTCTGAGAAATGAAATTTTGTACGATTGTTCCTTATCCATCCAAGAATTTCTTACATGTAAAAACAGTAATCGAATGTTTACGCACTAAAATAAATACCCAGCAGTGCATGGCTCAAAATTAGGTCTAAAGACCTAATTACTACCTCCGAATCTCCAAAACTAAGAACTACGACAAATCCAGAGATATCTAAACATAAATTGACAGTTTTGCTCTGTGAAAACTCACAATAAATGTAAGTTGAAGGGTTGTAAAACGTATTGAGTAACATTTCCATACTTAACTCGTTTTGTGTGAGAGTAACAAAAACTCAAATTTATTTCGAAGGGTTTACATGTACTTAACTCAACTTTTCCTCTTTTATTATTCTATTGGTTAAAAATTGCCTACATAGCCTTGCTGCGAAACGCAACATTGGTGACAACTATTACAAAATAAAGTGAAAACTAACCAGAGTTTTCCTAGGACAGCACTTTAACAAATAGTTGACAAGTCTAGACCCAGCAATTTCCATGTTTATTTTGTAGAAATTGAGCAAATTTATATGTTGGTTCTCATCTTTACATCTAACTTTCTGGTTAGGGTGACAATGTTGGTCTTAAGTATGCAATAGCCACACAACGACTCTTTACGTTACGGTTTTTACTGTCTAAGGTTTCAGGTTCCATACAATTTGGCTTTGTCACTCAGGAAAATAAATTAACAAACTCTCTTACCTCCAATTAATCTTTCTCCAATGTTTATTCCACCAACAAGAACAGAAGCGGCCTGAGCTGGAACGTTTAATAAATCGATTATTTAATCCATAATTAATCAGGGAGAGAAATCGTGAACATTGATCTATGAAATACTTCCCATTACAGACTTTTCATGTATCTGGCTTAGATTTACGATCAGCAGGGCCATCTAATCACTGGTGAATTAACTAGTTAACCCCTGATGATCACTGCAGTATCGCTGCGGAATAAAACATCTGGCCCATGAATTAAGGAAATAATCGCAAACTTGGTAAGCCCTTGATTGTTAACTAAATTCCCCTAATCAGTGCCATAGCAAATGTATTATAACAGAATGGAGAATATCTAAGCTGATTTTAATGTCATGGTAAAGGATGAACTGATCAGCAGTGAGGTAAAACCTCACTCCTTGCACCTGCTTCAAGGAATAGAAGCAACTAAAAAGCTTTTTCCGAACTCAACCACTACAGCAAATACAGCGGTCATATACCAGCTTCTCGCCGTTCTTTAAGAGAACACAAACGAGGTCCTGGGAACGAAATTTATGTTTATTCGCCCGCCATATTGTCTAAACATTTCTTCCCAGCACTCTATCGATTCCTTCAAGAAGGTGCTACCTAATTGTACCATCAGTAAAATCAAAGATAAATTGATAAAAGAGGTTCGCACGTCTACGCACGCTATGAGCCTATAATTAAGCAAAAACCTTTGTGAAATATCTGGAATATCTCGCCTCGCAACTGGCAGCGTAGCCATTACATTTTGGCTGGTCGTCTAAATTTAGTTTTCATCCGTCTAGGCAAGTCAATGTGGCTACTTATTCGGATTGACAATATATTCCAGCAAGTTATCTTCGTCAGCTTAGTATCATAACACTAAGTATCCCAAAATTCAATTCACTAAGTTCGATTATAAGGATTAAACGTTTGGTCGAGGAACTGTTTCGAAAAGAAGGAATTCAGGTGGAAACTATCCCTTACCTCGTGCTCTTTGTTTGTAGTCCTCCCACTCTTTCCTTTTCCTCTCAGCATCGTCTTCCTGTTTTCTCTTCTCATCGAATTCATCCACAAGTCTACACAAATCTGGTTTCTCCACTTCAGTTGCTAGATTTTTCAGGATATTAAGGTTTCCTATCCCCAGATTATTCTGTTTTTCTAGCTCTGTGAACAATGCATTGACATTTCCAATGTGTTCCTCTCTGTCATGAGCTATCAGATTTTGTCTTTTGCAGATTAAAATAAGTCGTTGCAGTTCATTGGACTCGTCGAGTGCACGACTTATCTTCTCCAGAAACTGTTTGTAGTCCTTTCTCTTAATTTCAAATTCGTCCACCATTCGAAGAAGATCCCATTTTCTCATCCCTTTTAGGAGATCCTTCAATACATGAAAACGATCAATTCCAAGAAGACTCCTCTCCTCCAGTTTGGTGAGAAACGAATTAACGTCTGTGATCTCGTCTTCTGAATTACAACTGGTAAGATCTTTGTAAGTAAGTATCAACAACTCACTTTCAAATTCCCAATTGATTTCCTTGGTACACTGATGCTTTAGCTTACAGTATTCGACAACAGACATGGCTGTTAGAAGGGGGGAAAATTAATAAGTCTAGCAAAAATCAATGATTATCAAGAATCAAGAAACGCTTTGCTCGTCGACACATTTGGACTGATATCCGCGGCTGCCTTCAGGGTCACGCATAATGCAGGGTTTTGTAAATTGATTCGATAGTAACACAATCTTCTACAAGTTTGCAATATACCTTAAAGCAGGGGCCTAAAATTTTATCAGATTCTTTTCATCCATTTACGTCAAATCGTGAAAATAATATTTTAATATTTTTTTATATGTGACCTCTCACGCGAAAACGTTCCTTACGGTATCCGTTCGAACGGTCGAACGCACGGTATGTGAACGGATGACAAACGGATAGAGAAACCGTTTAAAACGGATGCCATGAACGGCTGAACGGCTTCAGAAAAATTTCGAACGGTTGAAGTCGAACGGCAGAACGGCTAAAGGAAAATTTCGAACGGTTGAAGTCGAACGGCTGAACGGCTAAAGGAAAATTTCGAACGGTTTAAGTCGAACGGTTGAACGGCTAAAGGAAAATTTCGAACGGTTGAAGTCGAACGGCTAAACGGCTTCAGAAAAGTTTAGAACGGTTGAAGTCGAACGGCTGAACGGCTGAACGGCTGAAAGGCTGCAGGAAAATTTCGACCGGCTGAACGGCTGAAGTTTTCAACGGATAAGGTCAAAGTAAACGGTTGAACGGCCGATCAAAAACATTCGAACGAAATGACAGTAATTAAGATAAACGCGACACGCGCTGCTTAGATCTGAAAACTGATAGAAAACCTAGAATAAATCTAATCCTGTTTTGAAAATAATAAGTCTTTTGAGAGTTAAGCAAATTCGTTTTCGCGGGGGAGAAACAAAAGCCGGTAATAGTCTGCGTTCTCTTTTAAAATAATTGTCATGCAACCATTTCCAGAATTCGTAATGTAACGCCATTAATTGACTTTGTAAACATCTCGTTTCCGAACACAGGCGACGCTTTCCACACCATGTATCTTCAGAACTAACAGGCACAATTTATAGAGACAATTTTTACGATGTGCCGAGTAATTTTCGCTACCTTGATGCAAGCAATTTTTTTAAGTTAACAAAGAAGCGGGTGCTATTATTTTTGTCCGCTGCGTTGATGTGAGTGTGTACAATAAAAGCGAATCAGCGAGGCATGCGGATCGAAATTCTACAGTTTTTATTGGACAAATGGAGAGTAATTGTTTTCAACTCAGCATATGAATAACACACACGCTTTGTGTTTGCATTGGTAATGAGTGGATTGACATCTTGCCGACGGTACGGTGTATTCCCTCATGAGATTCTATTTTGATTTCAGTCAAAAGCGCTTGATATTTGCATACTGTCAAACGTCAAAACATTTTCGGTAAACTAGTTGAATAAACTTGATCTTGAATAAAAAATGTGTATCGATAATCGAATGTTAGGTAACTAAAGATGATGGAGGAGTAGAAAGAGAACCGTGACTATTCATGAAGGCATTTGTAAAAAATGCTTATATTTACAAAGTTCGTGTTGAATGTTGTTATGTTGTTACTGTTATTCTCCCACGCGATAGTACTGTTGGTTTGGCAAGCATGCTCTAAACAAAGCAGAGTTTAATTCCTTGCAGAGGGGAAACACGCTATATTAGGAACCTTCAAGTGTTTACCAAACTAACTTTAGTCTGTCCGATGTACTCTTGACTGATCGCAGTGCGAAGACTATTAACTTTGACAGGATCACGGCTCGAAACATCCTTTCCAAAGGAATTGTAAGCTACGGTTTCAAAACATATCGCCTGCCGTTCGCCACGAACATCCAGTTCGAACGGCTCACAACTTTTTTGAAACTTATAGCTCCAGCCGTTCGAACGGCTCCCAATTTTTTTTTAACGGATAGCTCAAGCCGTTCGAACGGCTCCCAATTTTTTTGGAACGGATAGCTCCAGCCGTTCGAACGGCTCCCAATTTTTTTTGAACGGATAGCTCAAGCCGTTCGAACGGCTCCCAATCTATTTGGAACGGATAGCTCCAGCCGTTCGAACGGCTCCTAATTGTTTTTGAACGGATAGCTCAAGCCGTTCGAACGGCATCCCATCCCGTTCGAACGGCTGATGAACGGCTTACGAACGGCTATCCGTTTCAAAACGGCAAACCGTAAGGAACGTTTTCGCGTGAGAGGTCACATATTTGCTCAGTTATAAATTTGTACCTATTCATATTTACTTGCCCAATAACATTGTATCACGTAAAAGAGGAACTGCCGCCGTTGTCGTCATATGCAAAGTTAAATTTAAATTGTCATGCGAGCATTTGAAGACAACATGTATAATGTCGAAACACGTTTTGTAAACCTATTTTCCGAAATTTGGCTGGTAAAATTTGGTTGGTAAAATGGCTTGAAGTTTGAGGAAAAAACGTTGAAGAGATAAAGAAATATCACCAGTGACCCTAACCAGTACGCAGACTGTTAGTTAGCACATAAGTCCAGTGTTGACCATGTTTCTTCTTTTCATTCTCAGCTGCATTTTTTGTGTCCTTCTGAGAGAAATAGTCTGATTGGTTTCTTTACTTTGACTACTAATCGGGGCAATTCACCCTTTCACATTATTTTGACCAATAAAAGGGACCAGACAATCGAAAGCCATCGAACCAACTGGCACGAGGTCAGTAAAATGGGTAAAATATCCACGCAAGTGGTATAAACAGCGTTGTGGAGATAAAAGTAATCACAGAAAAAGATGGATAATAACCTTTTTACACCCCAACGTTGCTATAGCATATTCTTCTGTCTATGCTGTTCTCTAAACATTTTCCGAGGATCTAACAAGGATAATTTTTTAACAATCAATAGCTTCTTTAGTTGGTGTTCTTTTCCTTTGTTCTCGTGACCTTAATGTTTGACTTTATTTTCAGGAGAAAGTAGATGCTGGTCAGTCTTAAGGGTCAAAGGGTTAAGAAAGACTTCTACCAGGACGAGAAGAAAACAAGACCCTAAAGTCGCGACATTCTTCGGACGCTTAAACAACAGGGGGGGGGGGGGGGTGGGAAGGGGAAGGGAGTTCCTCGCTATTGAGTTCAGCAAACAAGCCTCCACTGGTAAAGCAAATGTCTATGAAACTGATGAAAATGTCTTGTATCACGAAGAATCGCTAGAAAAAATGGGAAACAAGATCTAAAATATATCAAAAGTAGAAGCAAATATAAGCAAAAAGAATGTTTGAATTTTCTGTTAGCCACCACTTTGGATCGTAGGAAGTTCTACGGTTGCTAACATTATCTTCAAACAAGAACCATGTTCTTATTCAGGAAATTCTTGAGTTTGCGGGAGTCTCAACTGGATTATACAGATTATAGTCCATAAAGTTTAAACGATCCATTGTGGCAATAACCTGCGGTGCAAGCTTCCATGCAGGGCAAGATCTATGTAACCGGCCAATTTGTTTGGTTTAGAGTAAGAGTATCACCCCCTTAGTAAAAGATTTTCTCTCTTCCTAGACTTCTACTGCTATAATATTTTAAAAATGGCAGCTTGCATTATAATTTTCACTAATTATAAGAAAATACTGACCACTGCCCCGGCAAAACTAAGCCTGCTCTGCAGGATATTTAAGCAGCGCACACAAAGTTCTAATTTGAAAGCAGATAGCTGTGACAGTTTTCTCTCAAACTAAATAATTCATTCTCATTTATGCTAACAACTTTGAACTTCAAAGTCCACTTTTGTTGATTTAACAATGCTGTGAGGGTTCCTCAACCCTACAACTCCTCAGAGTGACGAAGATCTGATTTCTCCTTGTAGCAACACAACTGAATCAATCATGAAGGAATTATCAAAACTAAAGAAGCTCACGATTGAAATACAAATTCTCCTTCCCAATGCCTTAAAAAATATACAAGGAGCAGTATGGAGAAACTGCGTCTTGATGTGGAGGTGCAAAGGATTAAGACATCAAAGGGTAACTAAACATACATCTGTAAAATTTTTAGACTTTGCAGTGATACATCTTCATCAGTTTTCAACATATTACTCTACAAGAAGGCCCTCTGAATATAATTTTATGGCACTAATCTCTCCAGCAGTGTCATTAGAATTCTGCCAACATAGGCAAAAGTTATAAAGTTCTGTCGTTAGACATAAAAATGAAATGAGTAAATGATGAAGAGAAGAGTTTGTTCAGAGCTTTTTCCCAACAAGATATATTTATTCTTACCCAATCTTTGTCTATGAAAGATGTCTGAATTGGGCCATACAAAGATTAATATTAATAAAATTCTCTGGTCATTAACTTCAGATTGATTTTTGGTTACAAGGTTCCAAACCCTGATCGTACTCTATGAAGGATCACATGCTTTATCTAGTACCAATATCCAGCTTAACATGATTTCTATCTCTCATGATTCCTTTGCAATTAAAATGTTTTCAAATATTTTGTGTTATTAAAAATTTAACTCTATAAAACTGCTCAACATTTTCTCTATTCATGACAGGCTCACACCCTCATTGGCACAAATTTATGTTTAAGTGCTCTTCTTGTCTAAGGTAACCACATCCCGGCTTTCTGGTGTTCAAGGTATCATGAGAGCAAATACTGGTATAAAGCCCTTAAAAACATTTTTTACAAAACCTCTGTCAAAAGTGCATACAATGCATGGTTACACTCATCATGATAAACAATGGTCAATCCCTCCTTTAGGTGACGTCCATTGCACAAGCCAAGAAAAATGAGGAAAAAACATGATTTTAGGATGAGTGGAACTCTGGGAGTAAGACAAACAAAAAAAAGTCCTACTTTTGCGCATGTCACTCCCAGAGCTCTGTGCTGCACATCAGGAAATCTTGTTTTTCACTTGCACAACTGACTTTGCTGAAAAGCAGGAACTACCTGTAGTCTATTATCCTAAAAAAATGGAAAGAAACTTGATGAAAACCAACATGAAAAAGCAGTTCCATATCTTAAGAATGGACTACACCTAGATAAGAACAAGTTGAGTGCTAGACTGTGTATAACTGTTTCTTGTAGCTAAAGCATATTTAACAAGGAAAGTTCTTTCAAGGATACCAGGTCAGAAAGTAATCTTCCATTTTTATCTTTCACGTTTACAAGACTGAAATCCAACTCAACAAACAATCTTACAACTTCTTTGTGCAACTTTTCAGCAGCCTGCAATTTAGGCAAAAGAAATAATTAATTTTAGTACTGTAAGCTCCTACATTGAGAGTTTGATTCCCTAACCAGCTATTTTGTTTAATTGGGTACAAAGTGGAGTCCTACTTATCACAAATCTTTAATAGACCATGTATGGAGAGCAAGGCAAGTTGAGGTATTATAAAGTTGACTCCAAAGTACAACCCACACTCCCTGACAGAGTAAGTTGGGACACTTCTCCTTGAAAACGTTCAAGATGTTCTCTCTCCCTGCTCCCCTTTCAAATGTTGTTAGTTGCCAATGCCTCTATGGTATCTTAAAACCAACATTAAGAGGGAGTGCATGTCCCAACAAAGCATCTGAGAGTGTGAGTCCTTTGCTGTTTGAGGAGGTAGAGTAAGAAGATGTTGAGTATGCCTTTAATAATAAAGAGGCTGCATTATTGGACTGAGTCCTGATAGAGATGATGCTGATGAAAATAATGCATTAACTTTTTTATGGTGCATTCTCCATAATGATAGGTGCTCTAATGGGCTTTACAACACTTTGCAGGGGACTATGGCCAGACTGCATTGAATATTTTACATTGGAGGGAAATTTTTGCAGGTGCCCCCAATTTAGGAATATTTGGACACAAGGTCAGACCACATCACTGGGAGCTATGTTACCTATTCTTTGTGTGAAATGCATGGGTTCTTTTACATCCCCTGCTAACTATTTGATAGAAGATGTACTTTAACGTCCAAGAAGAATACAATGTCTAATCATTTGTAGTTGTCAGAGCAAAGGCAGCACATACTCCTCAGTTGTTTTAAGACCCTGAGTGTTGGTCCAGTCTAGGGCTCAAACCCATGACCTTCTTCAGGGCAGTCCACTGCTCTACAACCTGATGAGAGTCTGGATTTTCTTTGCTTACAATGTTTACAATTTTTTTTTTCAGTACTAGTACTCAAGAAATTTTAGAGATTGACTTGCTCTCTTTAGCTGAGGATTACATCACATCCTCTTTGACCGCCCAGCACACTTGAGATCAATTACAGCAACACTAAACGTAACTTGATATCAGTTGACTTTTGTTTGGTTAGGGAAGGGGTAGGTGCCTAGTTGCTCAGATACTGACATTGACCCCACACTTGCAACTAGAACCAGCTAGTCTCCTCTGGGGGGGAATGTGTGATATCTTCATGATGGTAATGAAAAGACAAAGCAATATAAAAAACTGTTTTTTTTTCCGGTAATTAACAGAGTATCCTTGCTGAAAAAAAGAGAAAAAAACTATTCTCAACATCCTGGGAAAATATTGTTAATCCTTTAACTCCAAGACAGAATTTCTCCATATCAATACAATATCAATCAGAAAAGTGATGAGAGTAAAGAAAACCATTATATAGGGGATCATTAGTTGATCCAATATCAACTTCTCCAAACTAACATAAGTATTTTATGACAGAGAGTGAGGAGAATGATCACTAACAACATCTTGGGAGTGAAAAGGTTAACAAGATTTCTTATATATAATATAATAATTGTTCTATCACCATTGAGCGAAACATACATCCCTACTTTGCATGGATATACCGTAAACATCTATGTATAAGCCGCATCCGTAGATAAGCCGCTCTCCCGATTTGGAAGCGCAGAATTTGGAAGCGCAGAATTTGGAAAAAAATAAAAACAATAAAGTTTGAAGTTTCAGTAGAGTTGTATTGCTACAAACAATCAAGGTTTCGAAACACTGACAGAAGTTGTGGCTATCTTTCACATTTATCAAGTCTAAAGAAAGTGAAACAGAAAAGAAAACAAACAAGTGCTCAGTAACCAAGCTTTAAATGTTGGGAGTAGTCTGGTAGTGTTTAAAGATGTTTGGAAACCCGCAATAGGTGAAAAACTTTATGCAGAACAAGAGCCTGATGATGCAGTCAACAAATTTGCCATGAAAGTTGTTTGAGTAAAGCGAAAATTAATCACTTGAAAGAACTCTTGGAGAGCAAGATTCGCTGATAAACACTCGAAGACACAAATGGCTCCTTTAGGAGTTTTATGAATATTAATTAGGTTTTTGAGAACTCCAAACACAGATGTATCCACGGATAAGCCGCACCCTTGATTTTTGGCTTCAATTTTGTGAAAAAGAGTGCGGCTTATATGTAGATGTTTACAGTATTGAGACTCATTTTTAAATTATTTAGATCTAGGTCCATTGTTTTGTAGTTTTCCTTTGTTCAAGAATCACTGACAATAATTTTTCTGAAACAAAGGGAAACACCAAAGAAATAAAACTATATCGAACCACTTTGACCTACATTCATTTCAAACCACAAAAGTTTCATTATTACCTTGTGAAAAGGGATTTGTCCATCACTATCACAAAGTCTTGGATCAGCACCATATTTGATAACTAGGTTTATCACTGACATGTGACCAGAGTATGCTGCCCTGTGTGGCGATGATACTTTGCCTGACCTTGTCTGGGCATTCACATCTCCTCCTTGTTTCAGGAGCAACTGACACACCTCTTCATGGCCACTGCAGCTAGCATAATGCTGTGAAGGAAAAAAGATACAGGTAGATAACCCATAAATCACATTGATAAATCTTTGCCAAACTCCTATTTGTTTTCAAGGTCCAATGACTTTGGTTTGAGTGAAAAAAAATACTGTTATGATTTCCTTTACAAAAGACAATCAAAACAACTGGTAAGTTGTAAACTGCACAAGTGACCCATGTTACTCAAAAACGAAGATCACTCTCTGCTCTGCTTCTGACATTGAGCTTCATAACTGAGTTGGCAGAAACAGCCAAGTAGCATAAGGCAGACAAGTTACAATTTGTCCAGCCTTTCCTCTGCTATTTTTTTCACTGTAGCTCACCTGTGAGAAGCAATTGCAAACTTCTATATCACAATTAGATTGGGCAGGTGCATTTGCTGGGGGTAGGTAAGTAGGAAATACTGTGAGAGCCCCATTCATGAGACACCCTCGGGATCAGAACAAGTGTCCCCTGTATAGAGGTGGGGTTGGGATTTGTCAATAACCAACGACCGAAAATAACATCGTTTTCTGTTATTATTATGGCGTGGGTCGCCCCGAAAGGGAGAGCAGAGGGCTCTTGAAACTTGGAATTGATCGGCGCTTAAGGAAATGATTTACCCACGCTGTTTATCCCGAGCCATTCCTTGAATTAGGGTCTGTTCCCTTGTCCAACAATTTCCTAAGCTGCGCTGGATGGGGACGTAAACAGAGTTACCAGATTCCTCTCTCAAAGTCCATTTCAGAGAGAGACTGAGCATAAGTTGATGGTGTTGATGAACAACCACATTTTCCTACGCAGTTGACATGATTACAGAGATCTTCCATGGTAAAGAATAAGAATTAAGACATATTCAAGACTGAACTGTTTTAAATTAGATTTAAAAAAGACTCCACTGCCTCAAATCAGATCGTATAAGCGACAAATCACGTTCTTCGTTCGTTCTTGGCCACTTACATAAGAGTCTTACTAATATGCGAGCCAGCGAGTCACGATGCGAGCCATGCGAGTCAGCGCGAGCCACGGTTTTAACGTAAGAAAAAACATGCGAGCCATGCGAGCCAAGGTGCGAGCCACGGTTTTTACGTAAGAAAAACCATGCGAGTCATGCGAGCCACAATTTAAACGTAAGAAAAAATTACATAACGCTGTATATTAAATGATACATGACGCGAGTGACACTAGCGACATGTAGCGACGGTTTTAATTTCATAGATGATTCTAAAACGTGATGTAACTGTATTTATCTCGTGCTATTTATTTGTTTAATTATTTATTTTAAGATCTGTTATATTATGTTTTGAAAGGAGAGAAAATGTCGAAGAAAAATACCTTTGTAGATGCGTCTTGGTAGTAAAACGATTTATCAATGTTCAGATAACATCAGTACTGTATAGATTACATAACACTATCGAAGTCACACATTCTTTGTAGTCTTTAGAGACAGAGATGTTTTTGTTGTTGTTGTTTTTTGATATATTTTTATTTTTCATTTTTCATGGCTCGCACCCTGGCTCGCATGGCTCGCATGGCTCGCATGGCTCGCAACCTGGCTCGCATGACTCGCATGGCTCGCACAGTGACTCGCATGACTCGCTGGCTCGCACATTAGGCAGACCCCTTACATAACATGGATCGCCATGTTGTCTTGCCTCCTGCGCTATGTAAAGTGACATGGATAGTGACTCATAAGATTGCGACAAAGATTTGAATCACGCAACAGGACTTAGCTAATGATTTCGATAATGGTACGCTTAAAATTTTTCAAAGAAAAATATGAATCATCGTTTCTTCAAAATGAGCCAAATGTGTTGTGAAACGAAAAAGATACGTTTTGAGAGAGTTATTACATGACTCCGAAACGTCGACCGCGTGGGCCCTGGAATTACAAGCTCGTCACCATTTTCCTATTGCTGTCCCGGTCACTTCGTGCTCGTATCATTGCGGATTTTGCAAGTTTTAAATATAATAATGTCAAGATATGGAGAGACTTGTGTCTTAAATCGATACCGTAGTCTATATGCCCACCAAAGCAATTACCATACACGTTCTGGATCTCGCTCAAAATCAAGAAATCGTAGTCGAAGTACAGAGAGAAGCCGAAGCAGAGAGCGCTGTCGTTCAAACATGTAAGTAATAATTTTACTTCAACTGAATCGATAAGACGTTATCATTCAATTTAAAATAAGGGCGATGTAGCTGATTGAATGCTACTCGTATTAAACTAAAGTTAATTGCGAAGTTTACATTCAACCGAATATGATAATTTTAGAATGTAATGCCCTGATTGAATAATGCTGACACACCAAAATTTCGTGAGGCAAATTCGCTTCGGATTGATCCACATTTGCTTAAAATCTTGCCAAAATCTTATCCTTCTTTGACTCTAATCAACCAACACATTTAGTTTTATTAATAATAAATAATAATAATAATAATAATAATAACTTTATTTAAGTGTCAGTGTATTTTAGCACTGCTGTGCTAATTGGGGACACTGTAAATAAGGAAACAAATATCGTAAATGAACAGAAACTCGTTAAAAACCCCAACTGGTAGGAGGCAGACCAGTTGGCTATTTACAAAGCATGCAGGAGTTGAATTCGGGGCCACCGAAGACAAATCCATCCAGTGGCAGGGAGGAGGACTTGAACCCAGGACCTCCGGCTTACAAGTGCAGCGCCCTAACCACTAGGCCACGCTCGCCTCCTCGAAAAATTGACAATTAAAACAATTTAATGCATTAAAAACTTTTAAAACACTAGTAGAAGTAAGATGTGACATGACCAGAAATGAATCTTTAATCTGTCAGATCTGTTGGCTGACGCATAGGAAGGTGTAAATTATTCAAATCTATTATGCTTTAACTATAGGCATCACTGGAGAAAAAGGAAACCAACACCAGAGAGTTTCATGGATAGCTGGGTTGCATATCTCAATATACTCATATTTCATGAAAATACATTTCCTCATTTAGTTGACTGAGTAAACAAACTATAAAGAAGATAATAAATTTTAAGTACTGTAGTGAATTAAGGAAGTATATATATTTTTTCTCATGTCATAAGCATGGTACAAGTAAAGAAAAGTGAGTCCCAATCTTGATGTGGAATATTATGGCAGACCTTTGGATTCCATGCTCCTCTGAGTTAAAGAGAATCCCATACTTCTCTGTATCTCCATGGCAATGAATCCAGAGGTCGGGGTTTCAACTCCTCATAAGCCATAACACTTATTCCTCTGTTTTACTGAGCTAATGAGAACTGCAGTTTACCTTTGGGAGAATTTTCTGTAGCTCAGTGATAGAGCATCAGAGTATGGAATTCCATGGTGTGGTATTCAGTTTTGTCCTGTGCTCGTGAATAGATGAATAACATCTTAAGAAAATTTCTGACATCTTTATACACCAGTGTATCACAAAAATGCCTAACCAACATTCAGTCTGTGGAGTACATGAGTACCAATTGCATATTAGTTGGTCGTGTTCCCTGTGGATTCACTTTTAAGGTGAATTTAACGATGTCTGTTTCAAAAAATACATTAAAAAAGATAGGTCACCATGCTTGTATAGGAGATATAATGTGCCAAACTTACCCCATTTATGCCTGTACTGGCAAAAATCACTCTCATTATTTCATTGGTCCACAATACATTTTGCTACAACTGGAAGCAAGGGTTTTTAAAGGAACACTTAAAAATAACTTGATAGAAAGAAAGATTTGAGCAAATGGAACAACTAATAGATGATTTGTGGGAAAATTGCAGAAATGTAATGGACATTGACTCAAATTATTCCTTGAGTTGTACCTTTCAAGGTTGTAGTTTGCATCCTTGACTTACGGCTTTGTGCACACTTTCAGCTTTACCTTTTTTCCCCTTCAAAGAAGGTTTAATTTCCCCAATTTAAAGGGGATAAATTGTTCACCAAAATTATTTAAAAAAAAAAAATTGATCACAGTGCTCTTTCAAGAATCAGAGACCATCATACCTCTTTACCCAGTCCATGGATTGAAAAACAATACTGTGTTCTCAGAATGCATATGCATCATTCCCCTGATAATTATGATTCTTATGCGCAGTACAGGATGTGCAGTACAAAACTGAGGAATCACCTTAAGGCAATTAATCAATATCTCTTGTACTTCAAAGCTTTACATGTAATTTGTTATTGAGAGTGCTTGGCAACCATGATTTCAAATAGGCTTGTCCAAATTACACTGGCCCCATTCTTTGTACATTTAGAATGTTATGTAACTTAAACTGGCCAGAAAGTGATGGCCGGCAATTTACTGAACCCCTGAAGCATTACTAACAATTTGCTTGTCAACAACCAGAGAAGTTATTTTAAGTAATTGCTGCAAGAGTTGTACACAAAACAGTTCCTATGTGAATCTTTGCTACAAGAAATAGGTGAAACCCTCTTTGTATTCTGAAACAAGAGAAAACCTTTTTTAGGAGGCAGATTTATTGGAATAAGCCAATAGGACAGTTGACACGAAAAAATGTATTACAAAGGAGTTTTAATTGGAGGAGGGCACTAAATGTCTATCAAACCATGTAATTTTTAGGTTTTCTAGAATGAAGTAGTTTTTGTATTTTAATAGTTCTGATGATGAGCTTACAAAGATGGCTCTTAAGCTGCAGACAGGATGAAAAGAGTATGTAAAAAGAACCAGAGATAATTTTTTTCAATGATTCCCTTTCACAATTACAGTATAACCCTTTGGCTCCTAAGAGTGACCAGCATACAATTTCTCCTTAGATTATCACCTCTGAATCAGACATAGAAGTCAAAAGAATAACGAAAATGATCAACAACTAAAGAACCTCTTGATTGTCAGACAAATTCTCCTTGTTAGCACCTCAGGAAATGTATAGAGAAAGAGTATGGAGAATGTGTATACTGATGTTAGGGTGTAAAGGGTGAAATAACATTTACTGATTTAGAGTGAAAGATTTTAATTAAGGGGCTACACATAACATCCAGTGCGGTCAATTTGAGTTATTAGCAGATTTACCCACAACCTGGCTAGTGGAAGCCCTTAACCCTTTAAGTCCCAAGATCTGATTGTTAATTCTCTCCTCCAGCTGCAACACATCTCCTTGTAAATTAGTTACCAAAATTTGGTGTTGGATGAAGATGACAACTTCCACCTGATTAGTTTGAGTATTCTTATTGCCTGTGTGCAGGTTAATGTTTGGATATTTTAGGGAGAAGTTACATGCTAATCACTTCTATGAGTTAAAGGGTTAAGTCTACTCACTAATAAATGGTCGATAAAGCCATGTTGGACCTCATAGGGAATGCTGTTTGATTGCTGGATGCTGTACATACAATAATTGCTGTAGGCTGCAGTACATATATATGAAGAATTGTTAACATTTTGGAAATATTTCTGTGTAAGTGAAAGTGAAAGTGGACAGCAGTGAGGAGGAGAAAAAGAAAAAGATTTAAAGAAACACACGAAATCTAGTAAAAAGAAATCAAGAAAAACTTGCCACAAAAAGAAAAGGTTAGCACTGTGAAGAGAGAAGATTCACTTACCCTAATACATTGCAATGGTATGCACAAGCCCTTCATGACATGCTAAGAACTGGATCAAATAATATTAACCCCTGACACTTAAGAGTGACTAGCGTCTAATTTCTCCCACAATATCACCCCTGAATCCAACATTAAGGTCACCAGAGTAAATGATCACCAACTAAAGAAGCTCTTGATTGTTGAACAAAATCTCCATGTCAGCACCTGAGGAAATGTATAGAGAACAATATGGAGGATACTCATACTGGGGCTAGGGTGGAGAGGGTTAAATCACTTGTGTCACTCTATACAGTACATTCACTATTGACTGTAGAGTCTTGAGCTACATGTGTTTGTATTGTAAAACTAGACCTTTTGACTGTTGTACATACTAATGAACTTTTTTTGCACATGTTTTTTTTAGTGTATTTTGAAAAGTTGCATGCCTTTGTGCACCTTTTGAAATGCACTTTTCACATGCATTTTGGACTAAGCACCTCTGAGCTGTACTGTACCTTACAATGTCACCCCTGAATCAAACATCGAGGTCACAAGAAAAAAGGAAATGATCACCAACCAAAGATTGTTAAACAAATTCCCCTTTGTAAGCATCTTATAAAGAATAGGGAACAGTTTGGAGAATATACATACTGATGATAGGGTGTTAAGGGTTAAGGAACATTCAATTAATTTGTCTTCTTTTCATTACAGACAAAGATAAAGAGGGAGGCAATGGTGTCACTGGGCCTCTTTCACTGATGCAAGACATAGGAAATCAAGACATTACAGAGTAAGTACAAATATCATCACAATCACAGATAGTGCAACTGATATCATGAACTTATGAATCTTGTCCTGTACAAAACAATTTTATTTTCATTTGTGGTAATTAAACGGAAAGTACTGGTAGATTATGATGTGATATGAGACTGGACCAGTTTATTCAGTAACTGATTAATAGGGACGGACAGAACAAGGACTAACACTCGAAAAGTCAGCTTTCAAACTCTTTACGGTGGCCAATTTACATTACCAACTCAGTTGATAATGCTAAATTACCTTGTTATACTCTCCCACCAATGTAGCACCACCATTTTTCTCACATCTTACCCCCTTTACTCAGTAACTTGTTTGCTGTTATGCAATCAGCAAGAATAGCGGACCCCAGAGAGATAAATGTTCAAAAAGTTTTTAGAAGGCAGCCAATTTGCGTTTGTTTCCACTGGTGAGTACTTGTATCATAATGGGCCAGTTTAAGAAACCTCAAACACTAGAGTTTCAAATGGAACACCAGTGTTTAAAATCAAACACTAGTGTCCAAAGCCAGAAGTTACTGCCCATATTTGTACACTAGTGTCCAAGATTAAAAACTAATGTCCAAAAATTTGACTCTCAAACATTACTGTTCAAGTTGGGACACTAGATCCCCAAACCCTCCTCTAGTTACCATCTACCTATTTTTGCAGTCCTGAGAGGGTCTTCAATCAAACCTACAGAACATTACTATATTGACATGTGTTCATTCCACAATTGCACACAGACCAAAATGAATATGAGGCATCTGAGTTACCATGACAGTTATCTTCTGTTCATTTGTGTTGATTGATTTCTGTCCTTTTTCAAAAGCTTTGGAGGAGCTCTGGTACCTGGTGAGGGTGAAGCAATGGCACAATGTGTGAAGGAAAGCAAGCAAATCCCTTGCTGTGGTGACATCAAGCACACAAATGATGAGATTGCTACATTTGAATCTTCTAGTTATGTGATAAGTGGAAGCAGGTGTGTGCATCTAAATCATTCAGTAAGAGTATTTTAAAGCCTTATGTGCAAAAGTTATCTAAAAAATCTTGTTACAATTTGGACCAAAGAAGTGGTGCTAAAAGTAACACACTCCACTTTATCCAAAGGAACTCTGGAACAATGGCATTGTGCATGGGTTTTTGCTAATCATATCACTGCTAACTATTTGTGTTTTCTCTCTGTACATGAAAGTTTATTGTCTTCTTTACATTGCTGCTGATTTGTTTGCAATAGTTTCTTTCAAATTATCCTTTTCAGACTGGTCAATTTGCTGGTCAGCTTCTGCTGTTACTTGATAAGTTCCTGTTAGGCCTTAAATTTATTGAGAATGAATATTGCAGTAAACAAGTTCTTCCTATGTCTTGAGTTCAGTCAAACTACTTGCTTGGTGTTACGGATTACTGAAAAATTTGAAACAAGAAACACCAAAAGTTTACATAACAAACAGCACATACATATATATGTACGAGTTAACGATCAAACAATGGTTTTGGCAACACCTTTCCTACTTACTTTCCTCACACCGGATGTAGTTTCAGCAACACAGTGTATAAAGATGAAGCTTATGGGAGACTTACGCTGGCGGATCTTTCCAGGGAATACCACTCAGAACGAACAGTGTTTAATTCCATTGTAACTGTGAAAAAAACAAAACAAAACAAGACAAAAAACATGGAAGCTTGTTACTCTGTTGCCTATCTAACTGGGTTTTAAAATTATATCATCAGTTACTTGGACAAAGTTGAATGACTTATTAGTTGTCCCCTCTTTTAGGCATCGTCACATGGAAGCTGTACGTTTGAGAAAAGAGAAGCAGATTTACAGTGCAGATGAAAAGTGAGTGAATATGCCTGTAGGTTGTTTTGTGTCCATAGCATCAGTTGGTATTTTTCTTGATTCCAGCCATTCACTGCCTTGTAACCCTTTTACTTCTTGTTTAACAGGTGAGCATTGGCTATGTTTAATTATGAGGAACAATCCAAGACAAAACAAAATCTTTTCAAACCTCAGGGAGATGATTCATCAGAAAATCAACAAAAAGAAATAGTAAATGTCACTCCCGACCAGCTATATTAGCTTCCTCCAGTTTCGACTGTTCTTTCCAGTGTTGCTTGATGATGGACTGGCATACCAAATATTGGACATGCAAATAGCAGAGAAGGAAGTGAGAGGAAGTCCAACCCATAGACAGCCAAAGCAATGCTTTTGCATCAATCAGAATCAATGCATTCTTCTTTTGTGGTCTCGGTTGATCAGGCGGATAATACTATCCACTGGACTAATCTCTTTCCAGTGGATAGTCCACCACCTTTTTGTAAACACCTACATGTATCTGCTGGATAACAATTTTATCTGTTGGATAGCATTATCCACCCTCTGATGATATTATAAACACCCCCAAAATTGAAATGGGCAGCGGAAACTTGGTTCCAACTCTCGACAGCTCTTCCAAACAAATCTATGACATTTTCTGGGTAAGAAGCAAATTTCACCAAGTGCAAAAGAGATACTAACAGATAAATACCCTGATGCAAATTTGGAATGGGACAAAGTTTACTATTGTTACGAGTAATTTTGTTGGAAATAAAAGCTTCTAGAAATCTCCAGACTGCGTAGTTTTGCTGACATGCGCACCATAGAACTTTCAAGAACATTTCATCAAGCCACGCAGGTATTACTTAATACTACTAAAAAAGTTCTTTTGTAAGCTTCTGGAATGTTCCAGACCACTTTGTGAATGTATATAAGGACTTAGTGGTAGTAGTATAAGTAGTAGTTGTTGCTGTAGGGAGTGATCGACTGTTTAGAAACCTATACCGTGAGAGACAGCAACAGTAGATGATTGTTAATATCAAGAGACGGAGAGAACTGTGAGTTTGGGTTAGTGGTAGCTAAGATATAGACTGTAGCGGGCTTAAATAAGTTTATCGAGAATAAGTACTGTACTCAGCCTTTACGGGTCGCTCCTTGTTAACAATATTACTTGTTATTTAATAAAGTAGTTGAGTTTGTGAGATTGTTAGGTTAGATTATATGGTAATACTATCTACCATTTCGTTCCTCGATGGATTCAAAGACTAGAGAGTTCCAATAAAAAATGCCTCCTCTGTTAGCAGGCGGCGAAATCCATTGAGCATTTGCTTGTTTCTTGCAAAATATCGTCTAACTTCTGGAATCATGTCTCATCCTGTCTTAAAGAATTAGCTATTTCCTTTAGGTTTGTTTGGACCGAAATTTCCTCTTCTTGAGGAAAGGAGAAAACTTACTTGATAGGTTCAGTCTAGAACTTCGAGTTCCTATCCAGCGACAGTTGGCCTACGTAATACTACAAACGGTTTTAACACAGTTTTTCCTAAATCTACTTGTATTCGAAATGATAATCGCATGGAAATGGGAGGAAAAGGATCCAAAGTGAGTGAAAGCATTTTTATAAAGCAGCTAATATGGTGCCGATTGGCTACTACTGAACAGTTGGTTAGTAATAAAAGGGGTAAGTTTCTAAGGAAACTGTGGTGCTGCGTCGGTGGAAGAATATAAAAACGTAATCTGATATTATCAACTGAGTTGATAACGTAAATTTGGCCACCGTTAAGAGTTTCAACGCTGACGTTTCGAGCTTAAGCCCTTCGTCAGAGCCGACGAATTAGAACAAGAATACCAAATTATCTTAGTAGTCCGTGGAAAGTTTTCTTGTCTCATTATCTTAAGAATGTAGGAACCAGTTTTCTGCTTCAGTGCAATTTCAATCCATCGCGCCTACCCTGTAAACTACCTTCTTTTTATAAAGAATGTCTTGAAGTTTTGTCTGACTTTAATGGCAATCACGATATAATAGCTACAAAGCAGGACGTTTTAAATGTGACTATCTGGAACAACCAGAACCTCTTGATTAACAAGAAATCAATATACAACAAGAGAATAAAAGAAGCAGGTTTTGTGAAACTTGGAGATATTCTCTCAAATGACTCAAAATTAAAAAGGTGGGACGCTTTTAGAGAGAAAAATCTCTCCTTGTCAGATTACTTACTCCTACAAGGCATTTTTTCCGCCATTCCGCCTAACTGGAAACAGCTCCTTAACGTTGGAGAGAATAATAACAACCGAATTGACAAAACTGTTTCAGACGATGTTCAAGATATAACTAGAATGACTTCAAAATCAATCTATTCCACCCTGGTCAAACGAATCCAGATTTCTCCGACTGCCCAATCTAAGTTTAATTCCGTATATAATATTTCAGGTAATATAGACTGGAAAAATATTTATCTATTGCCGGGTCGAGTCACTCTTGACACCAGAACGAGAGCCTTTCAATACAAAATCTTAAATCGTATTCTCTACACCAATAAAATCCTATATAAAATGAATTTGGTTCCTTCTCCGATGTGTACCTTTTGTGGAGATCACGAAGAAACTCTTGAGCATCTTCTAATCAGCTGTACCTACATTAAAAACTTTTGGCTTTCGGTTATTTCTTGGCTAAATACTTACAATATGAAAATTGATAAGCTTGATGAGGTAACAATCCTCTTTGGTATTTCCGATAATAACCCTGGGAATTGTTTGTTAAATCACATAATCATTCTTGGAAAATATACCATTCATTCATGTCGTTGTAAAAATATCAAGCCGTCTGTATCCTTACTGAAGGCTAAAACATCTGAAACTCGGAAATTTGAATTTTTGATTGCAAAAAAGAATAAAAAAGAATCTATTCATTATAAAAAATGGGAAAATATGTTATTGTAACTTAATAGATGAGTATCGGGTATTAACAGTTATAGACGCAGTTGTATATACCGTCGTTCTACCAAAAAAGGAATTTGATGTAGAAGTATTTGTACAAATTAGGCTTATATTATTATATAACCACAACATAAATTAAATCTAGCCGACTGTGAATGTAATGTAATGTAGTATTTCGTAATTAGTGTTAGTGAGTAGCGTAAGCGTTAGTGTAATGAACTTTGTATTTGTTTGTGTTACTCCAGTATTTGTGCTTTAAGTGGAAATAAAAAAAATGTTAAAAAAAATAAAAAAATAAAAAAATTATCTTAGTAGGTAAACAAGCCGAGCAAAGGGTAGCAGGTGGATAAAAACCCGGATTTGGTCTCCACTAAGATTTGCCGTGAACTTGTCGGACTGTTTCGGAGCCAACAAAATGAAAGATTTATCTATATTTCATTCGAAATGTAGTTTAATCTTTACTTTTGAGGTTACCCACTTCCAATTAACCTAATGGATGTCAATGAAACCGCTTAAAGCCAAACGGAAGAAGAGGAACATCTTCTCATCTGCCTTCAGTGGTACTTACGCAACAGTTGAATTTTGGCATAAAACGGAAAGTGAACAAGTGTAATTGGTAAAATGATTACGATAGCAGCAAAGTCTAAACAATCTCACTTTTTAGCCGGGCTTTGCAAACTGTATTTCACTACATATTCTCTGATCGAAAATAATTTGTGAGAAATGACTACCTCATAGACTGGTTAAGTATGACTCTTAAGGCAAACGGCGGAATTGAGCTTCGTACTTTCAAGTGTCAGTAGTCTTGTACTCTAGCGTTTAAACAATTGCCTTAACAGTAAAAAACCAACGATTTTCAAATGCCCTTCACATGATTTTAGAGATTTTTGTGAAGAAACACATTTTTTTGGGCAATTACCTGAGAAATTTTTCTTCGATAAATGTCATCCTCAACATAATTCGACGAATTTTGTCGAAAAATACCCTCCACTTCCTCTTAACTTGTTTCAACTGTATTCCATCCCCTTTGGCGTGAAAATCTTTAAATGAAGATACCCAGATACTCACCTATCTTTGCTGCGGATATCCTTATTTCATTCTTTCCCTTCGTTTTTGATGAATCAAGTGAGCAAAGACAAGCTCTATATGACTGATCACCAACACAAACAAGCAACGCGATATCATCTGCCAATGGCCAAAACAGAACAATTTCGTCGCGTTAGTTGACGGCCCAGATAGTATTCGGTGTGCGAGAGTTGTGTCTTTATTTTTATTACCAAATCAAGGTACAGATTTCAACAGAATTGAAAACTTGGAAAAATTATGTATACTATCTAAACACATAAAACAAGCTGAGAATTAAAACTTCTCAAAAATAACGATTCATGCAGAAAAGTGACTCTTCAGAGCCTTCCAATTTCCGCTTATAAAATCCCCTTACAATCTTAACCAACGAACTGAGATCTGAGGAACAGTGTTTTCCTAGTATAGGCAAATCATAATATTCTGGTACAAACCCCACCTTAACTTTGTTAAGGAGGCTGGAAAGGGTTTTTAGATGCACGCGTGCGCCCAATCTACACACACCATATCTAAGATGCACGCGTCAGCTGAATGAATCAAAATCAGCACACTGGAAGTTAAATGTTGCTTGAAATTGCGCGAACCGGAAATGAAATCTGCGAAATACATTTGTTTCCAGCTCGAAATTTTGTTCGGTGACCTATCTTGATTTTTTGCATGCACGCACCATTCACGATGGCACTTCAAATATAAAAGTTTCGGGAAAAATTATCCAATAGAATTTTCTGTAAGCCATAAGTCGTATTTTCTTTAAATATATTTAATTCTACTAGATAAATTTTTTCCATACTGTCTGGAAAGTTAAAGAATTTAGGGAACTTTCCAACAAAGGAAAAAAAATGGTAGGTCACCGAATTAGTTTTCCAGATAATTTACAAAAACTAAAATTTAGTGGACGTTTTTGTGGACCTTGTGCGTTGCCATGGTAACTGATATGACGTCACAAGTACCCTCAAAGTAAGGAGACATATAGTTTGCCCACCTCATTAAATATACATCTCTGTAACCTTCCATCGTTTCACAAACACTGCAACAACGAAAAACCCTTTCGAGCCTCCTTAAAGATAAGCAGACCCTGAGGACAGACGTATTGATGACGTCATCATTAAAACTTTTTTCCGTATATTTTAATTCTTTATTATATAAAACAAATAGATTCCAAGTTACTGTACGTCTGTTCAGTATTAGATCACAGAGGACGTCAAAATGTGGTAAAAACATCAGTGACATGCTCAGCTGCGGCTCGTGTGCCTCTTTTTTGTTCTTACCACATTTTGACGTCATCTGTGATCTATTGATCTACAGACGCACGGCAACTTGGAATCTATTTGTTAATTAGTTGCCTTTCCGCTTCATCGTTATTAGCTGTGGCAGCTCAAAGCAACATAGGATGGTAAATTAATTAATATTGACAACTTCACTAGTTTTGAATAAATACTGATGTCGCCACATTCAGCCCAATGATATATCCAACCATAGCGAAGCCAACTAAACGTTAAGCTCAAGAAAAATTTAACCAGGGTCATTGAAACACTGGATCTGCCATGTTTATCATAAAAGGGTTGAGGAGGTTACTCTTTTGAAGATAAGACTTCCAACTAGGAGCACAAGCAAATTCACTGAAGCAAAAAGAAAATTTTTCCCGATTTTATCGGCGGTGGAACCAACGAAGGTTTTTCTAAAGATATACCCGCCTACGTGAGCATGAAGAGCTATTATGGGATGATAAACCATTTTGAAAGCCTAAGTTGATGACAGACTTTTTCGCTGACGTGTGGCCCTCATATAAGATGACGGGACGGTGGGGGGAGGGGCGGAATCATTTGACTCTCGTTTCTCGCTATGCGCTGCTATTCGAGGGGACTAATTTCTCTCTCAAATGCATGAGAACAATTGTTCTACAATTAATCTTTATTTCTTGCAAATTCAAATCAATCGTTACAATTTTTTCACAGTCATTGATATAAGGATTATCTTATAGATAGGATGCAAATCCCGATGTCAAGATTTATATATTCAAATTCTGCCAAATTCTGACCTAAAAGCCTCCATGCGCGTCGAAAACTTCACACACTATTCATCGGCGACTGATAAAAAGTGCAAATATATAGTTTAGGTATTATCTGCCATGCGAATATCTATTATTCTGATTAGAACTTGTTTGGAGGAAAAGGCTTTATGAAATATGTTTAATCTATTGTGGAAAAAAGTATACAGCTATTTCAATTTACGTTGTCGGATCAAAGCTTCAAGGGTACGGGACAGACCGAAAGGCGGTATGGGTAGATTACAATTAATTTTAGGCTTTCGGGGTTGTAGGCTTGAGGCTTTGATCCGACAACGTTAATTGAAATAGCTGTATACATATTTTTTTTTTCACAATAGATTAAACACATATTTCATATATGTATGTGTATTCCAATTGCGACTCTCTGAGCTTTTCCTTAACCGCTCAAGCAATATTGAAACCAACTGCAACCTTAATGAATGAATTCGGTTTGGATTTATTTTTTCAGCCGTTTTGTCGTTGATGTCCTGAAAATTTTTCCGAGAATTGAAGCTACCAGACCAGTTAAATAATCTTTCACCGGAATGTTAGTGTAATGATAAAGCCTATCTGCTTTCTATCTTTTGGTCAAATACGTCCATAAACTCACACTTGATAATTGCTGGTCGGAAAACAAACTCTCGCACCTCTATGGTTTGAAAATACAACAGCTCGTTTATATATGAACGGGTTAAAGATAAAACTCGTTTAATTGTTGTAAACGAAGTTTAAGCTTTAGCAGGACTGTGCTATGGAAAAGCTTCCCAAACAAATCAAACAATCCAACTCCTTAAGTGAGTTTGAAATGAAATTGAGAAAACTCATGTTTGAAACTGAGATCGTCTACTTTTTTAGTACAACATTAACATACACGGTATTCTTGAAAAACAGGTTTGACTTTGACTACAGTTTTTTTTTCGGTTTTTCTAGCTAGCGTAGTTAGTTTAATTAATTCCTCCAAAAAAAAATATTGTAAGTTCTAACCCGATGGAAACACCATGTAAACGTGAGATTTTACTGCTACTACCATTTCAAAGACAAGCACTATTTAAAATAATAATTATAGGTAATGATTTCCAGCGTCGGTTAGAAAACTAACGTAAGTTACTAATGAGAGTAGAATCTGGGACCCAGTCAGTGTCTCATAAACAGGCTCACACCACACCCTAAAAAATGCGAGGCTATACTCATGACTAATTATATCGGACCTATTCCGCCTGTTTCTATGGCCGGCTCCTTGATAACATGGGTTGAAAGATCGCGCCTACTAGGTGTGACGGTCGACAACAAACTGACATGGTCACCATACTTATCAGAAGTGAAAAAGAGCTTCGCAAGCAAGCTTAACCTGCTGAGAAAATCAAGATCTCTTCCCGAGAGTGTACAGGAAAATTTCTATTTAAGAGCGAATTTTTTTTATCACCGCGTGGGAGGTGGCACATGGTCGGAAAAATCACTATCCTCACATTTTGCTCAGAGATACCTTAGGGTAAGTCTATAAAAGTGGTATAATTTTTTTGTTCAGAGCTGTTTTTATTTTCTAGAAAATCACCAAACACTGTATCGAGCCCCAACCGCCATAAAATGACCGAAATGAAGTCGACGAGTAGGGCAACAAAACCTTTATTCCTCAAAAGCGCAAAAGAAAGCAAGTCTTTCTGAATTTACCTATTTGTATACGAGGTATTAAAAAATGATTTGAATCTAATAACGGGCTTGTTGACATAACTATGAATTATTGGCGAATATTTGAAAATAGCCAAAATTTGATTGATTAAAAATTACATTTTGGAGCAGTTTTTCAATAAAAATTTTTCCTACCTGGTATAACTCGGAATCGCTTGAGATGAGCATTTTTACAAAGTGGAAAGAATGTTCTTTCCATGGATATAAAATTAATTTGGGGCTCTTAATTACTGCGAAGAAGTAGCCCGGTCTATTTCGTGCAAATCGCAATGCCGCCATGTAAACAACCGCAGATAATCCAATTAGGCTTTTTATTATCGAAGCCATAATTCCAACAAAATCTTATCGCTTTGACCTATACTAGATTGTAAACTGAATTTCTTAGGCTCACCTGGCGAAAAACACCTTTCTAAGATTGGTTCCTTGCCTCAATCTTGTTATAAAGAGACTTGACAACAGCTTCGATAGTACAGCACTACAGGCGGTGTATACCAAATCACAGTGAAAACATCTCACGAAGTTTCCTGCCGGAAACGTCGCATTGCTGGACAGTTATAACCATATTTCAGCTTGGAACACTCACATTTTACAAGTCTTCCTTTCACAATAAGAATGGAAGTTTGTTTTTTATAGAACGAGCCAGAACATCCTGACAGATGAAATGAATCATTGACGTTCGTTTTTTGCGATGGTGTCACGCAATAACATGTCACTCGAAAGGAGGCTCGGTTACCAATACGCTCTTATTTTCTTTCCTTCTTATCCCCTATTTTTTATTTCCGGGAAAAAGTTTTAAATCCAGAATTTAAAATTACCGTTGTTTGCATTTTTTAAGTGCGATACCACTCATGCGTCACCTTAGACTGCTAAATGAATTAGGTATATGTTACTACAGCATAGAGGAAATTTCACTGCATTAATTTTTAACGACGTAAAAAAAATGTGTTATCCTATTTTGTAAATTGTGACGGCTTGCAGGGTAGACAGGTGCAGGAGTGGAAAAATTAAATTGGGAGTAGCTTTCTAAAATACTCAGCGCTAAAAAAATAAATTAGATTAGGCACAGTTTCTAACCATATAATGAGCGTCGCGCCATAAATTTTCCAAAGCAAACTAAAATGGTGTTTTCGTTCGGCCGCCGATTTTTTTAAGAGGTGAGCGTACCAAATGGAAATCAATTGCTTCTTTCAAAGATTAGCTGGGGGATGCTGCTCCCAAGATAAGCGAAGTCGAGTTGCAGGAAAAGCTTCTCTTATAGTCCCTCTGCGCTTATGTGAGAAAGACATCTAAGCACACAAACAGGCTGTGGGCGTGAATGATGTTGAATCGGAAGTCGATCTCATTTTAGCACGGGCATCGATATTCACGTTGCCTTCCAATATTTCGGTATCTCGATATCTCCGTTCATCGTAAGCAGCCTTACGTGAGCAATATCGAAGCCCTTTGTTTTAGCTGTACCTGTCAGCAGTGACGAACTACATGTAGCTTGAATATTGGTTTCATTGACCAGGAAAACACCTAAAGTATATGACACTGTATTCTTTTCCTTTCTTTCTTTCTTCCTTTTTTTGCTTTATAAAACCCATTCAGTTAGCTGGTATGGAGGAACTTCCTGATTTCTTGAATCTCCGAGGGTACGCCGCCTCTGTCTTGTCGAGAATTCGGGATCTCAAAGAATGGCCGATTAATTGTTTGATTAAGGGACGGGAAACAACTTTATCCGAGTTCGAGTTGAGAAAACTGTCACGTTTCTAGCGATGGCCATTATCATCGTAGCAATCAAGGTACAAAATCGAAAGGTTTAAATTGATGAGCACGCTATCGTAAGGAAAATTAAAAAAACAACAACAACAACAAAAACAAAAAACAGAGATTGTGTAAGTCCAAAGCTTTAAAAAATGTAATTGTAATGACCTACAGTCAGGCGATATCAAATAACACGTAATGTCTCGCGGCCTGATACAAGCGGCCGACTTTGTGACTCGAAGATTTACGTTTTTAGTGAAGTTTAACGTTCAAAGTGCTTAGATAAAGCACGAAATTGTTAGTCTGTTGTTCTGTTTACATAGTCGGTAGAATTTTTCCAGTGTCATTAGAAAAGAACGCCTCACCGTGGAACCTGTCTGCCTGCCACTGAAGGTCATGGTAGACCTTATCGATCCACTAGGGACACGTAGGTGATGTATATGATCACGGAGCACTAGACAATTAACTTCCAGTTGTTTTAGTTAACTGGGAAGTTCGTCATTTAAGAGGTTACGCATGACTTTTGTTTTTCCCGCGAACGTCAAAAATTCAATTTCTGTCGTCTGTCACTAGGCGTGTGTACACGGAATTAAGTAGGTTTGTGTTTGTCGTGAATATGTTATTTTATTTTATTTTATTTTTTGTGCAGGATTTTTTTAAGAATTCCATAAATAGGTAACAAAATGAAAGGCAAGCTTGGGTTTGCCGTTTGCCGTTAAACGTCATGCTTAAAGTGCCTATTGATAAATAGAACCTTTGCAAGCGCGAAGTCGTGGAAATAGAGTCGATAACAACGCATGTATAGTCAGTACCAGGGGGTGACTAAATTTACGAAAACGTCAAAAAGTAGTTTTTCAGAATGGCACTGATTCAAAACACTCAAAAGAGATCTACAGCGTTTTTTAAGTGAATTCGCGCAGGTTTTTGTTTAAAACATAACACTGACTAAGAAATAAATATTAGTTGGCCCTGCACTCGGTACAGCGATGTCTGCAGACGAATGCCTGTCTGGGTGTCCTGTGCACATTTAGCGTGATTGCGTGACAAACATGAGTGATGACACACGACTTCGTTGGTGAACATCGTTGTGCCATTTGAGGAGCCAAACGTTTCTTAACTGAAACTGTAAGCAATCAAAGCATCTTGGTTTATCGTGCTAAAAAGACTTTTGTATATGCTGGAGTTGTATGGAAGCAGAAATAAGTCAAGAGTTGCGATGGTTTGCGATGATTTATGAACAGCTCCGAGTATTGTAAATGGTCAAGCCGGACGTTGTAAACACTTTTCAAGTGAACATGGCGATTTGAAACAAAAATAATGGAAACATCACTCCTTAATCACTGGTTTCAGAAGGTAAGGGTAACATATTGAGTTTCTGATAAAGCACAGCTCAAAGCGGTAAGATTTTGCAGAAATTATGGCTTCGATAATAAAAGAATAATTGGATTATCTGCGGTTGTTTACACGGCGGCGTTGCGATTTGCACGAAATAGATCGGACTATTTTTTCCCAGTTATTAAGAGCCCCAAATTAATTTTTATATCCTTGAAAAGAACATCGTTTCCAATTTTCAGAAATGCTCATCTCAAGTGATTCCGAGTTATACCGAGTAGGAAAAATTTTTATTGAAAAACTGCTCCAAAATGAAATTTTTAATCAATCAAATTTTGGCGATTTTCAAATATTCGCCAATAATTCATAGTTATGTCAATAATCCCGTTATTAGATTCAAATCATTTGTTAATACCTCGTATACAAAAAGATAATATTCGGAAAGACTTGCTTTCTTTTGCGCTTTTGAAGAATAACGTTTTTGTTGCCCTAGTGGTCGGCTTCATTTCGGCCTCTGTTATGGCGGTTGGGGCTCGATATAGTGTTTGGTGATTTTCTAGAAAATAAAAACAGTTCTGAACAAAAAAATTATACCACGTTTATAGACTTACCCTAAGGTATCTTTGAGCGAAGTATGAAGGTAGGGCTTTTTCTAGGCATGTGCCACATTTTTTTGATTTCACGCGGTCTCCAGAAAAATTCTCTCTTAGATAAGATCGGCACAGTGAGGCAGCCCACGTTCACATAAAAAGTCATACAGCTCACCCACTGTTCTTAAGTCGTGTCGGTTGGTGAGAGCATCCAGTACGAAAGTGCCCTTTCGGCTTCTCATCATTTCTAGTCTCAAATCCAGTTTCTCCGCTATACTCTGAACTTTGGAATAGAGAAAACAAACATTCATCTTAATTGTGCGTCGTGGAATATGACTTGTTTATAATTTAACGCCCACTAGACCATCAAGTTATATGAGTGACCTACTTTATGAATTGCTAGTAGGAATATCCTCACGGACCAGTGTAATGAAAAAGAATAACATATCTGCAGTATGGTGTTATTTCTAGTATGGGTCTATGTGATGCACTCAACCTACTTTGGTAGAGTAGTTGTAAAAGAAGAGACACTATTCCAGACGCATTAGAGAAAACAGAAGTTTTTCTGCTGTTTCAATATTTCTTATTTAAACGAGAAGACCAAATTTAATCATTTTTTTGGTGACATGTAGTTTTTTATGTGTTGTTAAAACGCCTTGCGACTATTGTTTTCCTGATGAACAGAGACAAAGAAGCAATACAAAGTATGAGACTGAAAAAATGTGCAAAGGGGTCCATTACATGATACGGGGTGACTCCACAAGTTTACTGGTTCAATAAAAGTGACTACAAAGGGAATGTGTCTCTCGGCTGGTTACCATTAGGTCGCAGATGGAAGCACCCACGTCTTAAATTGGGTCACCTTAATCCAGGCTGGATTCGAAAAAAGTTGTCATCACCGTGAACGTCGATAGCCTGGGACATACCACAGGCCATTGAATAAATGTATTTCCTTGTAGTGGTTCTTATTTCACGACAATTTCACAAAAGGTTACTTACGACTCAAATATAATGAAAGACTATTTATTCTATGTCTTGGCATCTCCTTGATGAGCATATTCTCAGGTAACCGAGGACCTGAAAGAAAAGAAGAATCGCCTTAGGAATAAATACTGACTTTGACTCAATGGCTTCAAACACAAACATAGAATCGTAATAAAGATTCGACCACACGAGTCAAATGATTCGCAACTAAGATTTATTCACGTGTATTGCCTCTCGCTCGCGTTTTTTCGCTGTGTTGATAAGAACTTTGAACTTCGTTGTTTTTTCGCGACTAACTTTCTCTTTTCAGCTTTCGTTGAGCGAAACGGAATAATTACACCATTTATCATTAACCCAACTGATACTTTTTTCTTAGCTAGTTAGCGAGAAGATCGGTAGCCCAGTTTTCCCGCAGTCATTTTTTTGTAAACATTTCGATTGTCTTTCATGCTCTACAACTGCTTCGAAACAGAAGGCTGCATGATAACTGTCACGGCCACGCCAGGAAAAGAATTTTCCTTTCTATAAATGGTTCCCCTATTCTTAATTCAAAACTTTTAAAAGCAAGTTAGTGCGAAATTAGTTTAACGGAAAGTATTTTCTGTTTTGGTTTATCCTGGGTTACTTCAAAATACCACGTTTGCCTTCCGTACTTCCGTTGTATTTTATTCAAGTAGTTTACGAATCTATATTGCGTAATATAACGTTGTAACTCGATAACTTATATTCAAATTTAGATTCAAATAATGACAAGGACATTATTCTGCAACTTAACATGACATATGCAATATCCAAAGATGTCTTGCAAACAAAGTGTTCCTTTTTTATGCAAATTCTTTCCTACTTAAATTTCGCGGATTAAAAAGAGTTTGATGTTAAAGGCCTTCTGACTATTTTGTTCACAAGGCATCATGGTTATGATTGCTCAAAAATCAATTGATAAGTATTGAGAAGGATTAGAGGAAATGATATTAAACAACAAACCTGTTGTTCCTCGTGGTGTGATCTCTTTTAAGTAACTAAACACGTCGAATCGTTTTAAATTTTTGGCTTTTCTTCCCAAGACACGGATAGCTCTTTTGTCCTCTCTGGTTGGATTTTTGAAAAAGCCTTGATCTAGCTGTAGAGAGTTTTTCAATTGTTGTATAACAGCTTCAGCACTGCTTGACGATGTCAAAATAGGTTCTACAATGTAACAAAAAAGAAAAAAAGGATTTACGAATACAGAATAATTAACCACGATACTGAAAACAAACTATCTGAGAGAAATATGATGGTTGCTCACGAATTGCCCAAATTAGGGTTTGCTGTTTTAGGTGTTTTAAATCAGTAGATTTATTCCAATAAAAGGCCGACTGATTCTAAGAGGCCTAATGCAAGTTTAAATGAATCAACTGCCAGAAGAGGGATGAATGAAATTTAAAAGGGGCTGTTATAACTTAGCGCGCGTGCTCGCCCTATATAAGTCCTTTTGAGCCGCTATGAACAAAATCTTTATTTACGCACGCCCGTGCGTAAATAAGGTGACGTGAGCATTTTTTGTTCATTGTCGCTCTGTTATAAAAGAATTTGCTCATGCTTTTAGCTGTGCGTATATCGAGTTATGGATGCACTTGGGAAGTTTGGAGAGCACTCAATAAGCTAGGGTTGCTCTCGGCTGCGCCTCGATTTACTCTTACGTATTTTTTGTGCTCTCCAAACTTCCCGCGTGCATCTGTAACTCGATATACGCACGCTAAGCATGAACAAATTCTTAATTCTGCTATGCCGATACAGTAAGCTTTCAAGTTCTGAAAAAGTGCAAGTCTGAGCCATACCAAATACGAAATAAGAATTTGGTTGTAATCATATTCATCCGCTGGCTAATTCAGACTGACTGGCCTAAATGGAGATAAAAAAAACCTTCATATTCAAAGTTGACTGGTAAATATTGTAGTTGTTGTTTTGTTTTTTTCGTTTTTTGACAAAAATACTGTCATTTAAAAATATTATTCTATCATTGTTTCCTTTTATCCTGTGCTAGACAAATTTGGTGGCTGAAATAGTTTTGGCCGCACCTCAAATTTTCGCAGCGGCGCTTGACTTTTTACACAGCCACAAAAATATCAATTAGTCCTTAAGCGTAAAATGTTGATGTGAATTCTTTTACATTATTTGCCACAAGGCGCGAGCAAAATTTTTTTCCGTTCTGTTCGTGCTCTCAGCGGCCTAACACGCTGATTTACGTTCATTTTCTCTTCGAATGATGAGCACTGAAATGTTTCATTCAAATCGATGTTTAAAACCCAACAACGATAAACGCGTTCACCGATGCTCAAAAATTTATCATTATTTTAGTTATTCCAAAAGGCTTTGGCAGCTGTCTCATGAGTGAAATTCTCCAGCACTCATCTTTCTCTTTCCACCGTGCAGGATTTGAAAGATTACTCAGAACATGAGCAAAGCTGGTTACAACGTCAAATATCTATCTGCACATTGAATCACCACTCCGAGCCCCAAACATATTTCCTCTCTCTGGTGATAGCTTACAACTCTGACAGTCGGCTGCAATCGTAAATGTTCGTCAGAGATCACAACGAAATCCGGCAGACTGAAAAGTACATTTTAGCCATTAGTGAACACCCAAGGGAGCGGCGAAGGCGGCGCTAAAACAAGATTCAGGAACTTAGAGAAGCTGAATACATGTATATTAATGAGCAAAATGGCTCATTTTCTGCTCATTATGTGATACGAAATACAGCGAGCGCAAATTCCAAGTAAATCCTTTTCCGCTATTCTTGATATTTAAGCTTAGTATCTGTATTTCCTTTATAAAGAAACTTTTGAAAGTTACAAGTTCATAAAAAGTTGGACCAGAAACTAGAAATTCAAAATAGAAATTAAACAGTTTTGAATTGTTATATACGGTAGAATGGTTACAAAATCATTCACATTTTAACACAAATTTTCAATAATTTTTAGAAGTCGTGTCCTTCTCGTGAGCGTCTCGATTAAATAAGTGTACTTCCATCTTGATTTTGCAGCCTACAAGCGTTGACTTTTCCAACTGAGACCCATTTAGAATGAAAATTAAAGTTAGTTGTTCGTTTTTTTCTTGCGCCATTTCCTTTAAAATGTTGATTATTGGCTTTCAAATTTTGCGCTCCATCGCGTTGCTGTTATGTTAATGCTTGCTAATGAAGTATGAATACTAAACATGTCCGGCCATTCTGCACCATGTCTGTGTTTGTTCAGATCCAAAGGCAAATAAATATACAGCGATACGTACTGTAAAATATCATTCATAAAGAGTGTCCTAATTTGCAAGAGCTTTAGTAATGCCATGATTTTTAGCAGGTTTATTCTAACTCATTCTCATTCATATTCCATACGCGTTATTGACCACTTTAAGGTCAAGATGGCTGGATATTGGCCGATTTTCCTTTCTTTTTTTTTTTTTGTGCGTTTTATGGACCGCAGCCAATGAACGAGACTTATATCCACTCATCTTGACCGATAACTTGATCTTTCAGCTGAACAATATAACGTATATGGAATGTGGAGGCCACTGAGTAAGAATAAACATGCTAAGGGTCACGCCAATACTGATTAAAAAACAAATTCCAAATGAGGGCGCTTTGACTGTTTGGCCAATAAAGGATTTCTTTATTGTATAGCAAAAAGATCTCGCCGACTTCAATGAGAATCAAGAATAAATCGTTTTTTTTTTTGAGTGCTGGATATTACTTGACAAATTGGAAAAAAACAGCTGATTTAATAGGTTTACACTGTTGATGGGTAAACGTCAAAAACGTTGATTAAAATAAATTAGAAAGCTACACAAGCTCCCAATTTTTTTTTTACTAGGGCGGGATTAAAGTGAGAAATCACAGGCGGGTAAAATAGACCTGTTATGTCCGCTCGGCCAGCCAGGAATCGCTTCGTCTTGCCCACGGGCTACGTAACACGTAGAATTATCACATGACGGCCTCACGCGCGCAATCCCAAAGAAAACCATAATGAAAGTCGGTCTGGAAAAACCGTCCGGCCCGCTACTCACACGGCTATTTTGTATTTTCCAACAACGCGGTTTAAAATTGTGAACTTCAACTTGAAGTAAAACAAATGAGGAAATGAGTTGCGCTTCTCAGTGAATTATGAGTTTCTTGCTCTTACTCATCAGAAAAAAGTATTTACAGTAAAATCTTGATATCAGTCGTCCAGTTCGCCCTTCTTTTGAACCCAAGTACGTCATTTTTAAGTTGAAACGAAAGTTTTGAAATTTTCAACACTTGGTGGTCATATGATAAAATGCTTACTGTTTAAGTTTGATCAAGCTGAAAGGGTAAATATTTGGCTCACGGTCAGTTTCGCCCAATGAATCGATGAGTACATAGTATAACCCATAGCCACTCTGTCATAATAAAGTACCATCCCTAAATTAACTAATGGTGACAGTTCTAGAGTCAACCATTCGATTTTAATGAGACTGACCTGCAATCATCCACTCTTTTTCCACCTTTCTCCAGGTTCCTAGAGTCATTCTGATCGTTTCCAATTCTTTCCCTATGCTACGATATTTACGTCCTGGAAAAAATTGAGGATGTAATATTTCTGAGTCTCAAATTCATATCAAACAGAATGGTCTCCAATTCGTGAAACAGTCGCAGTCCACCCTATATTAAAGATCTATTGTCATCAGCTGCTAACTATGCTCTTCTATTCGTCTTTTGTTCGTTCCAAGAGTCAACTTCTTTACGCTTGGGGATCGTGCCTCACTCATACTGCTCCTGTCTTTCGGAACTCACTACCATCATCGATTAGAACCTGTACAAGCCTCGCAGTTTTTATGAACTAACTTTAACCCACAGCCACACATGACCACCAGGCGAAATCCAACAGAAAGAAGAGGCGCTAAATTTCCATTGCACAAGAATATTAAACCAGTATTAAACCCTCATCTAGATAGCCCTTTGTTCGTGTGTATTTTTTTCAAAAGAAAACTTGTATTGTCCGTGATAGTAACAGCTTTAAAAGTCAATCATCTTATCAACTAATTAAAAGTATGATTAATTCGTTGAAAATAATCAATTGATCATATAACCTTCGGACGGGTATGCATCTCTGTATGCTTCCTGAATGTTGTCCCAATTCTCACTGACATCTTTGATTAACCCTTCAACCTGTTCGAGCTTTTCAAGTCTGTCTCCTGAGGATTTATGAACAGAATAAGAAGATGATGAGTTTTGAACTCGGCAAAGAAATCGATAAAGAAATATAAGAAATCTAAGTTTCCAACCACTTCATGGCCAAACTCAACGCAGAGTCTCAGTGGTGGATCTGAGCCCCGGAATTCAAATATCTGAGACTCGATTCCTCATGCGCCACATGCGTCTTTTTTCCTTAGTGTTCGAGTGAGTGTTGGAGGATGTACTTTCATACCTGAGCTACATTTTCTCGAGACAGTCTTTACACCCAACTATCATCAAAGTAAAAAGGCCGGTTCTGTAACGATTCTGGCGTTTTCCCGAGTAACCGACAAGACTATTAACACGAAAGTAAGGTTTCTGACATCAACATCTATGGTTACATTACAATTGACTCGCGTAGCCGAGAGGGAAAGACATTCAATGATAAGAACTCAGCGAGAATCAAGCCATATTTCTCGGCAACTCATACCTATTCTATTAAGAATTATCATTCAGTGGAGACTAATAATCACTTTCACCTTTGTCAAATCCATATTCAGAAGTGGCACTACTCAAAGTCCCAACTCCGCTATCACTCGGTAGTGTGAATTCGCTGGAGGTCTCCTGAAGATTTTCCAAATATTCTTCTACACGCAGTTTTCTGTCAAATGGTAAAAACTCCCTCTCTGGAAAAGGATCTCTTGTATTGGCTGTGGTCATGTTTCGTTCTTTCAGAAGGTCTGAATCAGAACTTGCCCGTTCTTTTAATCCTCTTTCCTCTTCAAGTTTCATCTCTAAAATTTATAGTCAAAAAAAGCAATACAATGTTGAATGAAGCGGTGGGTTCCACATTATTTGCAAAAGAGAATTGAGACATTGAGCATTCTTCCTCACTTGGATGATCATCAAGCTCTCGGAAATAAATCATATATATCCGAGTGACAAATAACCCAAAAGGTAAGTGAAACTTTAGAACGAATGTCACCAATGGTCAAACATTTGGTGGCCACAGCTGAAAAATTAATTTCGCTCATATTTCAAAGTTTAGTAAGTCTCAATGGGAAATAAGCCACAGCATACTTCTTTTGGCTGAATATCGTTTATTTTCGAGAAAATTGATGATAACTGAATTCCACCAAAATGCCGCTTTTGAAGCTCAAAATTTCAGGCGAATCTCGGAGCGTTGCGTCACAAATTGAAAAACTATCTGGACCGATAAAAAGTACCAAATCTTAAAAAACAGCATCAAAATATATTTTACGGTTAAGAATATATGAAAGTCATATATTTGAACTGCGGATAAAGACATGAATGAAAGTGATCCTCGCAGTGATGTGCACTACTTAGGCAGTAGTGAAAATAAGGCCTGAAAAAAATTTCAGGCCTGTACGGGATTTGAACCCATGACCTCTGCGATACCGGTGCAGCGCTCTACCAACTGAGCTAACAAGCCAACTGGGAGCTGGTCATGATAGTGGTTCTAAATAAACCCAAAATATATTTTGTCGGCAATTTGAGCAATCCTTGACGATTTATTTACACAAGGGAATTGAATTTATCCAACCAACTTCTGACTACATAAAAAATAGGTTAAAAGTAACCCGTTATGTACCTATGTGCCACACAGAATAATTAGCTGAAAATCTGGCTTTTGGAAGGCAAAGTGTAGTTCTTTTCGATCTTCAAAGGATTTATTTGGGAAATGATTCAGCGCGATTTAATTAAACTTTTACGTCGGATAAAATGAGGTCTACTGAAATCGATAACTCTTCAAAAAAAAGTACATTGGACTGTAAAACATGTGGCTTCGGGAACTTAGGTCAAGTTTTAAATATGCGAAACAGGAGCAAACAATCATCTAAACCCCGATCATAATTAAAAGTCTCAAGATTAAATGAATCATGGTATTTTTTTAATTATTGTTTAAGGTGGATAAAGCGAAAGATCTGCAAAGGGCATAGCTCATTACTGCAGATGTGCATTAGAGCAAAGTGTATAAAAAAGCTGTATAAAGGTCAAAACCACAACTTTCACTGAAATATTTTAACTAGCCGACGTCCCACAGATTTATATTTATATTTATACCTCTTCTTCCCGCGACGCTCCGAGATTCGCCTGAAATTTTGAGCTTCATAGGCGGGATTTTTGCGGAACTCAGTTATTATCGATTTTCCCGAAAACAAAGAGATATTCAACCAAAGGAAGTTTGTTTCTCTCTAAGGCCTACCTAACTTGAGCATATGAGCCGAATTGATTTTTTGGCTGTTGCCTTTATATTTTGAAAAAGTTCGATTTTGGCCACATTTGCTCTTAAGTTGTCTGAAAATTGCATTTTTGAGCACAACTCAAAGTTACTTTTCGAATGAGTTTTAGAAACAGAAATATCGACTCGTTTGAAGTCAACGATTTTTATATCACAGTGCTCTTTTCGCGGAGGAATTGCGGTTGTCATTTGGATAATAAATCGAGAGGCTGTTGCTACGTGAAGAGAAAGAACAACCCGTTGGACATTTTGATCGATTATAAGCAACTACTCTTTCCTAGCTCAATCTGTCGGTCGACCAAAGAAACACAAAAAGTGATGTTGCGATTCACAGGTATTCTTTAAACCCACGCGACAGATCAGGCTGAAAAAGATGAAATATACCAAGTCTACAATTTCAGTTATTGCACCATGGATCTTTTTGCAAACCCAAATATCTGGACTTAAAACAATTTATGTTAGCGATAAGGAAGTACGTTTGCAAACAAAGAGCGCCTATCAAATAATTTAGAAGTATTAAAATCGATTCTCCTCCAAAAGAACAAAGGAATTCTAGCTCATGTAGATATAATCAACCCGTACACAATAATGTACGTCTTGGAGAAGGGCGGAAAAAACTTAATGAAAACACAGTTATTCTTAAAGCTCACCTGGTAACTTCCCCAACCCTACTTGGCTAAAGATGTAACCGTATATTTGTCCTTTGTCAACAAGCAAATCTGCCTCTTCATTCGCGCCAAAATTGAATACAATTTCAATCGAATACTGTTATCTCACGAAAGGTAAGATTAAATCAAGAAACATCAGCTACAGTATAGAACTGGATGGTTATGTACGAGCTGGTTTATTTACAGTCTCGTGATGTGTTTCAATAAATCGTATACGAGGAAAATATTAGATAGATCGTAATACAACAACTTTAATTTTTAAATCACATCTTCTAGATGCCATGATTCGTACCGTTATAAGATACAACAAGAGACGTTTCTAATTCATCTCGCACAAGGAGTCATGCACAATGGCGGGACTATTTCTGGTGTAATTACCTTCTATTCCTGATATCATCAAATCCAACCTGGCATTCCTGTATTCATCTTCGTCGATGTACACAGTCAATCTCACTTCACCACCTGTCAGCTGCTCTATTTCCTCAGTAACAAGAAACTCTTGTAAATTTGTCTGTAGTGTTTCATCCTGATAACTTTGCCATAGTGCGTCAAGAGCGAAAATATTTTCTGCTTGAATCGTAAATCGGATCGATCCTTCACCAATTGCACGCAAGAAATTTCCCAATGGAAGAACAGCTTCTTTGAAAGCATTGGTAAATTCTTCCATGTTGCGACTCTTGCGAAGGACCATCAATGTAGTGACGACCACGGTACCACCAACAAGATTGTGGAAAGTACAGTGAGGTGTAACAGCTGTAAAAAATGTAGAAATCACAGGGTTTACATCAGCCGCTTGTGGAGTCGACCGAAAAAGCGGAGCTAGGCAAAGAAACAAACGTTTGGGAAGAGTTGGCTAAGGAGAGCACTCCTTCACAGACTTCTCGCGTAATTCGCTTTCCCGCTTCTTTGCTTATCTCCAGTAACTGAGAGCCTAGCAAAGACTAGATTAGAGTGGATTGCTATTTTCGAAAGTTATACGTTACTGAGAGAGACGACAAAGAGGCTCGTGAATAAAGAGAAGTGGATGGACCATAAACGTAAGGTATTCTACAGGTCTTGCTCTGTGTGAGCGGGTTTTATTGTCTCGGGTTTAAGGTTCCACATGATGAGGCTCTGCTTCTCAACAAGATTAATTAATACTGTCCTACCTCCTATTAATCTTCTCCCAACTATTCCAGAAAGAACAAGGGCGGCTCCAGCTGGAATGAGAAATAAATCAATCACTGAATAAACAATTATAATATTCCATGGGCACAAGTCTAACCTAATTCTTACATAGCAACCAAGCAAAAAGATCCTTACGTCCTCACGGCTGTACTATGTACATCATGACGTGTGCAGTTTCACTTGCAAATTCATGCTGCAAATTCCAGTCGAGTTTAACCACGAGGTTTCAACCCTTTCAACATTGTTTTTCTGTTCCATCCCGATTGAGATATACCTTTTGGCGCTCAAAACGAAATGTACATACGCTAAACAAGACTTTTTCCAAAAACGATGAGAATTAACACCTTCCAAGCAACGAAATTAGCTTTGGAGTTAACGATATTTCGTTCCCAAACGTAATGCGAATTACGGCTGAGAAATAACAAAGCGATCTTTCTGAAATCGAGTGAGGCTTCGCGGCGAGGGGACAATTCTGTGAGAAAATAACTGGTATTCAAAGAATTAATATATCCCAAGTGTTGTTCAATAGAGATTTTGCTTTAAATCGTAACATTTTTCAGAAGTTTCAACGCAAATCCTCGCAATTTTCTTGTAAATTCTAATAAATAACAATTCAAGTATGGTAAATCAACCATGCAGGTTCATTAAACGCCAGAAATTCATACCTTATCCCCTTCGGTTTTTTGGAAGGTGGATGTTAATGTTAAATGTTGATATGTCTTATGAGTATGATTAACAGAACATTTTAATTCTAAAGTGGTACAGTATCAGTGAAACGTAGTGAAGGACAAATTTCAAGCATTTTTTACTCGTCGGAGTCTCATGCCGCGTTGACCAGTAAATTTTTGTATTTATAGGCACAGAAGGTGTCAAAATTTCCTGCTATCTGGAGCAACCCTCTCTTGCCAGCGTCTCGCCGTTTTCTAGAAGAACAAAGAGGAGGCACTGGGAACGAAATAAAGTTTCTTCTCCTGCCATATTGCCTAAACATGTCTAACCAGCACCCTATCGGTTTCCTCAAGAAAGTGCTAATTGTGATAAAATAAAAAATAACTAAATAAAAAATGTTCGCACGTCTACACACTCTGTGAACTTAAAACAAAGCAAATAACCTTTGTAAAATGTCAGGAATATCGAGCAGGAAAACACTCGCCTCGCAAATAGCAACATAGGCATTACTAGCGACTTAACTTGGTTTCCATCTGGGCAAGTGAAAGTGACTTCTTACTCGTATTTACAATAAAGTCTAGTATGTTACTTATTTTACAGCTCTCAACACTCTCAGGACAATCGGTTGAACAGACCTTGACCTGAAGTCTAACAAGGAACGTAACGCTCAAGATCCTAAAATTCGATCGACGGTGTTCGATTTCAAGGACCAACATTTGGTCGAAGAGCTCAAAAACTATTTCGAGACTAAATAATTCAATTGGAAGCTGTCCCTTACCGCCTGCTCTTCGCTTGTTGTCCTCCCACTTTATCCTTTCCCTCTCAGCATCTTCTTCCTGTTTTCTTTTCTTCTCAAACTCCTCCACTAGTCTGCACAAATCTGGTTTCTCCATCTCGGTTGCTATGGTTTTCAGGATACCGAGGTCTTCTATCCCCAACTCGTGCTGTTGTTCTAACTCTGCGAATAATGCATCGACATTTTTGATGTGTTCTTCTCTTTCATGAGCGACCAGATTTTTTCGTCTGCAGATTAAAATGAGTCGTCGCAGTTCATTGGACTCTTCGAGTGCATGACTTATCTGCTCCAGTAACTGTCTGTACTCCTTTCTCTTCATTTCGAATCGCTCCAATATTCGAAGAAGATCCCACTTTCTTATCCCCTTTAGTAGTTCTTTCAGTACTTTAAGACGATCAATCCCTAAAAGATTCTTCTCCTCCAGCTTGTTAAGTAACGTAATAACGTCTGTGATATCGTCTGCCGAGCCATCAGGAATAAAACGGCCGTAAATACGTTTTAACCATTCACGTTCAGATTGCCAAACGATTTCCTTGCTACACTGATCCAATAGTCGAAGGTACTCGACAACAGACATCGCTGTTGGTAGGTTGGAACGAGATTACCTTAGCGAAAACAAGTGATCATCAAGAATCAAGACGCGCTTTGCTCGTCAACAGAATTGAATCGAGTTTCGCTGCTGCCTTCAAGATAAATTTTGTAAATTGATTCGGTAGTCACACAATCTTCAACGGGTTTGGTTACAACTTAAGGCAGGGTCTAAATCTTTGCATTTGTTTCGAATCCTGAAAACATTGTTTTAAATTTCTTTTGTTTTTGATTTTTTCTTTTTCTTTGATCAATTTGTACTTGTTCACATTTACTTGCCCGTTGACACTGTATAGATTAAAATATGAACTATCGCCGTCGCGTCGTCACATACAAATACGTTTATAACATAGCAAGTAAATTTGTATAAACAAATTCAATTGCGCGAGCGTACTTCATATTCCTATCGTGCACGCTCATTTTCATTGTCAGCAAACAAATCCCTCGAGAGAAAAAATTTTCCATCGAGTTGAAAATGTTATAAACCAATTGGTTCATACGTCAGCTGTGCGTTCATCGAGATATGAAGCACTTGGGAGGTTTGGAGAGCACTCAAGAAGCTAGAGTTGCTCTCGGCTACGCCTCGAGCAACTCTTACGCATCTTTCGTGCTCTCCAAACTTCCCGCGTGCTTCATATCTCGATGGACGCACGCTGACGTATGAACCAATTGTTAAATTTTGTAAGTCTAATTCAAATTGTCACACGAGCATTTGCAACGTACTGAAGATAACATGAGTAATGTGGAAACCAGTTTTGTAAACTTAAAACATCTCTTTTGTTAATAATAAACTGTTTGATCGATTGTTAAGATGCTGATCGCAACGTTTCCACTGAAATGGATCAATTAGTTGAAATCCATAAATTCTTCTGACAAGTAACTCGGTAAAATTGTTAAAACGGCAAAGTTCGGAGAGATAAACGTTGAAGAGATAAAAAACCATCACCAGCGACCTCAATCACTTTAGATTTAGCAAATAAGTCCAGTGCTGGCCGTAAGATTCTTTCTTTTTTCCATTCTCAGCTGCGTTTTCATGGAGGTGTGTCCTTTTGAGATGAAGAGCTTGATTGGCTTGTTTTCTTTGGCTACTAATCGGGGCAATTGACACTTTCACATTATTTGAAGTGAAAGGGATCAGTCAATCGAAATCCATCGAACCAACTGTCACGAGGTCAATGAAAAAGGATGTTTCGTCAACAAAAGCGAAATCCCATTGTTGGCGAGTTAGGACTGCTTTAGATTTCATAAATCAAAGCAGTTTCTCTAAAATTTTCGCTGTTTTATAAACCTTGCACGTTTCTTGCGGGTCATGTTATGATTTTATCATTATTGACCTTTTACTCCCTAACATTGGTGTGGCATTTTCTTCTTTCCATGCTGTTCTCTAAACATTTCCTGAGGATCTGACGAGGATAATTTTCTAACAATCATTGGCTTCTTTAGTAAGTGATCATTTCCTTTATTCTCATGACCTTAACGTTTGATTCAGGGGTGACATTGTCTGGAGAAATCAGGTGCCAGTCACTCTTAGGGGTTAAAGGGTTAATAGAGACTTGAACAACTGGGGGGGAAGTTCCCTATTCACTGTTGAGTTCAGCAAACAAGCCTCCATTGGTGAAGCAACTGTTCATAAAACTGATGAAAATGTTTTGTATTACGAAGAATCGTTGAAGGAAGCAAACACGGGCAAAAAGAATATTTTAATTTTCCGTTCAGCACCATTTTTGATCGTAGGAAGTTCTCCGGTAGCCGAAATTATCTTCTACCGGAATCTCAACTGGACCATGCAGATTACAGTGACAACCATAAAGTGTTTAACGATCCTTTAAACAATAAACTGCAGCGCCGGCTCCTATTTAGGGCGAGATTTACGCAACCGGCCGTGTTTGATTTGGAGTTAGAGTAGAAGTTAAGGGTAGGAGTAGGAGCAGGGAAAGGTGAAAAGAAGTAATTTCTATTTCCCCACCCCCTCCCCTCTCCTTCCTTTTGACCGTTACTTAATTCCCTAGTACAAGTTTCTCTCTCTCCCTAGTCTTCTGCTGCTATAAAAGTCAAACAATGGCAGCTTGCGCTATAATTTCACCGAAAAAATACTGAGCACTGACTTCCCAAAATTACGCCTGCTTTGCAGGCTAGTTAAGCAGCGCACACAAAGTTCTAATTTGGAAACGGCAGATGTCTGTGACAGTTTTCTGTCACTCTAAATAATTCATTCTCATTTACACCTACAACCTACACCTACAACTCCTCAGAGTGACTAAAATCTGATTTCTCTTTGTAGCAACACTACTGAATCAACCATGAAGGTCATAAGAATAAAGAAAATTATCAAAACTAAAGAAGTTCAAAATTGCCACACAAATTTTCCTTGCCAGTGTCTTAAAAATATACAAGGAGCAGTATGGAGAAAGTACATCTTAATGTGGAGATGCAAAGGATTAAAACATCAAAGGGTTACTAAACGAACATCCGTAAAATTTTGAGACTTTGCAGTGATACATCTTCCTCAGCTTTCAACACATTACTGTAGAAGTAGGCTGTTTAAGTATAATTTCACGGCACAAATCTCTCCAGCAGTGTCATTAGAATTCTGTCACCAAGAGCTAAAGTTATAAAATTCTGTCTTCAGTCATAAAAATGAAATGAGTAAAAGATAAAGATGAATGGAAGAGTTTGTTAAGAGCTTTTACCCAATAAAGAATATTTCTCACCCAATCTTTGTCTAGAAGAGATGTCAATTGGGACGTATAAAGATTCATTAATAAAATTCTCAGATTATAAACTGATTGATTTTTAATTACAAGATTCCAAACCCTGATCCCATTCTATGAAGAACCACACCCTTTATTTTGGTACCAAAATCCTGCTTAACATGATTTCTACCTGTCATGATTCTTTTGCAATTAGAATGTTTTGAAATATTTTGTGTTATTAAAAATATGATTCTATAAAACTGATTAACATTTACTCTACTCAGGACAGGTTCAAACCCTCATTGGCACAAATTTATCTTTAATTGCTCTTCTTGTTGCTGGACGGTATCCAGTCAAGATGCCGACAGTTCAACTCGCCAACACCAACTCGCCGATGTATAAAATCGAGTAGAGATCTTGTCTAGAAACCCAAGTTCTTTTTAAAAAATCTGACCAATTGATATGATGAGTCTTTACAGTATTGTTGTCACACAACAACTCGTTCGCATCTAAAGCTTATTTGGTCATTGGCGATGTTCAACTTGCTTTATTCGCCTTTAGATCCCTATAAAATTTGTTGAAAATAAAAATTTTTTACTAAAGATCTTGTCTAGAAAGCCAATTTTTTTTTTAAATCTGACCTATTGACATGGCGAGTCTTTACAGTGTTGTTGCCACTCAATAACTCGTTCGCGTTTGAAGCTTTTATAGTTATTGTCGATGTTTACCTTGCTTTATTCGCCATGAGATCCTAATAAACTTTGTTGGAAGAAAAAAATGTTTTTTTACTGAAGATATTTTACTTTTCTATATGTTTAACTTCTAACAAGTTGTGCTGGATTGAAGACCAACTCGCCAATGTTGCTACTCAATCCTCTACGTTGGCGAGTTAACCGTCGGCGACTTGACCGTAACAAGGCAACCACATCCTGTCTGGTGGTCACAGTATCATGAAAGCATATACAGGTATAAAGCCCTTACAAAACATTCTTTACAATACCATTGTAAAAGGTGCATACAATATATGGTTACACTCATCGCAATAGACAATGAGCAATCTCTCCTTTTAGGCGAAGTCCATTGCAGAAGCCAAGAAAAACGAGGAAAAAAAATGATTTTAGCATGCAGAGTGGAACTCTGGAAGAAAGGCAAACAAATAAAAGTCCTACTTTTGTGCATGTCACTCCAAGAGCTCTGTGCCATGCATCAGGAAATTTGGTTTTTTAACTGCACGAATGAATTTGCTGAAAAGCAGGGACTACCTGCAGTCTATTATCCTAAAAAATGGAAAGAAACTTATTGAAAACCAACATGAAAAAGCAGTTCCAAATCTTGAGAATGGACTACACCTAATTAAGAACAAGTTGGGTACCAGTATAAGTTTGTTTCTTGTAGCTACAGCATATTTAACATGGCAAGTTCTTTCGAGGATACCAGGTCAGAAGGTAATCTTCCATTTTTATCTTTCACTTTTACAAGACTGGAATCCAACTCAACAAACAATCTTACAACTTCTTTTTGCAACTTCTCAACAGCCTGAAATTTAAGAAAAAGGAAGACATAGTACTGTAAGCTCATACATCAAGCATTTGATTCCCTAACCAGCTATTTTGTTTAATTCAATAGAAAGTGAAGTCCTACTTATCACAAATCTTTAATAGACCATGTACAGTATAGAGAGCAAGGCAAGTTTAGGTACTATGAAGTTGATTCTAAAATACAACCTACACTCCCAAACATAATAAGTTGGGACACTTCTTCCTAAAAACGTTTTAGATATTCCTTCCTCCTTCTCCCCTTTTAAATGTTGTTAGTTGCCAATGTCTCTATGCTATCTTGAAGACATTAAGAGGGAGTGCATGTCCCAAGGAATGCACCTGGGAGTGTGGGTCCTTTGCTGTTTGAGGAGGTAGAGTAAGAAGATGTTAAGCATGCTTTTGATGATAAAGAGGCTGTATTATAGAATTGAGGCCTGATAGGAATAATGCTGATGATGATGATGCATTTTTATCATGCATTCTCCATCATAAGTGCTCAAATATGTTTTAAAACACTTTAAAGGTGACTACAGCCAGAGTGCATTGAGTAGTTTACATTGGAGGGAAATTTTTGCAGGTGCCCTGAATACTCTATTGTCCTTATCCAAGAAGACTAGAACATCCAACCATTTGCAGTTGTCAGAGCAAAGGCAGCACTTTCTCCTCAGCTGTTTTTATTAAGAACCTGAATGTTGGTTTGGTCTGGGGCTCAAACCCTCAACCCTCTGCAGGGAAGTCCAGTGCTCTCCAACCTGAGCCAGCAGGCAACTTCCTATGGGAGTCGGAATATTCTTTGCTACGTTACAATTTTTTTTCAGTATGAGTACTCAGGAAATTTTGGAGATTGACTCGCTCTCTTTAGCCAAGGATTACATCACATCCTCTTTGACTGCCCAGCACACTTGAAATCTGAGCAACTGTACCTAAATGTTGAAACTCACTTTTAAATTAAATCAAACCACAACAGTTTCATTGTCACCTTGTGCAAAGGGATTTGTCCATCACTATCACAAAGTCTTAGATCAGCACCATATTTGATAAGCAGGTTCACCACTGACATGTGACCAGAGTATGCTGCTCTGTGTAGTGATGATACTTTGCCCGACTTTGTCTGAGCATTCACATCTGCACCTTGTTCCAGGAGCAACTGACAGACCTCTTCATGGCCACTGCGGCTGGCATAATGCTGTGAAGAAGGAAAACAGACATAGATAAATAACCCATAAATCACATGAATAATTCTTTGCCAAACTCTTATCTGTTTTCAAGGTACAATGACTTTGGTTTGAGTGAAAAAAAATACTGTTATGATTTCCTTTAAAGACACCCAGAACAACCAGAAAGTTTTAAACAGTATAAGTGACCCATGTTTCTCAAACTTTCCTTCATGGAAATGAAGAACACTTCAAAATTTGCTTTGCTTCTGACACTTAGCTTCCTGGCTGAATTGGCAGAAACAGCCAAGTAGTGCAAGGTAAGTAGGTGGCAGTTTCTTCAGCCTTTTTCCTTTCTTTCATTGCAGCTCACCTGTGGGGATCATTTCTAAACTTTTATTTCACAACTAGATTAGGCAGGTGCAGTTGCAGGGGACAGGCAAATAGGAAACATTGTGAGAGCTACATTCATGAGACACCCTCCATGGAGTTGGGGTTGGGATTCGTCAATAGCCAATGACCGAAAATAACATCATTTTTTAATATTATTATTATGGCGTGGAATCTACTCATCTCTGCACACTGACGACAGTTGGATGCTCGTGGGTTTCCCCGAAAGGGGAGGAGGGGAGGGGAGGGACATTGAAGCTTAGAATTGATCGGCGCTTTAAGGATACGATTTACCAGAGCTGTATATCCCGAGCCATCCCTTGAATTAGGGTCTGTTCCCTTGTCCAACAATTTCCTAACTCTGTTTACATCACCATCCAGCGCAGCTTGCCATATTCCTCTCTCAAAGTCCATTTCAGAGAGAGACTGAGCATAAGTTGATGATGTTGATGAACAACCACATTTTCCTGCGCGGTTGACATGATTACAGAGATCTTCCATGGTTAAGAGGATAAATTAAGACATATTTACGACTGAAATGTTTTAAATTAGATTTAAAAAAGACTCCGCTGCCTCAAATTAGATCGTATAAACGATAAATTACGTTCTTCGTTCGCTTTTAGCCAACTACTTCACATGGATCGCCATGTTGTCTTGCCTCCTACTTTGTGTAAAGTAACATGGATAGTGACTCATAAGGTTGCGAAGAAGATTTGTATCACGCAACAGGACCTAGCCACATGATTTCGATAGTGATATGCTTTAAAATGTTCTCAAAAGAAGATGAACCGTCATTTCTTCAAAATGTGACTATTGTGTTGTGAAATGATAAAGATACGTTTCGAGAGAGTTATTACATGACCCTAAAACAAGGACCGCGTGGGCCCTGGACCTACAAGCTCGTTGCCATTTTCCTATCGCTATCATCGATAATTCGTGCTCGTGTCACTACAGATTTTGCAAGTTTTCAGACAAAAATGTCAAGATATGGAGAGACTTGTGTCTTAAATCGACACCGTAGTCCATATGGCCACCAAAATAATCACTATACACGTTCTAGATCTCGCTCAAAATCAAGAAGTCGAAGTAGAGAGAGAAGCCGAAGCAGAGAGCGCTATTATTCAAACATGTAAGTAATAACTTTACTTAAACTGAATTGGTAAGACATGATCATTCAACTTAGGTTAAGGGCGATGTAGTTAATTGAATGCTACTTGCATTAAACTAAAGCTAATTGTGAAGTCTACATTCAACCGACTATGGTACTTTTCAAATGTAATGCCCTGACTGAATAATGCTTACACATCAAAATTTCGTGTGGGGAGTTCGCCTTGAATTGATCCATATTTGCTTAAAATCTTGCAAAATCTTATCTTCTTTCATTCTATCCAACCAACATATTTAGTAAAGTTGACAATTAAATCATTTTAACGCATTTAATACTTTCAAAACACCAGTTGAAGTAAGAAGTGACATGAGGAGAAATGAATGTTAAGTCTGTCAGATCTGTTGGCTGAAGCATAGGAAGATGTACCTTATTCAAATTTATTATGCTTTAACTACAGGCATCACAGGAGAAAAAGGAAACCAACACCGGAGAGCTTCATGGATAGGTGGGTTGCATATCTTGACATTTAGTATGAGTAAACAGTTAATAAGCAAGATGGTAAATTTTAAGCACTGTAATGAATTAAAGAAACATGATTTTTTTTCTCATGTCATAAGCATGGTACAAGTAAAGAAACCTGAGTCCCAATGTTAATGTGGAATATTGCTCCTCTAAGCTTCAGAGAATCCCATACTTCTCTGTAGCTCAGTGGCAATGAACCCAGAGCTTGGGATTCATCTTATCATGAGAGTACTTATTTCACTGTTTTACTGAGTTAATGAGAACTGTAGTTTACCACAGATAGAATTTTCTGTCACTCAGTGATGGAGCATCAGAGCATAGAATTCTGTGACAGTTTTGTCCTGTGCTCATGACTAGATGAATAACATTGTTAATTAGTAAATTTCCTATATCTTACTTCATCATGTGTCACAAAAGATGCATCCTATCCTCATGCCTTACAAACACTCAGTCTACAGAGTACATTTGTACCAATTGCAAATTAACATCTTCCCTGTGGAAGTATCATTGAATCATTGTAAGATGATTCTTCAGAAAAAAAAGTTATTGAACAATTTTTTGAAGAATACAAAAAAAAGATAGGTCACCGTGCTTGTTTAGGAGATATAATGGGCCAAACTTACCCCATTTATGCCTGTAATAGCAATAATCACCAACGTCATTTCATTAGTTCGCAGTACATTTTTCTGCAGCTGGAACCAAGGGTTTTTAAAGTACCACTTGAAAAAAACTTGATAGAAAGGAAGTCTCGAACATATGGAACAATTTTATATACATAATTTATGGAAAATTTATGCAAATGTAAACAACATTGACTCCTCAAGTCATTCCTTTCTAGGTCATAATTTGCATCCTCAAGGAATGGGCTTCATGCACACTTTTAGATTATCTTTTTTTTCCCTACAAATAATTTTCTTTTAATTTCCTCCATTTAAGGGGGATAAACTGTACACCAAAATGATGCAAAAAAAAGTATAGGTCACTGTGCTCATTCAAGAGCTAGAGACCATCATACCTCTTTACTTTGCTCATGGATTGGAAAACAATGCTGTGATCTCAGAATGAGTGCACATGCATTCATTCCCCAGATTATGTGATTTCTTTATGCTCAGTACAGGATGCGTGGTGCAAAGCTGAGGAATCACCTTAAGGCAATTAATCAATAACTGACCAAGACAGATTTTCTTCTTACAGTACTGATACAAAATCAGGCAGACAAGTGACAAAAGTGAAGAAAACTATTGATAAGAAGATCTTTAGTTGATCCAATACCAAATCCTTCCAACTTATGTCATAAGAACTGTATAAAGGACAGTAATGAGAATTACTAATGAGATTGTAGGACTGAAAAGGTTAAACTGGCCAGAAAGTGATGGCTAGCAATTAACTGAACCCAAGGAGCATTACTAACAATTTGCTTGTCAACAACCAGAGAAGATATGAAATGATTGCAGCAAGAGTTGAAGGAGTTAGCTCAAAAACCATGTTTATTATGTTATTTTTGATTATTAAAAAGTTGCTTTTTGACCATTGCAGACGTCGAAAGGAACGTGAAGAGATCAGTGCTACTGGGGCCATAGAAGTTTGGGGTTTGTCCCCAAGAGAACCTCCACCAGAGTAAGTTGACTGTAACAATTAATCAATGAACAAATATTTTTGCTTGAATTATTGTACACATCACAGTTTCTGTGTGAATCATTGCTGCAATAAATAGATGAAGCTCTCTTTGTATTCTGAAACAAGAGAAAAACTTTTTTAGAGGCAGATTTATTGGAATAAGCCAATAGGATACTTGACAATTAAAAAATATATTCGAATGGAGAGTTTTAATTGAAGGAGAGCATTTAGTGTCTATCACACCATGTAAATTTTGAGGTTCTCTAATATGAAGTTTTTTTTGTATTTAATAGTTCTGATGATGAGCTTAATAAGATGGCTCTAGCTGCAGACAGGATGAAAAAGAGTAAGTAAAAAGAACCAGAGATAGTAATTTTTTTTCTCTGACTCCCTTTCACAATTAAATAACATTAACTGAATTAGATGGAAAGATTTGAAGTTAAGGGGCAACATGAACCTTCCAGTGCCGTCAGTTAGAGCTACAACCCACAACCTGGCTAGTGGAAGCCCTCAACCCTTTAAGCCCCAAGATCTGATTGATAATTCTCCCCTCTAGCTGCGATACATCTCCTTGTAAATTGGTTATGAGAATTTGGTGTAAGATCAAGATAACAACTTCCACCTGATTAGTTTGAGTGTTCTCATTACCTGTGTGCAGGTTAATGTTTAGATATTTTAGGGAGAAGTTACATGCTAATCACTTCTAGGAGTTAAAGGGTTAAGTCTACTCACTAATAAATGATGAATAAAGCCATCTTGGACCTCATCAGGAATGCTGTTTGATTGCTGGATGCTGTACATACATTAATTGCTGTAGGCTGGTGTTTATGTATATGAAGAATTGTTAACATTTTGGAAATATTTCTGTGTAGGTGAAAGTGAAAGTGAAAAGGACAGCAGTGAGGAGGAGAAAAAGAAAAAGAAACACAGGAAATCTAGTAAAAAGAAATCAAGAAAAAGTCGCCATAAAAAGAAAAGGTAAGGACCTTGAGTTCTTGTTGTGAACTTCATTTCAATAGTACTGGTACTACCCTTAGTGGACCAATTACATGTACTAAAGTTTATTGGAATGGTAGGTGGTAGGTGCTATGGGAAAAAGATTCACTCAATACAATACATTGTACTGGTATGCACAAGCCTTTCATCACATGCTAAGAACTGAATCAAATGGATATTAACCTCTGACTCCCAAGAGTGACTAGCATATTAAGAATTTCTCCTACAATATCACCCCTGAATGCAACATTAAGGTCACAAGAAGAAAGAAAATGATTACCAACTAGAGATTGTTGAACAAAATCTCCTTGTCAGCACCTGAGGAAACGTATAGAGAACAATATGGAAGGTATTCATACTGGGGTTAGGGTGGAGAGGGTTAAACCATTTTTCTCACTCCATATAGTACATTCACTACTGACTGCACAGTATGAGCTACATGTATTGGTATTGCAGAACTTGACCCACAAGCTTCTTTTGTGCACATCTTTTGATTGTGTTTTGAAAAGTTGCATGTGTGTACGCACTTTTTTTAATGTGCTTTTCGCATGCATTTTGGGCCAAGTACCTGCACTGCGCTGCGCTGTACCAATCGTCATCTGACAAAGACCTCTGATATAGTAGTCAAGCTGTCACAATGTGCATTTAATACCTGACTTTTAAATTATTAATGGTGCTGTTAAATAATGAGAAAAATTATGATGACAATGAGAAATGAGAAAAATGAGAAATGAGAAAAATTATGATGACAAGCACATGATTTTTGGCTGGAAAATTATGGCTGCAGTGAAGACTGTTACTGACTGGATCTTTCTGTTTGGGTTTTCCTTCATCCAGTGTCATGTGACCAGTTTTCCATATTTGGATTGTGCATGAGGTTGAAGTTTGCAGAGTATTAAATGACTGTGTTGATCTTGTCTTCACTGTTTTCTGGACTTTGGGCTGATTCATCACCAAGATCACCTCATTTACAAAATCTACCCATCAAATTGAGCAGTTACTACTTGACCAAATTTGATTCCAACTTGTTTGACTTTTTCTGTTCAGTAAAAAGCATCGCAAGAAGAAGGTTCGCCAAAAGTCAAGCTCTGAGAGTGATGATGAATCAGAAGGTAAGGTACTCCCAACTGATGAAAAGGATGCACAGTTTGAATATCTAGTTTGACCAGTTTTTTTAAATCAGGTGTTGTAATACTCTGTGGGTAAAGGGGCCAGATGAGAAAGAGAAATTTTATTCAGTTTAATTTGTTTCCTTTTTCAGAAGAAGATGCTGATGTGGAATGGCAAGAGTCATGGATTGAAAAGCAAAAAGGTATTATAATTATGATTAAATGTATGAAAATGTCCAATTATGGAGTCTGTGAAGCACATGGTTATCCATTTGTTCACTTTGTTGCAATTAGATAACAATTGCCATCTAAAGAAAATGAGTCATTTCAGTAGGAAGAAAAATTTCATCTTTTGCAGTGTTCTCGATAAAATAATTATGGTAGAAATGAATAGCTTTGAAAGCCTGGAGAGCCTCCTGTTCCTGAGGAGTTCTTGTCTTTCCTGGGAAATTTGGAAGGGTTAGACTCATGCAGTTGCATTTTTTGGCATGTAATGAGGTCTTTTCCAAATTAGGCTTCTTTGCTGTTCCTTGAAGTTGACCATAATTGAAAAATTAAGACATTTTCAGTAATGTTAGAGGTAAAACAACATTGTTAGTGGTAAAAGCTACAAGCAGGAATTCAGTGCATTACAAATGTTTAGATCTATCCACTACCTGCCTACTTTTGAAACCCTTGTATTAAAAGCCTCAAGAAATGGTTTCACTTGAGTACAGTAGTTCAACACTTACCTGAATTTTCCTAATGAAAGCAAGAACTCTTCCTTTGACTCTTAAGAGTGATTAGCATCAAATTTCTCCCTACAATATCACTCCTGAATCAACCATCAAGGTCACAAGAATAAAGGAAATGATCACCAACCAAAGATTGTTAAAAGAAATTCTCCTTGTCAGCACCTTAGGGAAAGTACAAAGAACAGTATGGAGAATATACATACTGATGATAGGGCACAAAGGGATAAGGAATGTTCAATTAATTTGCTTTTGTGCCATCATAGACAAAGATAAAGAGGGAGGCAATGGTGTCATTGGGCCTCTTCCAATTATGCAAGACGCAGGCAATCAAGACATTACTGAGTGAGTAAGACTATCAAGTGATAATAACTCTATCATCACAAGTACAGATCGTGCAACTGACATCATGAACTTGTGAATTGTGTCCAGTACAAAACAATAAAACTTTCATTTGTGGTAAATAAACTGAAGGTACTTGTAGATTATGAAGTGATTTGAGATTGGACCAGTTTATTCAGTAACTAGTTATTTTAGAATTGTCAACTGAGTTGATAAAAAATTTGCCACGGTGAAGATTTTAGGGTTAGCCCTTTGTCAAAAGGGCTTATGCTCAAAATGTCAGCTTTGAAACTCTTCATGGTGGTCAATTTACATTATCAACTCAGTTGATAACACAAAATTACTTTTTTATACTCTCCCACCCATGCAGCACCACAGTTTCTTTAGAACCTTACCCCCTTTATTAAGTAACTAATTGACTGTTCTGCAATGAATAACAATAGTGGACCCCAGCGAGACAAATATTTAAAAAGTTGTTAGAAGGAAGCCAATTTACATTTGTTTCTACTGGTAAGTACTCCTATCAAAATGGGCCAGTACTAGAGACCCCAAACACTAGAGTTTCAAATGGGACATCAGTGTTTGAAATCGGACACTATTGTCTAAAACCAGAAGCTAGTGCCCATATTCAGCCACCAGTGTCCAAAATAAGACACTGATGTCCAAAATTTAACTCTAGTATCCTAAATCAAACATTACTCTCTGAGTCTGGACATTAGACTCCCAAATCCTCCTCTAGTGACCATCTACCTATTTTGTAGTCCTGAAAGGGTTTTCTGGTCTTTCTCACTCAGAAAGGTACACATTTATTTGGCAATTGCTCACAGACCAAAATGAATATGATGCATCTGAGTCACCATCTCAAATCTTGCATTCATTTGTGTTTATTTCTTTCTGTTGTTTTTCAACAGCTTTGGAGGAGCTCTGCTACCTGGTGAGGGTGAAGCAATGGCACAGTATGTGAAGGAAGGCAAGCGAATCCCTCGCCGTGGTGAGATTGGACTCACAAGTGATGAGATTGCTACATTTGAATCATCTGGTTATGTGATGAGTGGAAGCAGGTATGATAGCGTATCTTAATCAGTCAGTAAGAGTATTTTAAAGCCTTCTGTGCTAAAGTTATCTCAAAAATCTTGTTACTAAAAGAAGTGGTGCTAAAAGTAACACACTCCACTTTATCCAGAGGGACTCTGGAACAATAGCATTGTGCACGGGTTTTGCAAATCATGTCACCAATATTTGTGTTTTCTATCTGTACATGAAAGTTTATTGTGTTCTTTACATTGCTGCTGATTTGTCTGCAATAGTTTCTTTTAAATTATCCTTTGCAGACTGGTCAATTTGCTGGTCAGCTTTTGCTTTTACTTGATAAGTTCCTTTTAGACCACAGACTTAAATTTACTGAGAATGAATGTTGCAGTAAGCAAGACTAGTTCTTGTTTATCTTGCTTGGTGGAGTACCAAAAAATGTGAAACAAGAAACAACAAAAGTTTACATAAAAAAACAGCACATACAAGTTAACCATCCAACAATGGTTTTAGCAACACCTTTCCCATTTACTTTCCTCACACTGAATGTAGTTTCACCAACACAATGTATAAAGAGGAAGCTTATAGGCTGATGGAACTAAACTTCCCTGGGAATACCACTTAAAGTGAACAGTTCTTAATTCCATTGTGGAAAAAAAACAAAACAAAAAAAAAAAAAACAAACAAACATGGAAGCTTGCAGCTCTAGCCCATCTGTTTGGGTTTTAGAGTTGAATGACTTAAATTATTTTTTGTCTCTTCCAGGCATCGTCGCATGGAAGCTGTACGTTTGAGAAAAGAGAACCAGATTTACAGTGCAGATGAAAAGTGAGTGAATGTGCCTGTAGATTGTTCTGTGTCCATAGCATCAGGTGGTATTTTTCTTGATTCCAGCCATTCACTGCCTTGTAACTTTTTTTTACTTCTTGTTAACAGGCGAGCATTGGCTATGTTTAACTATGAAGAACGATCCAAGAGAGAAAACAAAATCTTGTCAGACTTCAGGGAGATGATTCATCAGAAAATCAACAAAAAGAAATAGTTGTTTCTCTAGCTATCTTAGCTTCCTCTGGTTCCAACTGCTCTTTCCAGTGTTGCTTGATGATGGGCAGGCATACCAAATATTGGCACACAAGTAGCAGAAAAGGAAATGAGAGAAAGTCCTACCCATAGACAGCCAAAGAAATGCTTTTGCATCATTCAGAATCAATGCACTGTTCTTTTGTGGTCCTGGTTGCTCAGGCTGATAATCAATCTCTTTCCAGTGAAAAGCACAGAACCTTTTTGTAAACACCTACATGTATCTACTGGATAACAATTCATCTGTTGGATAGCATTATCCATCCTTTGAACAACTGGGCTATAGAGTGTGTACTATGGAGGCCTTGATGTTCATGTATGACAATTCTGAATTACAGGTTACAAGGAATCTCTAGGTCATAATGACTAAATTTTCTTGTTGTAAAAATGTTAACCAGGCTGCAGTTTGTTTTATTGACTCAATGGAGCTATCAAAAAAATAATTCAGGTGTAACCTAAACAGTTTTTTAAGATTTTTTTGTTTTTTTCTATTTTACTAAATTATGAGATAAATTGCAAAAGCTTTATACAGACAAAGGTTTCACCATGAAAAGTTTCACTTGTAAGTTTAAGTGGAATTAAGTCAAGTACAATTCTTATGTCATTGATAACAAGCTGACTGGCTGGATATAGTGCACATACAAGCTTAGAGGATATAACCTGATATTGTATAATATATATGACTGTATAATAGTATACTTACAAATTTGAGCTGTGTTTAACTGTGAATTTGAAGTACAGAATTTTTGCAAGTGTTTTATTGCCTACTTCAAAACAGTGCAACAAAAGAGTGCAATGAATAAGAACTCGCACAATTTCAAAGACAAAAAGAAGCTGATCTTTCATTACAAGTAGACAGGTCTTAAAACTGGAATGAAGAAAAATAGTTATTATCCTATAAACTCTCAAGCTCTGATTCCTAATTCTCCCCTCTAGCTACTAAAAATTTCTTTGTGAATAGGTTATGAGAATTTGGTGTTGGATCAAGATAGCAATTTCCACCTAATAAAATTGGCTAGTCTCATTACCTGTTAACTGCATAATATATGGATATTATAGGGAGAAGTTACATGTTGATTCTTTCTGGGAGTTAACGGGTTAAATGCTCCCCTCAGTTAGACACTATACCCAAATAAAAAAATGTGCCATTTATTCACAAATTCATAATTTAAACCATTCTTGAAGTGTACATCACAAGTCAGACAATCTACAAAGATTCTATCTCGGCAAAAAAGCAAGACTTTCAACATGTTTCTGTTGATAGTAGTTTACCCTCTTAACAATTTAAGGAGCTTCTGTTTCATATTTCCCATTAGAACTCATTTTATGGTCAAGTGATCTCTATTCACTATTCTCTTGAATATTTCTACATTTTCGCATTTGTTTTTTCATCCACTGTGAAAACTTAAATTGTGATTCTTCACTATGCAACTGTGATGTGCATGGCATCTTTCCTGCTGTGTAAATCCATTCATTCCAATTTTCATCCACCCAAGCTATTCCTCCTGTATCTCCAGTTTGTTGGAGATTTCTATATAATTTGATCTGATTCTTGGCCCACTCAGAAAAATCAAATTCAGAATAGGCCTGACTGGTCAAGTTCCTTGAACTAAATTCTAAAGAATCACTTTGTTCATTAGAATTGAACGATGTCTGAGGTGTTTTCTCTGGATAATAAGTTTCCTTTTGTATTTTGGAGCATGCCTCAATCTGTTGTTTTGCCCATTGTGTAAACTCAAAGGGTGGCGTCTCAGAGGATGTTCCTCCCACATTGCTGTGGTCTACGTTGTGACAACATTCTCTTCCAGCACTGGTAATGCTGCCTGCATGGTTATAGAAACTGTATTCGGTGAAATCTCTGTCCTGAATTTCTTTGCACTTTGCCACCTGATCCTTTTTCCACTGAGAAAAATGAAATGACTGGCTTGGTTCCTGTTCAAGTGAGAGTGAGTCTGCTCTATCTTTGCTATTGCTTTCCTCAAAACTTGCATCACTATTCAAAGTTTGCTGCTTCTTGGTTGGTGGAGTTAGTGTGTGAGCTTCAAAGAAAGCTCTGTCATTGTCTGGTTCAGATCTGAGTGGAAAATCATTTTCACTGTGATCATCATGAATGTCACTTGGATCACTCAAGTGAGAAATCCCACCGATGTTTAATTCTGTGGAATTGTGGTCTTCATTTTCTTGACTGTCAATGAACTGCTCATCTGTCATGAATATGTCTGTGCTGCATCCTGTTTTGGCAAGGGGAAAAAAATGTGGTGATGTTATCTCTGGTAACAAAATAATCAAAATTTCATGTTTTTACATAGAATCTAAGCTCAACAGCTACCTGTTAACAAGAAGTAACCAGCCATTGAAAGGGACATGAGTCTGAGCTTCTTTAAACACAGGAATAAAAAAGAATCTTGTTAAAGTATCACTGTTCAAAGAAAACAGTTCCACTCTCAACTTCACCGTCACGGTAAGAGGACAGAATGAACATGAAGCATCTATCAATTTGAGGCTTCCATAATCCCCCCCTCCCCCTCCCCAAGCAACTCTGAGCATTTGAACTTTTGAAGATTGGTTTGTTCAAATTCCCCACCCAAGTTCCAGGTTTGATGGTCCATTTGTTGTAAAAGGCAAAATCAGCCAGGGTAACTTTTTATTTATTAACCAAGCTTATGAGCCCCTGTGTGCAAAAGAGAATACTTCACTTTTAGACACCTCCTTATTTAAAGATATGGTGCTTGTATTCAGCCAGAAAGACTTGACACTTCCAGCTCAAATTCCCCACCCCAGCCAGGCAAGGTGAAATTCCTTACATCCCTTACCCTGGGACACTAGACACTAGTCAAATGCCCATGAGTAGCCTATAAAGGGGGGGGGGGGAAGGGGGAGAGAGGGGAATTTTGAATGTTCAAATTGATTGGTGCTTAGTAAGGTATTTATATTTCTAAAATACTAGGTATATGCCCTAATTTTCGGAGAAAACATTCGAAATATTTGTCCTGGTATAGCTGTGAAAGAACCATCAGCTATCAAGACTTGCACATGAAAGTGTTAACATTTAAAATTTATAGAGGCAGAATTGTAATTTTCAAGCTTGCCAATATCTATTCTCCTTTGTGTCATTCATTGCCTAAGTGTATAAACTGATTTATATTTTAGTAAGATAGCTGATACAAAGGTGCTTTTATATACCTGACGACGAATTATCTCGATGTCTCTTCACTGGAATCTTCACCTGTTTCTTTTCTAGATCGTCTTCTCTGTTCGAAGCAGCGCTGTTATTCTTCAGACAACCATTCGAATTGGGTCGTCCATCTGCTTTGAAGAACCTGTTAAGCTTTGTCTGCTTCGCCTTTCGCAATTTTTTCACCGTTCTCGGCGAGAGGGGTGAACTAGAGATTTGTACGATTGGTCTGGGAGCAAGATTTGAAAAGTTTTTTTTCTTTTTCGTTTTCTTCGTTTTCCCACCTTGCAGGGGAGCTAATTTAGTTTCTCTCCTTTTCGTATTTGCAGAGAGCCATTGTCCACAACCTTCTGCACGGTTGGACATGATATTTCAAGCGAGAAGCTGTAGCTGTGTTGATTCAAAATGGCGCGCCAATTTAAACAGCCTCGTTTTGGTTACATATCGATATGCCACAACAATCACGGAGGGGACCCCTGAAAAGATAATCGCGCCGGAACATTTTCCTGTAGAGAAGCATATATTTTTTTCTTCGATGCATTTATCCATAAAGGTAAGAAATATTTCAATTCATGGGAAGGGAATCTGGAGATTTTACATTTAAAATTAAGCGGTAGAGATAAAAAATTGTTTGAAATCTGGAGAGACCCCTGGAGGAAGGTTATTGTTTTGGTGCCTGTGGCCAGTCATGCAAACATCATTCCCATCAATGGAGTGCCAACGATAACACCTTATGGTCTTTCCACATTAGATCGCAGAATAATGGCAAGGGCAGTTGATCGATCAAGAAGTCATTCTCCAGTGAATATCATATCAATAGATATTGGAACAACCACGATTGTTGGCCATCATTTTGACAGCTCAGGAATCTCTCTTTACCACACTTCACGAAAGGTAAGTTCCAACGATCGAAGTCCGCCAAAATCTTTTCTTGTCGAACCTATGCTGTGACACAAATATTTCTTTTAGTGAATGCTAATAACAGTAATGGCATTAATTTACACACCATAGCTTCCGACGATTCTCTTCAAATTTAAGCTCAAGCTATGGCTTATTTTATTTAGACCTTGTTTGATTGCTTGTGGAGACAGGTTGTTTCTTTATGACACCGAACAAGGAGAGACATGATCATCAGATTCTCTGCTTCAAAATTATCCATACCTTGAGAATTGTCTCATATCTTCGTGGGTGAATGTTCTAATCTGATTTAATCTGGATAATCAGTAACCTAGAGCCCACAACCTGTCAACTCCCCTTCTCCTCCCCCTGTTAGTGAAGTCATGTCTGTCCAATTCCAGCCTGAAATTTGAGCAACGCTAGAGAGAAAGGTCTCGACTTGGTGTGTCCTGCATGGATGCAAGAAAACAGTCCTCCTCTTCCCCTTCAGGTTCTTCAAGATCCATCGATTGGCCGAAGAAAAAATAGCTTGACGTATTCCACTGAAAAGTAGATCGGTATTTTAAGCCAAGTATAGTTTGTCTCTCCTGCAGAAGGGATACTTATGCATACAAAATTTGAAAATAGGTAGATTTATCTTTAGGTATACATGTACGTCAAATGTAAGATGATGATAAGGAAATATGAGCTGAATCACAGCTTTCAAATTAACAAAGCAATCACTTTACTACCACCAATAGTGGATATCAGTCGGTTTCCCCTGAGTAAGCTTAATTTTTCAATTAATAGTAAACTAATGTTGACCAAGGACAAAAGCCTGTTTTACGATTTGTATGCTTAGTTCCAAATCCTTTGGGTAGGAGTCAGAGGTTTGTTTTGACACAAACCTTGCCTCTTTTTGTGTCTCATTTGCATCATGATGCTTGCATTTTTCTTGCTTTCATCAGGACAAAGTTTTTCTAAGCCTCACTCCTATTCAAAGGATTGGTAACTAAGTCACAGTTCAAAGGTCAAACTTCACATGAGACCTGCAAGACTGAGAGAATTCATTTCAAGTTTGACATTTGAATCATTGAATCAGTTGAGTTTGTCCAACTGAGTGTGGATCCACCAACACATTCTGTCCTTTGAATAGAACATTTAAAGATTGTCTGTGGGGCAGATGTCAATTTCTTTTCATGAATCAAACTTAAGGAATAAATTGCAAATTACATTTTCAAAATCAGTCATTTTTGCTGCTCTGAGTGGAATACAACAAACTCTTTTTGATGTTTGAGCTAGTGGTTGGAATTCACCTGTTTAGGTCGACCAAACTTGCATTTCAGTGTGTCTCATGTGAAGTTTGATGTTTGAACTGGGTTTAAATAGGCATTAAATGGGAACTTGGATTAGAAATAAGATCTAGGACTCAGAGGGCTAAGGAAAAGTTTCTCAATTATTCTGAAATATTAAACTTCATTCCATACTGTCAGCCATACAATTCTTATGTTAGTTTAGAGAATTTAGAATTGGATCAACTAATTATCCCCAAATTGATATTTTTATTCATTCTCATCACTTATCTGGTTGCTATTGTTTTGATATTGTAAGGAGAAATTCTGTCTCTATCACTCATGGGAGTTAAAGGGTTAAAGTTAGTGCTAATTGATCCAATACCGAAATTCTCCAAACTGACACCACAAGAACTGTATGACAGACAGTAAGGAGAATTACTAATGAGATATTGGGAGTTAAAGAGTTAATGGCATGCTAGTCCATTACAGATTAACTTCCTGTTCCTTCCCCTCTCCCCTCCACCCTTGTTTCTCTGTCATATGTCATTACTACCCATCTATACTGTGGATGGATCCACTATGAGTTGTTTTTTCAGTTTCAATACCAAGAACAAGGCAAGATGACAGGGGCTAGGTTTCCAATCTTAACCTCTTTCTCAAAGCCCAGCCTGGTAACCATCAGCTCTCACATCTTCAACAAACTTCACTCAGTAGTTTTCCTTTTTTTCCCTTTAGGTTGAGCTTCTTTATCCCCAGCCAGGAGGGGTTGAGTTAGACCCAGATGTGTTATGGGAACAGTTTGTTGATGTTATTACTGAGGTTATGGAAGGTAATTTAAATATTTTTCCTCCATGTTTGTGATAATTATACCAGTCCTGAATATTTAATCTAGTGCATTAATTAAATCATTCTTATTCAATTAATATATTTTTGAGTTCAATGTCAGTATCTGAGCAACTGTACACCTACCCCTCCCCTAACCCAACAGCATTCAACTTATAACAAGTAAGGTCAGGGGAGGAGTAGGTGTGCGGTTGTTCAGATACTGACATTGAACTAAATTTGGTCCTTGCTAAAGCAGAGATGACCACCTTAGAGAGAGAAACATGAAAAGTTTGGCACTTGGATGCTGCACCAAACTTTCACCTTGACTTGAAAGGCTTCCCTTGTATAACTTACAATGAGAAAGGGAAGATAAGGAGATGTATATTTAAGCAAACTTGAACAACTGTTGTTATAAAGGTCTGAGGTTCGATTCCTCATGGGGACTCAGAATTTTTTCTTTATCCCATGGTCATGACAAGGTGAAAAACATCCTTCTCTGTTTCTTTACAGAGCTCAAAACTTACATTTATCTTATTCTATTTACAAAAATGATGCTATCATCATTGCTGATCCTAACAGTATGCAGGACATGTGTCATATGAACTTTGTAATAGACCTCACTCACTGGTCTCTGGGGCTCAGTGGTAGAGCTCTGGAGCAAGGAATCCAAAGGTCTGACGTTTGATTCCTCATGGAGAATCAGAATGTTTTCTTTGTCTCATGCTTCTGACAGGACGAAAAACATCTTTCTCTATTCTTTATTGAGCTCAAAACTTACTATCTCTCTTATTCTATTTACAAACTGTTGTTATAATTTACCTTAGTCTGATATGTATTCAAAGCCATCAGACACTTTTAAAGTGCTTTAACAACTTGCAAAGGCTCAGCCTTTTTATACACCTGAAGCCAAGAGAGTGCCCTAATTGGAAAGAGAACCAGCTTTCTAGTCTATTGAATGATGTACTGAATCATATAGCAGAGCTCTCGAGTTGATCAGCTACCAAAGAGTGACACAGATTTTTAACAGTATAGCTGTCAAATGTGATGCTGCGGGCATAACTCTCCAGGAGGAGCAGGGGAATAAGGGCATACACCCCACTGGAGCACTGTGAAAAAAATGAAATAGCCAAGATGTGTATTTGGTGTGAAAGTGGCTCTGCACAACAATTTCCACTATTGCCAAATCAAAAGTTAAATCAGAAATCTTAAATACATCAAAAATAGTAGTTTCAGTGTGAAAGGGTAAGACTGAATTTCTTTGCAATTGAGTCCTAGGCTCAATGCCTGATACCTGAGAGCTCTGTTAATCGAACTTCAGGCTCCCAAATTTCACAAGTCATTTGCTCTTTAGTTTATTCACAGGTGAATCAGTTTCAGTTAGATTGCAAAACAATATTTATCTATTTTCCTTTCCTTTTGAAGCATCAAATCTTCAAGCAGAAGATGTGACAGCCTTAGGGATCTCCACCATGAGAGGAACATTTATAACTTGGGACAGGTAATCACATCTTATGATCTATGATTATGGATAATAATGTTAATATTTCTTGATTAAAACAATAATACTTTTTAATTATCATAAGAAATATTATGTGCTGACTTGAACCAGTTTAACATGAATCCCCACTAACTCAAACAAGATCCAAATTTTCACTTGGGAGGAATGTAGGCCCCCCTGCACCCCCCCACCCTTCAAAATATTCCTTGTTTTCCCTTAACAGTGACTTACCATCTGAGTTCTTTAAAGTAAATGTCTCATTTACCTTGGTCATAGAAAGACTGGTAAACCATACCACAACTTTATCAGCTGGCAGGATATGAGGGCTGGACATTGTGTTGAGAGTTGGAATAAATCTCTTACCCTTAAGGTCTGTAACGTGAGCTTGCAATTTTTTGTTAAAAGCAGTTAAATTTAGGTTTAGAATCTCTCTTCAGTGATCAATTCACATTATCAACTCAGTAGATAAAAGCAATCTTGTGATACCCTCCACCAATGCAGCACCACAGTTTCTTTAAAAACTTGCTCCCTATATTAGCTAAACACCTTTTGCTTCTTTTTGACTTTTGACTTTTGACTTTTAACCTCTGGTAAGTAATAGTACCAAAATATCCTGATAAAGTGCATTTCAATTGAGTTTCTTATAACAAAAACCAAAGTAATCACAACAGCCAATCAGACCAACAGACAATTTCTGAAAGAGCCAATGGCAACTCAAACAAGCAAACTGTCTAAAGCGCAGGAAGACATGGATGACCAATTCATGAGCAATATAGTTCTGCATCTGATTGGTTGAGAATGTAGCGAGTTTACTTTGGACCAATCACAGAGCAATTGCAAATTTCGCTATTGCCAAGTACATCAGTTCCCTCGACACAATCATAGTCATTCAATTTCAACTTGCTGAAGAACCAATAACAAAAATATCAAAGGCTTATATGCCATGTACACCAAAGCTTAAACACGTTTTAAAGCTGTTGTATCAAACATGGTTTGAAATTGTTTTCTCCAGATAGAGATATAAGCAGATATTTGTTGACTTCGAATTCAGCGAATTGAAGTATAAGTTCTTTGCTTGTGATTTCCAGTCAGTCAAACTCGGTTTAAGTAAACATGTTTTGTTTTTGTGAATGGGACATTAGACTAACCTACGCCGAAACTGCACTGCTTTGATGACGAGGACAAAATGCATATGGAACGAGTAGTGTAACAAACAAACCCTCCTTTGGTTTTATTGTCTCTGTTTAACACTAATATTTTAAAACTTCTCTTTAAAGAGTTTGAATGTAGGGTCTAAATTTCTTCACATGATCTCAAGACAAAAGAAATACTTGGCTGGAAGCGTCATTAGCTTTTCAACTCAACATGTAAGTGAAATCAATTTGTGCGTTTAATGTTACAGTCAGTGAGGCAACAGAACAAGTTGTGTTGAAGCAAACTGTTTTGTGTTTCACGTATATTATTTGTCAACTCGTAAACAGCTCTATGAAAAGTAAAATTACACACTTGAAACCAACCTTCTTTGGTCAAGACTTTCTCATTGTTCCACGAGTGATATGTTCAGGATTGGAAAATATTTTGTAATGTTTAGAGCTCAACCAAATCGCATCACGAAGCACATGCTGTCAACTACGCATGTACTTCCAGTCCCAAAATACAACCACATAGAAGGAGTTTGGACCCTAATTAATACATTACATATTTGACGACAGCAGGGATGGAAAAGCAGACATGTCAAATTATCCTTCACTCTTATTTTCTTCTTATTTTCAACATATGACCTAATGCTTTAAAAGTTTTACACTGATGAATTATGTTGCAATTGGTTCCCCACTAAGTCGTTTTTGTTTTGTTTCCAGACATCAATTAGGCTTCACTGGCTGTTTAAGACCCATCCAGATGTAAGTGTCTTTATAGAATGCGGCTGCCTTGCACACTCAACTAATCAGACTCTGCATTGAATTCTCGGAAATGTGTGCTAGGTCGACGCAAATGAGATTGCACTTCATTTTAAGAATACTTAATCAGAGTACACGGAGTACAATATTTACCACCTGTATGCTTTATTAGATACATTTTGTGCTGACATAAAACTTTTAGGAAAAAACCTAATGCGAATAAGAAGAATGTATTGTAACAGCTAGTGGTTTTTCAAATCATGACAGCTAATTTATGTTTTTGCATGCAAATCACTGTAGCTTGCCAAAAAGGCAGATCTTGGTAATTTAGCATTTGGAACAATTGACTCCTGGCTCATCTGGAAACTAACAAAAGGTATCACGTACATTATGATATATACCTTTTACTAACCAAGTTTTGAGATCCGTACTGTAAGTTACGGACCTCGTTTTTTCCGCTCAGATTTATGACCCAAGCGCTTCGCACTTGGGCCATATTGAGCTGGTTTGTAAAAAGTTGCAAAAGCTGTCTTTCGTCCTCCAGCAATTTGATTGATTTTTTTAAACAAGCCTTAATATTTGATTGATTGTTGTGTTTCAGTAAAGCTGTCTCTTTGGCCGGGAAAAAGATGCGATTTAGAGCATAAAATCAGATTGCAAGTGTCACAAGTGTCTTTTTTAAAATGGATGCAATAAATTATACTGTAGGCTTGTTCCGTAGCATTCACTAACGTAATCCAGCATCAGAAAGGGCTTCAATGCAAACTGATTTGCACTTCGTCACCCTGGAATCTATTTGTTAAGTACAGACTTAAGTATGCCTTGGCATTGGTTTGAAAAGTAACTTGTTATTATAAAAGATTGTATTTTACCACAAGAATTTACCAAGCGGAAGAAAATTTTTCTTTTAATTGTTCATGTGTTTATCTTCAGGTCAGCTTCATGTGACAGATTACTCCAATGCAAGCGGCACAGGGATGTTTGATCCTTTTATTGTAAGTAAACTTGCGGGATTCTGAATGAAATCATGAACGCTTGAAAATTTCGAATCAATGTCGGTATCTGTACAACTACGCACCTCCACCTCACCTAACCCAACATTAACCTGAACTTGTTATCAGTTAACTGTCGTTAGGTTAGGGGAGGGGTTAGCGCGCAATTTCTCAGATACTCACATTGATCCAAAAATTTCCATTTGAAGAGCTCTTCCTGAGTGATCGCGATAAATTTAGTTTTAGTTTTACTACACCCAATTGAAAAGTACCCTGTTCTTGATGTCACCAACATTCATTGCCTCTTTAAATGTTTTCAATGCAGATGGAATGGAGCTCAATAATGACAAGTCTTTTGAGTGTACCACTATCAATCTTTCCAAAAGTGGTTGATACCAGGTAAGTTCAACTTCAAAGTTAAATTTCTCAAATATGCTCTTCAGGTTCATTGTAAAGTTAATCCTGTTACTCGGAAGTGGAAAATGGTTGGAGAAAAGTCTTAAAAATTATCATAATTTGGTTATTGACGTGAAACTAACCGTCTTCCGCTGATTCATACCTTCGAGGGTTGGTGTTTGTTAGTTTAATGAATGTAGTATAGGCGATGAGTGCTAAACCTCTAAAAATCTAAGACAGCACTAAGCCAAGATGAGATCTTCAGTGGAAAGTGAACTGCTCATCTCAGGCACGAAACTGTTAGGCTAAAATAACGCTAAGATGTTTTGGAGTTCTTCGATCCAGAACGAGAAACGTTAAAATTCAAGCCCCAAAAGACGAACCTGATATTGTATGAACATGAGGGGCGAACCAATCAAGCCACGACATACAAAAAGAAAATGTATTTTATTTATAGTTATAAGACCACGGTATTACATACAGAGGAAAAACGATAACATATTTTACTACGCCGGTCATACCTTGCCAGGTCACATTTAGGAACAAAAACAACAACAACAACAACAACAAAAACAACTGGAAATGTCGTAATGATAATCTGGAAAAAAACTCTTATTTGAAAATTGAAAAAAAGTATCTTATTGTCGTTCCTCAACAAAAATCTTAAATGTCTATCTTCTCTGAAATCCTTTCAGACAGCAATATTCAGTAGTTTCTGCTAATTTCGAAGAAAAGCTGGCGCCATAAAAACGTCGCGAACAAAATGCAGAATAAAATAATTTGGTTTTCTGACTTCATAATGTAAATTGGCCACTGAAGAGATTTTCTGAGGCGTTAGGGCTGACGAAGGGTTAACACTCTAAACTTTAGCTGTAGAGGCTCTTTACGGAGGCCAAGTTACTTGATCAACTCGGTTGATAAAACTTAATTATCTTGTTATACTCCCTCACCAATGCAGCACCACAGTTTCTCTAGAAACTTACCCCCTTTTCGTGAATACAGAACAGTTTTGCCCCTGACTAGAACTAAAGACCTCGAGTGGTTGCTTAAATAACCATCCAAAACTTGCTAACGTCACACCTCACATCATTTTGGCAACTTCTCTATTGCGTTCTTGACCGGCCTTTGAATCTCTGATTTGATTCTTTTACCTACATTTTTTGACTACTTTTTTCCACTGTAGCGGTCTCATTTGTGAGAGTCATAAAGCTATCTTTGGTGCTCCAATACCTGTACGGGCCTTGGTAGGTAACTTTTCTGTTTTTAGAAACTGTTTCTGACAATAGAAACTATATGTAGGTAAATACTACTAGCAATGAGAATTATCTAACGAAAACAACGATTATACTGGCGGGAAATAGATCGCTACCGGTTTTACGTAATTTTTACACAACCTCACGCAAAAATGCGAATTTAATTGAAAAGAAAAAGGACATCACAGCAGTAGTTCAATTGAAAGAAAACAATATAAAATCATTTCGCAGTTACTTAACAATAAATAGACATGCAATTCTATGCTACACTATATGTGTTCAGTGTATCATATCGTTTACAAGATCTTAAGTCGACCTTACAATGAGGGCATTTTTCTCCCTTTTTCTGGCTGTTGATATGTGAAAGTATACATTGTTACAAAATGTGGTGCACCAGGTTACAACTGAGCGGATTGGACCGAGTGAATCGGAGCCAGATAGCTCAGAAGTATTTTGTTTTTTTATGGTCAAAATGGAATACAGTTAGCTGAATTGACGGTCAATACCACGAAGTATTACTGATTTCAGACATCCTCGCTAAGCAAGCTTACTATTGTATAGAATGGTTTCTCTGGTAGAAGCGCTGGACAGAAAAATTATAAACACCTCTTGAAACGTCATGTAAACGTAAACGAAATATTGACCAACCAAGGCTGAACCCATCTTTAGGCGCGTCACTAAAAGAGCTATGTGAGAAAGTAAATCTCGCTGAAAGATAAGGTTAAGCGTTTTTAGACTGACTTCCCCTAACATTGCTATTGTTCACAGGGTATATCGTGTGTTTTGTTATTGTTTTTTATTCTTCTGTTCAAACTTTCATTTGGTTTTTTACCTTTTGCTTGTGTACACACTTCAAGGTTGCAGACCAACAGGCCGCGGTGTTTGGACAGTGTTGTTTTGACGCAGGAGATGTAAATTGTACAATGGGAACGGGATCGTTTATAGATATAAATACAGGCCCGTATCCGCATGCGTCTGTGGCAGGTAAAATAGATCTGTAATAGATCTATTTGAGAAAGAAAGACTGATGAAGCGAATATCGATTATTAAAAACCCCTGAGAGTGACTAGCATCTAATTTCTCCTTACAATATGACCCCAAAATCACACATAAAGGTCACGTAAAAAAGGAAATGATAACCAACGATAGAAGCTCTAAATTGTTAATCAAATTCTCCTCGTCAGCACCTTAGGAAATGTATTGAGAACAGTATGGAGAATTTGTTTATTGATGTTAGGGTGTAAAGGGTTAAAGGGTGTGAAAACCATAACTTCGACCATCGTGTTAGTTATAACGACGGTTAACATCACGAATAACCAGTTAGAACTCAAAGCAAATACCTAAGATGAAAAAAAGGGGACAACCGATTGTCTTTTGGACTTGGTTTTGTACATGACAACTTGAAGTGGTGGTGCAAGTTTTTTAGACAAATCGCACAATACGGTTTCAGAGCACTAACCAAGGAACCTAGGCTTGCGAGAAAACTGTAAATACTGTAATGTGATGGTATAGTCAAGATTTTTATAGGGTTCTAAGAATTGGTTTAACAGGAATGAAATGAAAAGGAACAGCTTTTAGATGGAACTAGTGGAAAAGGGCGGTAAAGTTGTACCAAATGCTTTCCAGAGTCCATGTCACATTATATCTCACCAAACTATTGGCAATTTCGTGGCTTAAAAGTGAGATGCATCTTTTTGTACTTGTGATGATTTTATAATTTACCCTCAATAGGACTTTATCCAATTGTCGGGTGGAAGATAGGAGGGGAGACTGTTTATTTAGCAGAGGGCAATGCTGCAGGCTGTGGAACAGCCATGGAATGGGCCCACAACATGGGTGGGTAATTTTTTGCGAGTTTTGTAAAGCAAATTAGCGTAGTTGATCAGTATTCGGGTGATCCTTTGGTTTGTTAGTTGGTCTGTTGGTTTGACCCTTTGTATTTGACAGTCAGGCAGTCAGTCATTTAGTCAGTCAGTGAGCCAGGTAGTCAACCAGTGCGTCAGTCAGCCAGTTATCAGTGGGTCTGTCAGTCAGACAGGCAGTCAAACAGTCAGCCAGTCAGTCAGTCTGTCTGTCAGTCAGACAGTCATTCAGTCAGTCAGTCAGAGGACCGGTCAGACAGTCCATCAGTCAGCCAGTTAGTCAGTCAGTTCATCAGTCAGCCAAGAAGTCAGTCATCCGTCAGTCAGACAGTTAGTTAGTCAGCCGGTCAGACTTGTTCATCAATATTTCTGCCCGCACGTCCGTCCATACGTTCCTACAACTCAGTTGGGTAGCCAATCAGTCAGTTAGTCAACCGTTTAGTCAGTAAGTCAGCAGTCACCTGGTTAATGGGCCATTTATTTATTGACAATCAGTCAGTTAATAAGATCTTTATTCAGTCGACCATCCAGTCCGTCACGGGACCGAACGCTCAGTAGCGAGCCAAGTGCCCAGTCTTATTCATATCCGAATTCCAGATTATTTTCGTTTCCATCTCGCCTCGGTTCGCTCCGCTTTCATCACGAATCACATGCAAGGTACTTTCTCATCAGCTCAGTATCATTTCTTGAAGTAAATATTTCTTTCTCGGCAGGCTTTTACGACGATGTCTCGCAGACGAGCGACATGGCTTTTTCTGTGGAAAGTAAGCTCAATAATAAAGACTAACCTCTATGGTTCGTTTCTTTCTTTCTGCTTAGAGTTCTTCATAAACTTAAGGAAATTATGAACGAAAAGCTTTGGTTGCTGCATTCAGCGTCTCTGTGTTGAATCGGTACAATGTACATTTTTAACCGTAATATTAAAGAGAACGTAGATTGTTAAAACAAAATTTATTAAAGACGAACCTGGTGTTTATTTACAAAGCACACGAAGTTACGACGTTTTGAAACCTTTCTCTGTCAATCTCTGCCAAGCACATTTCCATGGAATGTGATACCAGATCCTACCGCTTTTCACTCAGTGATCGTTTATCTCTTATTTCTCGTTGCGATCCTGTTCAAAGCGTGTGGAGGAGTATAACTTGGGACGGCCAAGAAACAAATCCAGTTCAGTGGCAGAGTGGACTGGCTTTCGCTTCACTTGGGACCTTCAGATTCTAAACCTTCTTTCCATGACCACTCGACTACCTCGCCTGCATAAAATTTCCCACATCGCCGCGAACCATCCCAAATAATTCAATTTTGCTCTGTTTTCCTCTTATAGCTTCAGGTGGAGTTTACTTTGTTCCCGCTTTCAATGGATTACAAGTAAGTAGTTATGTACTGTTCGCTTTTTAGGTTGTGTGGGCTGCGTGGGTGATTGACAAGGTTGTGTGTGCGCTGTATGTTGCCTGCCAAATGAAATGTGTATACTTTTTGTGTTTACTCTTTGTAGGAACTTGTAACATCGACCTTTACATCATAGTTTTCTCTTGTTGGGACATAGGTTGTGTTCTGCCACAAAAAAAAAATTGGATGCCGATCTTAATTCGTCACAATATCCCGCTGTTCTGTAAGATATATGCATATATATGTAGTCACTTGACCTTCCCTTTTGACCTCTCGCTCGAGAAACATTTCGTCTTTACCTTTTTTTTTTTTTTTTTTACTTCATTTTTATTTTTTTCATTGTGTTTCCTTAACTTATCTTTTTCTTTTTGCTTTCCACTGAGTTATTCCTTTTGTCTCTGTAGGCTCCAATTAATGACAACAAAGCTTGTGTTTCACTGATGGGAATAAAATCCACCACCAACAAAGCTCACATCATGAGAGCTATTTTGGAATCTATAGCATTCAGGTAAAAGTTAGTTTGCAAAGCTGTTTGTTATGTACGTTCAATAAGTATGGAGGCGACGAGGATTCTTGATTTTCTTCTTCCACATTTGCACAATCTGCTGGCTTCGCAGTTAGGGTGGATAAAAGCGTTGAATAAATTGAGTTGTCAGGCAAGAAGTGTTACTCGACTTAACAAGGCACGGAAGTAGTGAAACACAAAGACAGGAACTTCATCTTATTATCTGTGCCCGGCCATTCCAAACTTAGCGGAAGGATTTTAGACAACTTATCTCCTATTTCTGTTGAAAGGTGAAAATGTTGTAGCGACGATCAACAAAAACCAACAAGATAATGGATAAAAAACATCGCACTGGTAACGAAAAAGGGAAGGGTGGTAGGCTGGTACAAAGCTTATACATAGGCTCGCAATGCTATTTGGTTGAGTAAGATTCTTAGGTAATTTTTAAGCAGCATATGGCAGTTTGAGGCCTTTCCCTACATCTAGGCAGTTCGGAAAGCCGCCAAACTCTAGAACAAAAATTAATCTTTGAAATCGGCACTTACAATTCCCACGGTATAAACGAGCGCTTTCATTCAACTATTTATTTTTGTTTTTTCGTCACCATATTCGCACCAATAGCGTAGCTCTATTTTCTGCATATAGACACGCACACAACCCGAAATTCCTCCATTCGCTCTGACGAAGGGCTAAAACTCGAAACTACAGCTTTGAAACTCTTTACAGTGGCCAATTTAAACTGAGTTGATAATACCAAATTACCTTGTTATGTTCTCCCACCGACGCAGCACCACATTTTGTCGAGAAACTTACCCCCTTTAAAATTCTTAGGCGTCTTCGATGGACAGCCCTTAGAAGCAAGGGAAAGTGCCCATAGTTTGCGAGGGTAATCCCTGAAGTTGAACAGTATCAAATTGACGCACACGTGCAGGCTACTGAAATTTGGCAATTCTCAAAAAAACTATCAAAACTCTCAGGTAGAACTTGTAATAAAGAGGAACAACTATCAATATTAAGAGTTGAGCCAAAAGGTTGGAATCACAATATTCCAATTTAGAGGCTCTTCATACTGGAAAATTTAATAATCAAGTTGTTTAAACGATTCACTCAGGTTTACTCAGCTGTATGAAACTGTGGTGGAAGAGACGCACATTCCACTAATGTCTTCAGTCAAGTAAGTTGTAAATTTATTTTAAATTTCTATTTTAAATCTAAAGTCGCTAAAAATCTTAACCACCTTTTGCAATGCACTGAGAACGTTTGATTTATAATGGTAATTGAACTGAGTGGAGTGCAACTTGGGCTGAAATCATACGCGTGATTTCTAAATCGAACGAGCGCGCAACGCGAGTTCGATTTGAAATCACAAGTATGATTTCAGACCAAAACTGCACGACACGAGGTTCAATTACCTCTTTATTACATCCATTTTGAAATTGCCTAACTACAGGACTTGGCAGTTCAAATGTTTTATTGATGCAGTACTGAACCGGTCTGAAATTAAATACATCCGATTTTGGGGGGGTGGGGGGGGGGGGGGGAAATAAGAATTTTGGAAACAAAAGTTGCAAAATTTATCACATGATACTCTTTGTCTTTCATTTTCCTGCAATCGATTGGTTATTTTAAAAAAGCCTTGAAATCCGATTGGTTGTTTCGTTTTTAGTGTAGCCTCCTCGTAGGCTGGGAAAAAGATGCGATTTAAAGCAAAAAATGGTGCGATTCGTGAATAAATCGCACCAATTAGAGCCAATCAGATTACAAGGACCACTAGTGATTTCAAAATGGGTGTGATAAATCTGAGAATCACTATTCATCACCATAAAGTTGAATGGTCACAAATAAGTTTTTCATTCAGAGTCGTGAGAAGTTATTTTGTTTTGAACATAGTAATGCATTTTCAGGTCTTTTGAATGAGATTTTTGTTTGTGCGCGCGAAAGCGACCTTTTAAGTCATACGCCAAATGAGGTTTAGGAGAAACTGAAAGATATCCCTGAGATTATTAAGGTCTAATTAGAGCGCGGAAAACTTGAAAAATTTGCTAGGGTTGATACCCATCGCAATAGGCAATATTAGAAACGCGATTTCCGGCAGTTTGAGAATCATGCACCTTAGTTACAGACATGTAATCGTCGTACACCCTTTAAAGTTGAAGAATTGGCCGTTTAAGAGTGAGTTTTTGGTAAAACGTAGGATGGAGCTCTTTTCGACTGAGTCTCGGAAAGGAAAAACTAAATGAGCTGAAGCGTACAATAAGAAAAAGATGAACATAATAATGAAATCCTTCGGAACTCAAAGCAAGCACATAAAACTGGTATCAGACTCGGGAAAACGAGTGTGACCAAAAAGCATCTGAATGGTCGAGGTTGTTACGACTTTTCTAGACCAATCACAGAGCACGTTTGTGTGGCTGAGACCATTACTTTAAGGCTGTATAAGGAATGCGTCTGTTAATGGAGGTTCCAATGCAGTTTCCTGGTGTTTCTGTTCAGAGGTAGCATTACACAGCTTCAAGATAAAAAGAAGGGAAAAACGTGAAGTGACAAAGTTTGCAGCTTTCTGAGTTCTATGGGTAATGCGTTTTTTTGCTCATTCTCTTTTTCACCTTTACAGAGTTGACGGCGGAATTTCTAACAACGACTTTGTACTGGAATTAATGAGCAGTTTAACGTGCCAGACGATAGACCGACCCTCTCAGACTGACATGTCCACATTAGGTGCAGCCTTCCTAGCTGGTCTCTCAGCAGGTAAGTTTCTTTATGTCCTGAGTCATAAGCTATGTTGTCACCTACATTGCTGGTTCAAGTAAAATTTTTGTGCGAGGCTCGCAATTGATTTATTGAGCCATAAATTTGTTTATTTTCACTTCAGAGTTTCTTCACTTTTCACCAGAAATTCTTGTGTATAGAAATCGCGAATTTGAACAGTAGCAAGTTTACCAATTTACCTCAATCAAAAAAACTACCTTAATTTGAGGTTAAAGCAATTTTCTGTTATTGCCATAAGTATTCAAGGATTTCGTTACATTTACTTTTCTGTGATTGGCCCAGAAAACCCGTGCAAATTTCTCAACCAATCAGAAACAAACCGCAACCAATCGCGACTTGTTCACGTGCTTTTTCCCGCGCTCCAATCAGTTCCCATGTTTTCCTTCTGAATTTTCACTGGCTCGTTCGGTGTCGCACTTCACTTTATTATGATTCGCCTCTTTCACAGCTAAAGTTTTGCTGTTATGACAATCAATTAGCACTCTATTTATCTGCTATATTTCATTTGTATACCAGGAGTTTGGAAATCACGTGACGAGTTGAAAGCAATCCGTTGTTCCCAGGCCCTCTTTCAACCGAAAGCTTCCATCCGGGATAAATTCCTGAAGAATTTTGACGAATGGAAAGAGGCACTGCACAGGAGTACGGATTGGTACAAATGGGACTGATTTTCTCTTGGTACAGCAGAGAATTTCGTCTTGTTTTATTTCATCGTAAATAGCTTATAGTATTAAAACTGCTACTATTTGCGGCTGAGTTACGCGGGTAGCTATAGTGAAGCATATTAGGCTATATAAACTATTTGACCCTTGAACTCTCAAAAGTGATTAACATGTTACTTCTCCCCATAATATTCATACATTATTCAGCAAACAGGTAATGAGAATACTCAAACTTATAAAGTAGAAGTTATCTTGATCTAGCACCAAATTCTCGTGACAAGTTTTACAAGGAAATATTTGGCAGCTAGAGGGGAGAATTAACAATCAGATCTTGGGAATGTTAAGCCATGTTTTTTTAAAATTATTACACTGATGGTGGTGAGGGATTGAAAAAGAAGCGATTATTAAATTATCGTGGACATTTTCCATGCCCAACTGCTCATATTTTATACTCAATATTTCGAACTTTTTCAAACTCACGTAAGGTTGATTTACTTCATTAAATTAAGAACACGTCATGCAATACAATTCTGTCACGTCATTGTGTCACTCCACAGACAAACCTTGTCACAGCTGTTAAAACATTTCTTCCTTACCTCAGTGAATGGTAAAATTGGACCGCCTAAAAGAAAAGAAAAAAAGTGGCAGGGGGAGGGGTGTTTCAACAGAACTTAACGAGGGTATGTTTGAGTGATTTAATTTTTCTGAATTTTCTTGAACTCTTTCCTTTTTTACCAGAGACTGGTTTTGTTTTGTTGTATTGATTTTTCGGAAAATTATGTAATGAGTGTCATATCTATTATAAAAGATGGGTAGGTAGCTTTACTAATAGATATAAAGTTTTGGACAACAGTGTGTTATTTTGTTTAGCGGTCCTCAACGTTCTCGCTTGTTTCTCTGCATTATGCAGTGAATTGCACACTTCATCCTGGAGAATTATACATTCAATGAATTGTGCCATTTTATTTAGTTTCTCTTCATAAGTTATATCATTATTTAATGTATATATTTGTAATCAGATCAGAGCATTAAATGACACGATTGACTAACTAGGAAGGTTTTGCTATGTTCCTCTCAACGAGGTGTCATTTCCTTATCACACTCAGTGATAAAAAAATCGCGTACGAGCAGGCCCTCATTAATTAGTGCTTCAGCACGAGCGTTTCTTAGCCCGTGGAAAGTAAGGAGTCTAGCACTGAAAATAAACGAGAGCCGGCGAGAGGTATGCAACGAGTCTGGCACTGAAAATAAACGAGAGCCGGCGATAGGTATGCAAGGGGTCTGGTACTGAAAATAAACGAAAGCCGGCGAGAGGTCTGAAAACAAACAAGAGCCGATGAGAGGTATGCAAGGGGTCCGGCATTGAAAATAAAGTCACACCACTGGGAAACCTCTCCCCGACTTGTCTCAAATCTTCCCGCGAGCGGAGAAACGTGCATCCTGCACGCATGCCGGTGAACAATCACTTAACTTATCCCCTTGGGTCACGTAGGGATCAAGGTATCGTGGAAAAATTAAAGACGTCGTCTGTTGTGATGCATTCTACTGTTTTTTTTCTCATTCACACTTCGCCATGCTTGTTCCTCTACGGTAATTTTCTCCCTCGTTGAACAAAAGTTTTGTATTCTTCAAGTTGGTTCAAATTCGGTTCTTTCAAGCTTATTTGCGCCCTTAATTTCTAGTAACAAACTTTATCAGGTTCATCATAAGATCTGGTAGAAGAAAACAGAATTCGGCACAATTTAGGTACATTTCCTACAAAGTAAGGGTTTGCTCCTTTTTCTGTCCGTCTCAAATTTGCTTACTAAAATGTAGTTATTTTTCCGAAACAAACCCCCACCTACCTAATACCTAAGGATACCCCGATATTCCGTCATTGGGGTGAAGGGGCACGCTCTCGGAAACAAGATTGGCAAACGAGTCGGAAAGCGAGGAATCTGTAGAATGCCTCAGGTCTTCCTTGGCCTTGGCCAGGGTTAGCGATAAGTTACTTGGCATATTTTTTAGCTACAATTGAATTGATCCTTTGAGCTCCTCTGCAGCTTTGTAGGAATTTTTTTTGTTTTTTTGGGGGGGAGGGGTTTTTGCGTTTGGGTGGGTCTGCGTATCTATAGAACCGAGAAACTCGACAAACAAGTTAGTTAAGCAAGTGGTTCATAAAATTCTTTCATATTTGGGACCCGCTCATATCAGCACAGTATGAAAAGTAAGCAATTATGAATCCTTTTCGATATTTAATGACCTCACTGCTAAGATGTAAGCATTAATTTTTGTCCTCGTATTACCCTGAAGGAATACGTGCGGCTTTGGCGCATTTCTTGAAGAACTTCTAAGTCTCACAACAACTTGCGATATTCATGGAGGATATATTGTTTAAAAACATAGAGGGATCATTGGAATATTGTAAAGGGGAAGTCTAGCGGCTCTCTTTTTTTTTTTTCTTTTTTCAGTTAAGTATAAGTTTCGAAAGGGAAGTTCTGCGAATATTTATATTTAAGAGTGATTTATGAGAACAGAAAATCGCGATGTGCATGACTTCATCAATTTCGCGTATTCAAGCTGAATCATGGACAGAAAAAAACCAAGGAAGTTATATGGAAGTTAGTATGACTCGACGTTTACGTACAATACAGGTATTAAATTTAAATAGTGGAAAGCGATCGAATTTTGTACAATTTCTAGTCCGCGCATTCTAGCAGAAGTAAGTTCTTGACGGCAGAATTGTGCCCTTCGTCGAAAAACCTTGATGGATTCCGCTCATTGGAAACTCTATCTCAGATTGAAGTCTCTTGTACATTAGTATGCGCAATATCTTCATTCCAAAAATAAACATTACGAACCAGATATTGAGTGTAATATTAAGACATTGCGATAAAGCGAAGATATAGTACATCGGCGGCTGAGGTAAAACGGAAGGAGGTTTGGCGATTCCCATTAACCAAAGAATCTTTCATCTCCCACTAAAGCGAATATGATTGTTCTATGAAACATATCAGTCTGTTAAGTTGAGAAATTCAGGATATCTGGTAGTTAGAATATGACCGCTAAAGTGGTGTGACCCTGACTCTGAGGTGGTCTATCGCCGCCGATTGTTGTCTTAATTTACGAAGTATTGAAAGCTGTAAATCATGTGGACTTACTAAACCTGTCGATCAAATAACTATGTTGGCGGAGGATTAAAATGAGGCTTGTATCAACAGGCGGACGATGAAATATTTAACTGCCTTTTACCAATCAGAGAAATACGCAGAATGAAACTTATAGAAGGAAATGATGTAATTTGGAGTAACACGTACACCGTGAATCGGATATAAAATATTCGGTTCTTTCGTCATGTCATGTATTCACTTCTTTTCAAGAAGTTAAAAGCACGCAGTTTGCACGGAGTCAAAAATTGATACGTGAAGAAGAACATCATCTAAGGTTGGTGTACTTTTATTTTTGTTATCAGTCCGTTTGAAGGTCAAATTTTGCCAGACACTCTCATACAAGGAACGAACGTCACTTTATTTACGTCAGTTATGTGAAGTCCGAGTGAAGTGCATCCAGTCACGAAAATAGCAGGATATGTTGATTTCCAAAGCTGCACGCGGTTGTGAGGTTTTCTGCAGGCCTGCAGGCTACATTGAGCCGTGTAAACGTTGACTAAGAGCAGTCCCATTCTTTTTGACAGAGTCCGTCGCGCGAATTAAATGGAAAAAAAAACATTGAAAATGTATTGATGTTAGCACGCTCAAAGTTCCGCGCGACTCGCCAACAGCAATTTTATTTTTAGGCTGACTGTCTATGACTCGCGCGACGGACTTCGCAGATTAGGAAGGACTGCTCGTAGTCTAGTGTAAGCGAGACAGCGTTATTTATTGGCACCATAGAAGTGGAATTCTTGTCAACTGACATATACATCCTCATGCATGTTTGACAAACACCTGTCAGAGGCGGTTGAACTGTGAGACTTCGAGTTCATGTGTTAAGTGTGTGTTTAGATAAAAGAATTGACGAGAGCGTTAATAAAACAAAGGCATAGAAACTTCATAGAGAATTGCATGTCGCTTAGCTTCTAAATCAAATGTTGACCTTTTCCAGAGCCATGTTATGAATTTCTTGTTTTGACTCCACAAGGACATTCCGCAAAGCTGAACATGACCAAAATGGTGCTTTAATTCTTGGGTCACTCGATGGTGAGAATGGAACTAATTTTAAAAATTGGCTTTCGGGAATTAAAGCACGTGGAGATCTGAAAATCAGATTTACTATTATACTGCAGATGATATACTTTCAAATAAAACGAAAGGAAACTTTGTGAAGGAAACAAAGTTTGTCAAATTACATTACACCTGAAAATGTTTAATGTAAGTGTTCGATCCAGCACCGGAACTAACTAGTGATACAAATCCTCTTTCTGTTTTGTTTTGTTCTTTTTTTTCTTCTTGCGATCTGAGTAGTAGTAGTAGTAGTAATGGTGTGATCGATGTGAACAAAAGAACATTCTTGAATTTGTTTTGGGGAATATAATGCTGTTTTGGATATCATTCGTGAAAACAATAAAACGTTCACCAGAAAATCATAATTTGTTATCTTAAAATCAGATTAACTAAAATACTGCGATTTAAATGAGCGAAAAGACTGGACATAACACATTTTGACAAAAGTGGCAAAATGACACAGTGAACTGCTATCGATAGAAATAAAATTTTCACAGCAAATGATTAAACAAAAAAATCGCGGAATCTTAACCCTCTCTTTTAAGACGATTCCTTCAATAATTTTCAGATTGCGTGTCCAACAGACGAAATTGATAGTTATCAATGCTAAGATTATGCGCGCGGTGTTTGTGATCTATAACAAACAAGCACCAAAACCTATCAAAGCTGTTTAAATTTACCTCCCAAACAATACCTCCTGTCAGGATTGCAAGAAAAAATGATTTAAAAAATAATTAAGTAAAATATTTTGCATACACGATAATCACGCGAGATCTCAGAGACACGCAATCGCTGGCAAGTGTATATATTATCATCAACTGGTCGAATTCGTGTTTATTTTGTTCAAGAAAATGTGGTGACTCCACTTGGAGGAATCGTGATAGTGTAGGCTCGTACCGCTTGGGTCAAGTTCAAACTGTAACCTTCAGGTTCAACGGACGCGGAGTTATTTATAAATATTAATTTTCATATTTAATTAAACCACGTCTATATAAATAGAGCATGTTTTGTGCAAGAATATCAGAGACTTTGCTCTTCATCGAGGAATGTGCTAATTGTATTATACATCAGTAAAGTGAATCAACTCACTGGAATTCACCTTGGAAATTGTAGCTGCATAGGCGACATATTTTGTCGACAGACAAAACATTTTAACGAAGACCGGCGCATTTCTTCAAGTATTTATTTTTTCCTTTTTTTTTCGAAGGTAAGTTGTCGTAATTAGACAATTTTTTCTCTTTTTCTAGCCTCAACATAATTTTTCCCTTAAAACAAGCACCTGAATTTCTACTTATGGATTCTTTAAGACAATGCACGCTATTTGAGCGAAATCTGAGAGCGCGAAAGCGTTTTTCGTCATTCACTACGTCATTCAATACACTGAAATCGCATTGATTCAATTCAAACATAGACATATTTACATAACATTAATTTCCTGTCGAATAAGCTTAAGATGTCACACTTTAGATAGACAAAACATAGATTCACAGCAAAAAAAAAAAATAAAGAGAAAAATTAAAGGTAAATTCCTGGCACGTTTGGATAGGCGTGCATTGACGCATGAAACGGGCGTTCAATAGAAAAAAAAAATGAAACTTCCTACAGGAAGTGCAATAAGTTCTCAAATCGGCCACAAATCGGCACTTCCTTCACGCGAATGCGTGGTAAATGGAATCCCCCACGTGATCTGAACACTCAGTTGTGATTGGTCAACGACAGCCGTAACCTCTACGGCGTGCTTCACCGCTCCTACCCCTCCAGTGTAGATAAGTTTTCTTGCATTTCAATGATTTTGACAATGAAACCATCGCTTTTTCAATGCAGAAATTTACGGATTTAGACGTTAGAAGTGTGTTTTTGGTGGTAATGGTTGCACGCTGTGGCAAAAGGGACTGAAAAACTTATGGTTCGCGGGAACGTTACCGGAGGACAGTTCGACCATCAGTTTGGCCTTTTGTTTTTGTTAGATGCTTGAAATTTAGTTCTGTCACTCGCGTGGGGTATTTGTTGAGCGAATCTGATAAAGTTGGCGAACTTGGCCAGTAATATGCTCAATGGTTTCCCAAGTGGATGTCTTGAGCGATCGAGAAAAGGAGATTTTGTCGAATTATGACAGGTTTGGATGTGTATGTGCCCATTCCTGTTCCTGAGTTTGTTGGGTTTACCTGATCAAGCTCTCTCATGTGTTATTTCTTTAGCCGATTTTACGGATTTCTACGAATTCAAGACCCAGTTGGAGATCCATCACTGCCTGACCTGAACCACAAATCGTTATTGCTCAAGGTAAGTTTGAGGTTTGATGACTCTATGTTATGGACTTTTTCTGCAAAGTTTATGATTTCTGTTGATGCACTCGGCGGCTATCATCTTTGCTGACAGTTTGCCGGGAGCATTAATTGTTTGGTAACCGAACAATTATGCGAGCGACGTGGAGTAGAACCATTCTTTATTTACAGTAAACACTTTGCTAATGTGAATAATTATAATTTGCCTTTGAATCCAGGGTGTAGATTTTTTCGAGAAAGAATTGCAACGAGAAGGGAAGTCAGTTCATCCATCCACATTCTGCAGACTGGGACATATTCACCTGTTGCTTGACGACTTTCCTAAAGGTACTGTGAAAATTAAACGGCACTTGGTGAGAAATTTCGTAAGGTTTTAGAGTTATTCCCATATTTTATTACCTAGTATAACGAGGGTTGTTTCTGATCGAAAAGGTTTCGAAAGAAAAGTAAAAAGCTAACACTTTCCTTCCGTGAGATAGTCAGTCTGTGCACTTCAAAGGTTTACCTCTAAAACGTAGTTACAATTGGTAGTGATTTATCGTCTAATTTCTCGATTCGTCGCTCTCTAAATGTGTCTTGTATTTCATTCTCAGCGCTTTCAGCTTACCAGAGGTTCTTTAACGTCCAACAGGTCGATTATTGGAAGGTAAAGTTAGCGTATTTTTAATGTTTGCACTCGTGCGAACTTCTTCAGTGATAGTGTACACTTTATTGTATTGTGTTTTCACAAAGCAGGCTTTACATCGCCATGTCGTCGGGCATTTAGAACACACTTCAGCTAGGAAAAGTTTGTGCACACTTTAAGTATTACAGTTTAAACGGAAACTGTAGCACTAGATCATTCCTGTGGTGTTGTATTTATCTTACGAAGAGTTCCTTTTGTTTTCATTTTACGACTTTGATATGGTCGACGAGTTCAACTTTCACTAGAACTCAGTTCGAACTGGAGGTTGTTGTCATGTTTTTAACAGAACCTGTAAACCGGGAAGAGTGAGACAGTGTCCAACCAAAAAGAACGAAATATTTCGGTTTGGTATTCACATAAGGAAGTTGTTATTTTTTTCAGTTTAGTCAAATGAAATATGTTTGAACCGCCAAATCCTCAATTGCCAGACAAAAGACATTTGTGTTCATCAATTATTGAAGAGAGGAAATTCTATTTTTGCTGATTTTAAACTCTTTAGTAATAGCAAAGGGCAAAAGCGGAAACTATTTGCCACTCTCACGTTGCTCAGGGAAAATCCCATTATTACCATGGCCAATTTTCCACATTAATGCAAGCTCGATCTTGTTCTCGAAATTGATTTTAATAGCCTTGCCTCTCCTACAGACTTGTCCTATACATTTATAAATTTAGCAACAGATTGTAAGTAGCCAAGTTCAATCCAAAAATGAAAGAAGATACTTGTGTTATTTATAAAGCTCACTTTCATTTCAATTCAGGATGCGCCAATGTTTCTTTGAAATTGCCCTAATTACTCAGGGAAAAATGCTTGACACAAGAAAATACTGAATTCAAGTCAAGAAAAATTAGTATTTATGTATGACCATTTACTGACAAAACTAGGTTTTTGTTATAAAATTCAAACCAATGATTCTCAAGGAACAAAAAGTTGTTACTGGTATGGTGCCAGAATTACCTATGTCTAATTAATTTATTTTAGGAAATTTTATTTGTGGTGGTGTATACATAGTGAATGATTGCATGACATGTCACAAGGGTGTCAGTAATGTAAATTGGTTTTCGAGCACCCAAGACTGTTTACATCATGATGTTTTTGTCTATTATAGTTGAGATAACATCTTCAACTTGTTATCAGCATGGTAAAAAAAATTGATAGCTCCAGTTTATAGAGTGACGCAGGGCTTACATGTATCTGTGAAACTTTGAAGATGTAGCGTTATTGTCACTCACTGTGGATCAGAGGGGGGGAGGGGTGGGTGGAGGTTAGTCTATCACCGGTTGTCTCGCAGCACAACATCAGGTATCCATGAGAAATGGCGAAATTTTTTAGGTCAGCTACATGTCAAAAATGAACATATCCAAGTGGGAGTCTGATTGAAAGCTTTATACAAGACAAGTTTTAACTAAATGCAGGGTTTTATTCAAGATGCAATTTTCTCATCGTTAAAAGCTTGCCGCTTTTAGGTTGTAGAATTTATCTGAGCCAAAGGAAACTTTGAAAAAGTCACATGAAAGTCGATTGTCTCAAAGATAAGGATTTGATAGCTGTATGTATTATTTCAAAATAGTGTGATATGTAATTTGAATCGTTCATGGTCAAATCTTTGGAAGTTAAACATGAAGCTTTTCTTCAGTTTTTAAGTTATCATCTCTTGTTTATATCATATCTGAAAGCATGCAAAAGTACAAGCAAGAAAGAGAAAAGTTATCATCTATATTGGTTGTACATGTTCGCACATAAGTAGCCCACAATTAAGCGTCAAACATAGCACTCAGTGTCCAATGTTATACCATGAGAAGGGATTGTTCATTGGAACAAATTTTTGGTGGTGATTTTTTTGTACTTCCCAGGGTGGATTCAGTATTGTATGAGGGTTTTGAAATCTAATATTAATCAAATTAGTTCATCTTTCGGTTACAATACATGTAGAGTTAAACATATCTTCAAAGATGTATTTTAAATGACCAACGTACTGGTGCTGGAAAGCAGTAATTTTTTGTCCCTTGTTTTTGGACCGTATACCAGATACTATAATGTCTATTTTGAAGTGTTATCTATTGTGGTCATGTTTCTTTCGAGGTTAGCATTTAAAATACATCTTTGAAGACATCTGCATTATGTCACATTCTTCACACTCGTGTTCCAGTTTCTGTGGGGTGAAATTTAATCAGCAAGAAAAAAAAAAATGACCACACGGATAGCTGATAATTCTAGTGAAAGAATTTTGTCATCATCAAAAGCATCATCAAGGCTTTTCGGCCAAAGAATTCTACACAGAGCTTTTTTTCCCTGAATTTCCAACAAGAAAATACACTGTATCTTATGACTTTGTGTAGTTAAGTTACACTTTTTCTCAGGGTCTTGCAGTGTTTTTCCCTCTATCTCTGATACATAGTGAAACCAGTCTTCACATAAAGTTGTTTCAATAATTTCACTTTTTGTTGAGGGAAAAATTAACAGAAGTGAGACCTTTGTTACTATTACCATTGGTTGCAATGTTTTGTCCTAAATATGATTATTCCAAATTAGATGGTAAAAATTATCATTATCCTTTATTGCAGAGAGGACAGCTAATAATTCTAAGTTAAATGAGCAATGAATTTTACTCCAATTATATATATTGCATCTATCTTGCCTCTTTGCCCTTATTTCAATATTTTTTTAGTAGTATTTCCATAGAGCAACATATTGCATGAAAGAAGAGACATTGATGTTGAGTAGGGAAGGGGACCAGGGCTGTTTTATTTCTTTCTTAGTGAGGTATATGTATTAACATTTTCCAAAGTGACGCTTTAATACATGCAAAAATAGAGTTCTTATCAGATTATGTCTCTTATTGTTGACAGACTCAAAGCTTTATTTGTGTAAGTAAATTACCAAAAGGTTAAACCTTTTATATTGAGAAAAGGAACCACATTCTGTGCAAGTTTTTTAAGTTGGTAATTACTTTCCAAAAGACACTTAAAACCACCTACAAATGTGAATGGATCTTATTTTCAATAGTGCATCACTGTCTGCATTGCATGTAGTGCTCTTTTTCACCGTCTATTGTGTATTTTAAGTTCCCTTTGCAGGAAAGTTTTATTCATGTTTGACTCTACGACATGTTCATTGATATTGTTATTTATATGCACTATGATTAATTCTTACAATTACATGAATGATAAAGCATGTTTAGCAAATATTGATGTCAAGATTTATGTATTATGGCAGTACAGAGAGTTACCGTAAAGAAAACTTAACTTGCCATATTCACAGGGTTTATGTTATTGATTGAAAGTAATTGATAAGTTATAATTCTTGAAGATTTATGAGTGTACTTATTTAACTTTACTTATGCTCTAAACAAACCCAAATCCTTAATTCCTTGCTGCACATGGAGCGATATTAATGTTAGGCATAATATTGTTAAATTACTATGGTAACATTTTCATTTTCAAGTGGACTCACGGTATGCAAGTACATTGTAACACTAACTATACATTGTCTTAATTGTCTTTCTTTTATTCCATTTACAGGATGCGACATTTCTTTATGGCCTAGGGATTGTATATTTTAACTTCTCAGCATATCCCTGGTAAGAGCAACCATTTCATCCCACTATTTTCAGTTGAGTAAGGTGCATTTGCGGAAGTTTACCAACCATGTTTTGACGTCAAAATCATGTTGTTGGCTGCGGAAACTGGGTCAGTTTCCAGTGGCAACAGGCTTTCAAGTTTTACATTTGATGATACACAGCTCTTGATATTTGGCTTTCATTAGACAGCTGGCTGTGACAATACTGTTATTTCATGGTTGAAACCCAGTCACCAAACTTTTTGCATATCTTACTCAACTGATACTTGTGGTTAAGAATACTCCTATGTAAGTTTATTGTAAAGCTTGTTGACAGTCAAGTCTTCGTAAACTCTTAAACTGTGGTAATGGCTTCTATTAGTAGTTGGTGGTTCAAATTCATCATTGGTTTTTACTTTTTAAACCAGTATTGATATGTGATTTTTCTTTATCAAAATTAAACTGGCTTGAAGAATTTTGAACTAAAGAAAATATTTACCTGTAAGTACACCTGTATATATCTTGAGTCTCTTGGGATATTGCAAAATTACAAAGTCCTTGGTATTCTGGGTTTCTCAGCTGTCCCTGGTTCTCTAGCATCCCTGGTGCACTTAGTGTCCTAAATTTGTTAAGTGTCCTTAGTATGTCTCAGCTTAGACTATAAGCAGTCCCTTCCTCTCAGTAAATTTCTGTTAGTGCACCATGCAGAATTTCACTTAGTCTGTAGTCCTTGTGTTTCAAGCAACTCACTCCCAAAGTCCCCAGTTGCCCTAGCCATCACAAGGGTCTTGGCTGTCCCAAGTGTAGCACACCAGTCCCATTCCTTTCATTGTCCCAGGAGTCTCAGGTATTCTAGGCCTCCCAGGTGTCTAAAAGGGTTCTTTGATGAGTCAAATCCACACATTTTCATTTGTCTCCCCTAGTATTAAAAAAGCCTAAAAATTTCTCAAACCATTGTGATCACCATGGCAACATTACAGCCTCTAAACTTCAAGAATTAGTTTGTTGACCTTATGTCTCATTGTTGCATTGCAATCAATAACTCATTTAATGTTCTTCTGCAAAGTTGAAAATTTCAAGTTCATAGCCCCCTTAACTATTTTAAATTTGTGTTGGTATCAATCTGTCACAAAAAAGGGCTTCAGTAAAACACCCAAACCATCTGGAACCACCTGAAAGGACAATTTATACCTAAAGAAATTGTGTATTTGATTCTGTTCAACAGGGCAGTAAAGATCTTTCAACAAGTGCTGTATATAGACCCCAGCTTTAATTGTTCCAATGAAGTTCATCTCCGACTGGGAATCATATTTAAAGAACAGGGAAGCTGTGAAGCTAGTATTAAAGTAAGTTAATATTGAGATTGTTTGATAAGTTAAATATCTGAAACACCGACAAAACAGAGCAAGGAGTAAGTTTTTCTATTTACTCCATAAAGGTGGGGTTAAGATTATGAAGCATACATTTCTGAGGAAAGTGAAGACCAATGTCAAATTTGTAATTGAAAGAAAAAAGCAGGAGTTTTTATTCAAATCCACAAATTGTTGTGCAACTCCTTTTGGCAATTCATAACTATGTTTTGTTTTGTTTGCAGCATTTTCAAATGGCATTAATGGATTCCAGCCCTTGTTCTTTATCAAAAGTTGAAAGTAAGCTAGTAATGCTTATGTCACAAATAGCTTTATATGTTTGATTAGTCTGAGCAGCATGGGAAAGAGCACTTTTAAAGTAACACCTACTTTCCACATTATGCAGTCCATAGAAGGCCTATAGATTTTCAGATTGCAATAGTGAAGATTTAACAATGTCTATAACATTAAATTTTAGGGGCCATGTATCGTAGCCATTGAAACAGTTTCTGAATTTTCAATGTTCTTGCTCAGATTAGATATAAGTGTTAACTTAAAATTTTGTTTTTCTCTCAGTTCGCTTTCATCTGGGACACCTTTTCGAGATGCAGAACAAATGTGATTTAGCGCAGGAAATGTATGAGACTATCATAGAGACTCCTAATACGCCTAATGCTGTCAGGGCTAATGCTTACAAACAATTAGGTAAGTACACTGTTGGTATTGTATTTAAAAAAGTGGTTTTCACTTACAATGTCACTTGAGATTAAATGGGAAATAGGGAATGGGTAGTCAGGAATTGGGATTGCTAAAGCTACCAAGATCTTTAAACTATTTAAAATTAACCTGGTAACCTTAGATCTCAAGGTGAAAAACAAAATCAGTTGTCTGAAGGTTTGCTCTGTGTTTAGCCTCCAGGCAGCACATGAGATTTGCAGATAACAGATTTCTACATATAGTTACAGTTTTTAAGTTGTTTAGTCATAACTGGACGGTTTCTATTCTTTTCTCTAAAAAGGGTGGATGTATTACAACAAAGAACACCTGGGTGACAGAACATCCAGAATGGAAAAAGCTGTCCAGTTGTTGCTGAAAGCTATTGAGACAGATCCGAACAGTGGCGCTGCATGGTATTTAATTGGAAGGTAGGATATGTTTTCTATTGTTAGTAGTAGCTCTTTCAGCCCATTTCAAAATATTATGTCCTTAGCATTTTACATTTTCCTTACTGGCTGGACCCTGTATCATTTCTCTACTAATTGTGTTCCACAAGCTCAAATTTTAACAGTAGATTATTAGAGTTTAAGTTATTGAATCCACATTACTGGTAAATGTTTTTGTATTGTAGGTGTTATGCCATGCAAGGAAAAGTTCATGATGCTTTCACTTCTTACCGTCATGCCATTGACAAGTCAGAGGCAAATGCTGATACATGGTGCTCCATAGGGTAAGTTCTTTCTCACACCAGATTTTCTGATGTTAAAGTAGTTATTATTTTTGCAGAATGTAATTAAAACCATTGAACACAAATCTTAATTTTTTTTTGCAGTGTATTGTATCAACAGCAAAATCAGCCCATGGATGCTTTGCAGGCCTATGTGTGTGCCATTCAGTTGGACCCAACCCATGTGGCAGCATGGACAGACCTAGGTATTCTATATGAAGCCTGTGAACAATTGAGGTAAAGATATTTTGTGTACATCTGCTCAGTGTCCTCCAAAAACCTCAGCAGCCAGAATTTTCATCAGCCACTTTTTTCTGAAGCACCTGCTTCTTCAGTAGAACAAAATGGTGAAATACCTGTGTTGATCTGAAATAAACTGTAACCCTGGCTTTATTTTTGTATATATACCCAAAACCCCCAATTAAAACTGGAAAGAAAACAATGAGTAAAGACAAAGGGAATAGATACTCACAGAATAAGTGCTTGTGCCCATTAGGGACCCACTTGTTTTTTGCCAGTTATTTTTTTTTGTATTGTTGGTCACTGAAAAATCTGTGGAGAACACTGATTTGCACTTTTAATAGCCCAATATGAGAACTGAGAATTTTTATGGGTCACTCATTAGCAATTCTCCTTTGTCTGCTTCACTATTCTTATGATGCTAGTTCAGAGAATTTGTCATTGGATCAACTAACAATCACCTAATTTATAATTTTGTTTATTTCTATCTTGTGTCTGCTTGATATTGTATTGGTATTGTGAGGAGAACTCCATCTTCAGGGTGTGAAATAAATCTTTTTTTCTGATAGCCACTTGGCTCCTAAATTTTTCAAAGTGGTAGCCAATTCAAAAAAAGTTGGTCGCCATTTTTAAGGAAAACAAAACCTATTTTTACACTGTCAGTGTCCTAGATAGACCCTCCAAAATTAAGGTAGGAAAAAGATAGTTAACATGCTACAAAGTGGACACTAGGATGGATGATAAACAACGTACAAGCTCAGCTAAATCCAAGATGGCATCTAGTTGCATTTTGGAAATGAACTTGACGAGGAAGTTTGCCGCGGATTTATCTTTGCAAATCTTTTTAATTCACTATGTTTCTAGGAAAGGTTATGATGAAGCATTCTAGTCACCAATTTGGCAACTAGTTTTCAGAATTTGGTCCCAAAGTGAAAAATTTAGTCGCATTGGCGCCTGTATTAGGTGCAATTTCACGCCCTGATCTTGGTCCTTCATTTAAATTGTTTGCGATTTTCTCCTGATGTTTTTTTTTGGTTTATTTGCTTCTTTACTTGTAGTGATGCAATTGCATGTTACAGTGCTGCTAGGAAGTATGGTGAGTTATTCAAGTTAAAACAAACTCGAGTTGTGCAATGTTTTTCTTCAATGGTAAGTTAAATTGAGTTAAGAGGGAATTATTCATCCTCAGGTGCAACCGATAATACAATCGAGGCTCGTGTCAAGGCACTGCAGGCTCAGCTAGCTATGATGCCTCAACAAGGAAAAGCACAAAAGAAGTAAGTTATTCCATTCTAGGATCTTTTGTAGTCTTAACTGTTTACACCCTAGCATCAGTATGCAGTATTCTCCATACTGTTCTCTTGAGATTTCTTGAGGCTGACAAGGAGAATTTGTTTAACAATCAAGAGCTTGTTTATTTGGTGATCATGTCCTTCATTCTTGTGACCTTAATGTTTGATAGAGTAGTGATATTGTAATTTAGGAGAATTCTGATGTTAGTCATTGTTAGGGGTCAGGAGTCAAAGTTTATAACTTCACTCTCAGGGCATTTCCATGTTTGTTTTAAAGTTTTTCAGGTTTTTAGAGTAGTCTACTTTCTAATGGTGCACTTAGTTTTACAAAAAGGTATGTTGTTAACAATGTGACTTTTTTTTTTAGGAATATTCCATCTGTTGATGAGGCATGGCAGTTACCAATTCCTGCAGAACTTACAACAAGGACAATACGCAATGCACAAGTAAGGCCTGCCATGGGTCCTTTGATGACAAGCTAACTCTTGAAATTTCAGCTTAAAAAAACTCTTTTCAGAGGCCAGTTGACATTATTACAGTGTAACTCAGTTGCTAAAACCAAAATATCTTGTAATCCCCCCTATTATTTTGATATAAAAAGGAATGATGTCATATCTTTTATTGTGCCTTTTAACGATACATTTTCCTTTGAATCCAATCTCCCTACTTTTCTTTCCTCAAAGAATTTTTCCTTGTACAGTATACTTGTATTTATATACTTGTATTATGTAAATGCAGCAAAAACATTTATACATAGGATCTGTGACATGTAGGGAACCCAGTTAAGAGTAATACATTTTTTTTGTCCTGTAGGTTCCAAAAAAGAATTATTTTTTGGCTTTGTACGAATGTTTTTTTATTGCTTGGTACAATAAAATTGAAATTCTTTATTTATTTGTAGGTAAAGCTTTTGACCAGTGCTCAGATGCAAGGTCTACAACAACAACAACAACTGCAGCAAATGTATTTACAACAACAACAACAGCAGGTCACAGAACCAAACAATGTGCAGGCTCATGATACAGTTCCTATGGAAAATGCAGTCATGTATTCAACGGGTAAAAATATGGCAAACCATGTTTCTTTGCATGATGGGAAGGCCGAAAATCACGATGAACTTAATCAATCTTCTGTTCCTGGTTCAAGCTCACAAGAAAACTGGCCTGATACAGTCCAGCCACTGAATGGACAAATACTGGTTCCAACATGCTCTGAAAATCAATTTGCTAAATCTACAGACGGTTTGACACAAACTGTTACATCTAGCATCACAACCCAAGGAATTTCGCTTCCATTACCTGGGCCGTTCTCGCAGTCAGAGTCACTTTTCACAGAAGCACACAGCGATTCAGGTGTTTCTGCCATGGAAACCTCTATTGCAGGGGATGATCCATTGATGGCAGTCACTGAACAACAAAATTCTTTAGCAGGACCTGATGCATTGACGACTACTTCTCCTCTATCAAACTTCGTTTCAACGTCGTCCAATGCTTCAATGTTTAACTCAAGTGTTCTTAGTAGTCAAGGAACAACTCTTCTTCAAGGCGAATCTGGAACAACAGCAACTTCTGAACAATCTCTATCAAGTGGAATACACTCCACTCTCCTGAGTGAAATAAATTGTACTGGTGATGTGAAGCCAAGCCCGCTAACAGGAAATAGTGATCCCACACTAAGCAATGGACCCATGTCAATGTACACAGGATTTCCAAGTTCAGCTGCTAGTGCAGCGAGTGGAATATCAACCATTTCTCCCTTCTCACCCCCAAGTCATTACGTTATGTCGCCAACACAAAAATCGCCCTTTCACACGACCGCATCTCAACTCTCCCCAAGTCTTACTCAACCTTTGTCTATCATCAACCCAAGCTGTTTATCGCCAAGTTCAGGCCTACAGGGAGGGCAGTCCGCTTTCTCTCCTGCGTCTCTTATTCCAACGGATCTCTTATCTCCATCAAAACAACTCGCAGTCATCTCACCTAGCTCATCATCCAAGTCACCGTTCAACCTCAGTTCAGGGGGCGATAATTTGGCTATTCCTAAATTGAACTTGCTGTGTGATTCCAGTGCGTTACCACACCCTCCAGATACTCCACTTCCTCCTCTTCCTACAGACAAGTTGTCACCACAGACACCAAGTATTTATGTAAGCATGTTTCCCATGTTGCTAAAATTTCATGACGTAAAGTTCAGGTTTAAGAGAGAGTTATCTCTGTATGACCATGTTTTTGTACATGAAGGTACACTTCGCTTTTTACAATAATTCACTTGCACAATGTTTAGCTTTTGAATGTGACTTTTATCTTCAAAAGATTCTCTAGTTCTTCTTTGTTAGACTTTTTTCAGTTGTGTTAATTCTTAGATTATTTCCTGTGTAGGTTGAAAACAAGAAGGATGCATTTTCACCAGCACTTCAAAACTTGGTGCTAAGTAATTCCAATCCCATCCTAGTTATCAGAGGGCTAGCAGCAGCACTTAGATTAGGTTTGTATCACCGTCACTGAACATTTTATACACACCCATCTGTTGTGCAGCAACTGGCAACTAAAGTATGTTCACAGATCACTCAAAAAAATTTTCAACGGATAATCCTGTAGACTACGAGCAGGCCTTCTCCTCCGACGTAGTCTGTCGCGTGAGTCGAAAAAACAAAAAAAAAGAAAACACAGAACTCCAGTTGAGAATGACTGTACAACTTGATGCTTAACACTATCCTAGCGCTAACACTAAAACAGTCTGTGAATTCTTTTGCAGATCTTAGTTTGTTTTCAACCAAGACTCTTGTTGAAACAAATGGCGAACACCAAGTAGAAGTGAGGACACAGGTATAACTTATTTTAGCTGAAAACTCAGTTTCACAGTTCTGAATGGAGAGAAACTGTTTCTGCCTACAGAGCAATTTTCAATTGAGTTTCGAAAGTAATCTGGGATTGCATTGATTTTGCGTTACTTTGCTTTTTCATTGGTCCAGAAAACTCGCGCCTCTCTCTCAACTAATCAGATGCAGAACTAACACTAATTACGACTTGGTCACCCGCGTTTTCCCGCGCGTTAAGTTTGAGTTCTCATTGGCTCTTCAGGATATTTTCCTTTCTTCTAACTGGCCGTTGTTCTTATGTTGCTGATGGTTGTATGACACTCAACTCTACTGACAAGCGCTCTAGTATCTAGGTTGTCTTAAGCCACTTTGCAAGTATCTTAATCTCGAACCTTTTGAGCCGGTTATTTATACGAGGTCTAACCGAAACTGCGACTAAACGCAAGTAGTGGGCCTCAGAGATTCTCTATAAGAGGGTTGATTTAATAAAATAATTGTCCTTCCTCTATAAGCTTTCTCACTAACCTCGTTTTCGATAAAAGGTTCGGTTAAATTGAAGATGGTTTAGAACGCGGTTTTGTTAAACAACGGCTAAACGTTGTTTAAATAACCCGCCCCTTAGGTTCAGGAAGACTATTGTCAGGCTAGGTGAATGCTTAAGATTGATGACAAATGCGCTGATTATCTTGCCTTCACTTTCAGAGACTTCAAGCGTCAGATGAAAACTGGGATGCTGCTGGTGAAAAGAAAGTCTGGCTGTGCGAGAGCAGCAGGTATGTAATGTGATGGTTTTATGTTTTGGCTCAAAGTTGGTAGTTTCGCAAGTAAGAGGTTGAGCCTTGACGACAAGTAGGGTGAATAAAGGGGTAAATTTCTTAAGAAACTGTGGTGCTGTTTCGGTGGGAGAATATAACAAGGTAATCTTGTGTTACCAACTGAGTTGATAGCGTCAATTGGCCACCGTGAAGAGTTTAAAAGCCGACGTTTCCAGCGTTAGCCCTTTGTTAGAGCGATTGACCAAGGGCTTATGCTCGAAACGTCAGCTTTTAAACTCTTTACGGTGGCCAATTTAATTAAGGTAGATATCTCTTTTTGGAATCAGCAAGGTTTTTATGAATGAATGGTTGTTTACTTTTAACACGTAAACTGATAACAGATATCGATAGAAATGTCACCAACAGGAGATTTGTTGAAACCCCCTGGCTTTGGAAAAAATTTTATCTGGATGACCTTCTACTTTGAAGGCATGGGTAATCACTGACACAAAACAATGACGCGGCTATCTGTGGTGTATCTTTTTCACAGGTCGTATACAACCATTGCAAAGTATGCCCAATATCAGGCGAACTCATTTCAAGAGTCTTTGAAGGTAACCTCTGAAGAGAAGTGATGGTAGGGCCGTTTATACGAGGGGAAAATAAAACGTGGCTTGTAGAAGACGCGAAGTCATCGTATTAATGCTTCATTTACACTTCAATAAGCCGTGGTTCATGTAAGGCGAGGGGTTTGAGCACGTCTTAAATAAGCCGCGGCTTGAAGAAGATGTGAAATCACCGGCGTGAATGGCATTGCAGCTTACGTAAGACGCGAACTTAAACTGCGCAAGCGCAATTTTTCCCACGCATACGACCGCTCCCACAACTGTATCAAAAATAAGACGAGAATCATCAATACGAGCGCTTTGTGTCTTATTTACGCCGTGTTCGTATAGATGGCCCAGTTCGTCTCTTATGTAAGCCGTGGATTATTTTCCTCGTATAAACGGCCCTAGTGTAGACGTAGATTTTTACATTCGGATTTTGGAATAACAATGTACAGTAATAGTCATGAAACAAGTAAATTTACATACAAACCCCTTTGCAATCATAATCTGAGTAAATTTGAAGTGTTTATTATGTTTGGTTACTTCAGGAAGAGCAGGATAGACAAGCGGGCATCAAAGAACCATCGCAATCAGACAGCGATTCATCGTCAAGCTCCAAGAAGTGAGTTCTGATTTTACTTATATAACAAGTCTGAGTTAGTTCCTTCCGTTTTCAAATCAGATAAAATAATACTATATCATGCCCTCTCAGTTGCGTCGTATTATATCTGTCAGTCGATGAGTGCGCTATTATTGGTCAGTTTAGTGGGCCATAATTCACTGTACGGCCCGCCAAATTAAACAAATTAATTTGAATTGAAATCTTGCTCTTTATTTGAACCCAGGGACATGATAAATATCTCGCTAACCTCGTTTTATAGGTTCGTGCTGTGAGTTGCAGAACCTGTTTTTTTTTTTTCCTTCGGATTTTTAGCGCACATCGCGCCAGGGCCATCAATCTGAGCGGAAATACTCGGTCCTTAACTTACAGTTCGGATCTCGAACTTTGTTAGTGAGAGGTATATATATATATATATATATATATATATATATATATATATATATATAATGTACTGATCCTAGTGTAAGCTCATTGGGGTCTTTCTGTTTGCCTCCAACAGTGGCAGGAAAGGCAAAGGAAAGAAATTCAAGTGGATTAAATTTGGAACTAATGTTGATCTTTCTGATGAGAGAAAGTAAGTTTTAGAGATACCGTTAGTAAATTTTACAAAAGGTTTTCTTCTTAGAGTTGTGTTTTACAGAAAATGAATATTTACTCCATTTGTTTGGAATGTGCTTAACTTGCTTTGCTTTGTTCTCTTCAGATGGAAAACGCAACTACAGGAACTTACTAAACTTCCACCTTTTGCCAAGGTCAGCATTACCTTGTTACACCAAATTTTTTTCGTCCTTGAATACAAATACCTTGCAAACCTAAGCCTCTACAAGGCATTCAGTTAATAAAACGGAGCGCGTTGGCAAACGGCGCGGTAAAAGGAGCGGAGCGGAAAAAAATCGAGGGAAGTCTGGGTCTGGTCCCGCACCCGACGCAAACCTCCCTCGGTTTTTTCACTCCGCCATTATCGCGCTTCGTGTCACTAACTGAACGCCAAGAATAGGCTATATGAAAATATAAGTAGTCTGCATATTGTGACAATCTTGAAAGTTCTTTATTTTATCGGCAGTCGTCTATGAGGTCTACTGATTGTAACCTTTCTATGATCATCAGGTGGTGAGTCCTGGCAACATGTTAAGCCATATTGGTCACACAATCCTTGGCATGAACTCAGTGCAGTTGTACATGAAGATACCAGGATGTAGGACACCAGGTATTTATCCGATCGAACACACTTTGGCTACCAGCTTCCGTAACAAAGTTATGTCTAGTTTGCAAGAAAAAAAAGGGTGATCAATTTTTTTAGTGTATCTTTTCGATATTCTCTTGTCTTTGCGCTTATCGGGAGGGTGAAAACTGCAAACATATTATGAATTGTGGTAGACCCAAACTGGTTGAAGAACAATCAGCTGCGTTCTTTCCAAGCATAGTAGAGGGGGCGACTCCATGACTTAAATTGGGTGATAGTGCGGAGCATTTAAATCAGCGAACTCTGAAACCCAGTGCTCTGATCCCCTTGGCTTTACTGCCAACATTTTTTATTTTTAGAAAAGGATCAAATAGGGCAATATTTTGTAGTGTTAAACACTCCAGTGGTACATTTTATATGACATTTCCGAAAAGATTGTATTGTTATTGCTTCATACAATGAAAAGCTACTTTTATGTCTTTTGATTGTGTTTCTAGGTCATCAAGAAAACAATAATTTCTATGCGATAAATTTTAACATTGGACCGGGAGACTCGGAATGGTTTGCAACTCCAACAGAATATTGGGGCGTTTTACACAACTTGTGTGAAAAGTAAGTAACTCGATCCAAAATGATACAATAAATGATTTGAACCCGAAGGTAACATAGTCCCGAGGAGGAGTGTTGTTGGTAGTAGTAACTGACATTTCGACAACCATGGCGGAAGTCATCGTCAGACTCATATTGGAGACAACTTTTCTAATTGTAACTTTTTTATTTTATTTTGCAGGAATAATGTCAATTTTCTAACAGGTAAGGAGCCTTTCACTACAGCGACTTATCACTTCTTCAGTCTCTCTAAACCACGCTCCACACACCTCCCCTTCTTGGCAAGCCCTCTCCCCTATGGTCGACTTGTAGCACTATTTTTATTGCTGATTTCTCCTTCAACCAATCTGTCTATCTTTAAAAATGGGAACTTCCTACATTCGTGCAAGTTGATTCGTCCACTAAGGTGCCTTAATTGTTTTGCCTTATTCAATTGTTTGTAAAGGCTCCTGGTGGCCCATTCTTGAGGAACTTTACGAGGAGCGTGTGCCAGTGTACAGATTTATTCAAAGGCCTGGTGACCTAGTCTGGCTCAGTCCTGGGGTAGTACATTGGGTACAGTCGTCGGTGAGCAGTTAACTCTTTTACTCTTAAGATCTCATTAGTAATTCTCTTTTCTGTTTGCCATACAGTTCTTGTTCTGTTAGTTTGAAGAATTTGGTGTTGGATCAACCGATGATCCCCTTATTGACATTTTTCTTTATTCTCATCAATTGTCTGCGTGATATTGTATGGCTATTGTAAGGAGAAATTCTGTCCTGGTCACTCATAGGAGTACAAGGATGAAACAGTGTAATTTGAAATTACAGAAGTGCTAGTTATGTTTCTCTCATTTTTGGTGATGAAAGTTGTGATAAAATTTACTTGTATTTTAGGGTTGGTGTAACAATATTGCCTGGAATGTCGGTCCTCTTACAGGTGAGTGTAGGTAGAGATTCCACGCAATTTATTTGGACGTATTCGTGACGTTCCAGTCATATTTCATCACTGCTACCTTTTTCATCTGGAACGCTTCATATCTCTAATACTAAAGTGATCATTTTGCAGAGGACATGTACACAGCAGCTATAGAAAGATATGAATGGAACAAACTACAAGGTGAGAAATTGATTAACTACAGTAGAGCAGTTTACAAACATCTCAAGGTGTTTTTCTTTTGTCACCCATGTTTCACTTGGTGTAGTGCAGTTAGGCAGTAGCTGTATTAAGTATATTTTAGGATACTGACAGCAGATTACATCGCTTTTACTTTGATTTACTAGCCGTTTGATTACTTTTCTTCTCAATAACTCTGTTGTTTTGATTCAAAAGCCCCACAAATTTCTTATGAATGATGATCGAGGAGTGATCAGTTTATCAAGGCATACTATTTGACAAAGCTAGGAAGAAGGCGCTTTGCTCCTTCAACTTTAGGTTTTTTCACGGTCCAGGTCCCGGTTGTTCGAAGGTTGGGTAACGCTATCTGCTGGATAAATCTCAATCCGGTGGATAGTGTAGTATGTTTTTCGATCATTTATCCGCTGGATAACGTAATCCGACCTTTATGCAACTGGGCCCAGCTGTCTAGTTCAGTGCGGCCGATTTTATCTGTTATTTATGAAATTTCCTGCAATTTCAACTTCAGGTGAGAAGTCCATTGTGGCCATGCTACACTTGTCGTGGAACCTCGCACGAAATGTGAAAGTCACCGAAAGGAAGTTGTTTGAACATATTAGGTGAGTCTGCTCGAAAATTGTATTCTTGTTCCCCTCCTCCTCAGATGATTGTTAATCCATGAACGAAGGCGTACTTCCATTGAATTGTTCCTGGAAATCCGTGCGGTTAGACTGTCTCTGTCCCCTTTCTCTGCCAGTTGTAATCTCGCAAGTGTTGCGTTTGATTTCAGAGTTGTGCTGGCCAGGTCACTCAAGTATTGTCAGATTACCGTGGAGAAACTAAAGCATGCTGGGATTGAGGTGATGTGGCATGGGAAAAAACACAATGAAGGATCTCATTACTGTTTTCAGTGCGAGGTGAGCAGCTCCTCTGTTGGACTACATGTTGTGTTGTGTTCTTCCTTATACATTTTTCTCGACATATAGTAAGCGTTATAACACATTTTAAGTAGAGTTTAGGGCCTTGGAAGTGGCGAATCGCGCTTACTAGCTGATGTGTAACAAGCTGTGCAAATCTCGAGTTGAATTTTACAACCTCTGATGATCAAATTTGTTGAAAAACCACGAAAGAAGAGTAGAGAGACTGGTAACTAGAGTTCGTTGCATGTCGGATGATTAGCTCTCTTAGTTTTGAGCGCAAATTCCAATTTCCGTTTCGCTCACCGTAGTCTCTGTGGCTCAGTGGTAGAGCATCGGAGCGTGGAATCAGAAGGTCTGAGGTTCGGTTCCTCATGGGGACTCAGAATATTTTCTTTGTCTTACGCTCGTGACGAGACGAAAAACATCTTTCTTTATTTCTTTGGATCTGTTTGTACGATCCTGTCGAGAAGCACTGTGACCTGCTTACAAACTCGTGCTTCCCTTTTGCTTCCTAGGTGGAGGTTTTCAATATTCTGTTTGTTACAGACAACAAGAAACACGTCGTGTATTGTCAAGATTGCGCCAGAAAGACCAGCAGTAATCTTGCTGGATTTATAGTCCTCAATCAGGTAAAAACCTTTCTCATTATAGAAACGCAGCTACTAACTTTTGATCAATCATCGGTCTTTTAGACACTAGTGGTACTTGTCTGTGGAGTCCGTTTGAGAGCCGTCAGAAGTTGTGTGTACACGTAAAGTAGTGCGTGTATCTTTAGTTAACCCTCTACGCCTCAATATCAGTATGCATATTCTCCCTACTGCTCTCTACACATTTCCTAAGTTGTAACAAGGAGAATTTGCTTAATAGTGAGGAGCTTCTTTAGTTGGTTATCATTTCCTTTATTCTCATGACCTAAATGTGTGATTCAGAGGTGATATTGTAAACAGAAAGTAGATGCTTGTCACCCTTAGGGATTGAAGGGTTAAGGAAAATTATTTTCAGCTTTTTTCGTTATTAACTCGCACGAATTTTCCCTTTTTTCAGTACACGCTTGAGGAGCTGACTGAAGTGTATAATAATTTTAAATTACATGCGGTAAGCGAAAGTTCTTATTCACGTATCTGAGATCTGTATTTTTCTTCTCAATACAAGCACATTGAGTTGGTGATTGTTGACGAGTCGACGTAGTTAAGCAGCCGTAATGATTTGTCAGTATTTTGTTATAATATATTCACAATTTTATCCTCTCCGCTGTTTTCTCAGGTGACTCCCCGAGCTGTGGAAGCCGTACTAGCCCAGAATCCCTCGCAGCCTTTAGGCGTGGTCGCCCAGGGTGTGAGCAATTTAGCGTAGTTAACATTTTTTGATACTGTTGCGTTTTCTGTTTTTGTACAAAAGAGAGGTATATTTTCTATAATGAACAAAGCGTTAAATTCAAGCAACGATCGAATTCTCATGCGAGCTGTATGATATTTAATTTAGGTAATGGAAGATTATATTTGAATTTTTCTGCCGGCGCAGCGCAGCGCCGCGTCAAGTACAACGTAGTCTGAAAATTCAGCATTTTCCTCTCTCCGTTGACAATGATACTTTCTACTTCAATTCGATTCTCATCGAAATATCCCAGAGGTATAAAATAACATTTTCTCTTTTGTGTATTTTGCCCGTTTTCTTGTTAAGTTCGATGATGCGTCATCTGTGTATGATCATTTCGATCTTAATCAGCTCAGGCTGTTGCGTGACCACCCAAGACATTTTTGGAGGTCACGCAAAAATCGTTTTCGTCACGTTATGAACACGTTGCACGACTGCGTCAAGAATCGCTCGTTTTTCTAAGTTAAGTATTGTTTTTTTTTTTAATTCAGTCTCACCTTATCTTTCTCTATTTGATTCATTTTTTTTTTTTATCAAATACCTGGAAAGAAAGTTTTTACACTTATTGCATGAGATTTCAAAAAATTCTTGGGAACAACTAATTATTAAAATTATAATCCGACTTCAATTCTGGGAGTGAGAATATTCACCCCACTTCCCTCCCTTGCCTTTTCGCCTGTAAATTGTATTTTTGGCCGGGCTTAAATAAGCCACCATCCGTTGAAACTATTATGAATCGCGAGGATAATTTTAGCGGTACTCTGCTCGTCTTGTTATACACAACAATCTCGTCTGTAAATACTTGCCGTATTGGAAACGCTGTCTTTGATATTGCAGTGTAATTCTTCGTCAATTTGTTTGCAGCAGGCTAAGAAACAGCATCATCGTACTTTGCATAACTGGGTTTCTCTTTTCACTGGGACAAAATAAACTGGTTAACCCTTTAATTCGTTGTGATCAGAATGTCAATTCCTCCTAAGTTTTTCCATACACTGTCAAGCAGATAGCTTCTGTGAGCTGAGAAAGTTATCAGCTCAGGGAGACTGATTGGATGTAACACCAAATTCTCGAGAGTAATCAACTAAGAAAGATACGGGAATCACCAAGGAGAATTTAGTTATCGATCACGGGAGTGAGAGGGTTAATGTTACCTACTTACAAGTTCACGATCCCGCAGCGCAGCATTTAAATATTTAAATTTGATTTCCAACGCTAATTTAAGTAAGAATAGTTAGAGTGTAACAAGAGTGATAGTTTTATGACACTGCAACGCGTTGTGGTCTGTTGAATTGGAAGCACTGCTTTGAACAGTGAAACGATTATTTGTAAATTGTTTTATAGAATCAACCGTTTTTTGCCAAGTAGCGCGCTTTTGCGGCGCACAATCGCTATGGCCTTTTCGCTGGTTAGAAACACAGCGCCCAACCGCCATAAAACCGCATCACTCTTCATTCACAATTCAGGTTCATTTCTTTAGCACAAATGGAGACGGAGATCCGTTTCCCTCTTAGTTAATCATTAGCTTAGGTGAGAAAATACTGTTCCTAGTTATAACTTAAAACCATAAGTTTTGTTTGTCGTTCTTACCACACGTTAACGCACTTTTTATTCAGTGAATATTCGTTCTGTATCTCTGGTTAATAGGCGTCTACACTTTTTAAGTCATCTTTGTTAAACGTTGTTAATTTGGCAGCATTCACATATGTTTCCCAACGCTCACCGGAATTTGTGATTTCAAATTAATGTAAATTTTTGTCTTGCAATTTCATGTTCCCTTTCCTGACCTCGTCAAAAGAATTTTAGCTGATGGACGCTGGGAATGATAGGCACTGCTAATGATGAGGAATTTTTGTTTGGCTTTTGTTACGTTTTCTTGTGAGTGTTTCTTCTTTCACTCCCAAAGGCCTTTACTAGTAGTTTAGTTTTGGATAAGGTTTTGTAAGAGTGCCACACGATTGTCCATTGAACACTTGGTACGTTGCCTTTTCACCTTATCGTGTACAACCACATAGAGTGCCACGGCAGTAGTGCGTAAAAATGCAAACGAATCGGCGGAGATTCATATACAGAGGTCAATTAGCCAGCCCTCGTCAAATTGCCACAGAAATGTTGTGGTTGAATGTTAAACCATCGTGGATTTGATTTGCTCATTTGGTGGAATACTTTGGGAGTGGAAGGACTTAGGAGAGGTTCTATAGTGTTGAGCATTTTTGTGTAATTGAAGATTCGGTTTAAACTGAATGTGTGTAATTCGCTTTTAGATGACATGTTTTTCCCGGTTGTTAAATCAATCAAATGCCTTGCGCTGTGATATATTGCCACACTGTGGCGCTGAATAAAGATATTTATTTCCGTTACATGGTCCATTTTTCTGTTCAGTTCTGTTTTACTGCGTTCGACGTGGAAGAAGGCATACTCGTCAAGTCGTTTTTCAATCCCGCGGGTATCGATCGGAAGCCAGGCCACTCCATCTTGGACTGACAGGTACACATGGCCTCGATCTCATGCGGGTATCTTGACTCGCTTCGTCTGGATGCTATGGGAAGATATGTAGTTAAATTGTAGCCATTTGAACGAACGAAATGAGTTACTGCGCATCAGAACGGTGAGTCAAGGCTCTATATGATGGTCGTTGGTGTAATTCGGGACAATATAACACAGAGACGAAATATCCACTCCTAAGCTATATCAAAAGCATTTTACTAATCCATTATTATAACTAGTCAGCGGAAAATGTCATGGTCATGGTTAGAATTACTCAGAATTGCCGTTCTACCACATAACGAGAGGAGCAGAGCAAAACTACTCTTGTTTAAAGTGGACGCTTTCACGAAGTTAAGATGTTGAAGTATTTCTGACTTACTGTTAGGTAATTACTGAGGGAAACTTTACAATTGTTCGACTTTCTTCCTCGCATTATTTATCGCCTGCTGGATTAACTCTGTTTATGACGACCCTCTCAGTTTGTCCAAACGGGCGTTTTTTTCAACGACAACACTTCCTTTTAGGAGTTATCTTACAAGTTCTCAATACTTAGGGTTGTTGAAGTACCTACACATGTCTGATCAAGAACAGAATTCTCTTCACGAATGTACGGGTCCGACTGTCTTCCCTAAGATTTTGTTAAAATTCATGCTGCCTTTTCACTTCGAAAAGATTTTCTGTCGAACAATGGGGTAATTAAGTCGACTAAACGAGAAACGGGAAGCGGGTCATCCTCTCATGAGTATCCTCTGTTATTCCATATTGACCCACTCACATCAAACGATATGACTAGAAATTCTCATGGACGACAGAGTACGAATGTTAAAATAGACGACTTCTTGAACATCCTTCAATCGAATAGATATTATTTCACCTTTTTGAAGAGGTACATGCACGTTGTAGACCACGAGCAGTTCATATTTCCATTCTGACCTTTCGCGCAAGTCAAAGAAATCGGCGAAGAAAAATAAGATACCAAACCAGTACAAGGTCTTTGTTTGGGAACTGAAAATCGCGTGGAATCCTGGGAACGTATGTCGCGCGCGCTTTAAGACGTCACAAAGGTAACCGAAAAACAAACTGAATTCGCCAGCAAACAGGGAACATCATGCAACGGTTTTCCTTCCATTTATATTTTGGTTAAACTGTCTTCACATGGCTGTGAAATGAAGATCTTTTTACTGCTGAGTACGGTTTTCATCTGTTTTTCCTTGAATACCGTTAAAGGTAAAAAGCCCCTTTTTATCTATGCTTAAGTTCAACTCCAACTTATCCCAACCTAACTTCGCGGACGAAGCCACAGTTACTGTTGGGTGGGTCAGTTCCGCCGAGAAAGTATCTTCTATTTCGTGGTATTTTATCTGGGCAAAACGACAGAAGATACCCCGAGATTTTCCTTAGAAAAATTTCACAAGTTCACGCGACAGTTCCATTCAACTCGCCGTTTGGAACACATAATTTTTAAGCTCAGTTAAGAATTTGTTTTTATCGCTATATCTGTTTCCTATTTTTTCGCTTTTCAGTTTTTCGAATTTAAAAATCCCCTTTCGATTTCAAAGATTTCTTATGGGAAGTGCACTGCTTATAGGGAAAGAAAAAAAAAATGGATATTGTTTAAAAATGTGCGCATGGCTTAGCTGTCCAATATGTGACTTATTGCACTCCTGGACAACTTTTAAAGTTATGACTAAAACCAGATTCTGTTGCACTCAAAATTTATCTTGTACATTCATCAAATCAAGGAAAGCTTGTGCTCTCATTTGACACTGCACTCGCCTCGGAGGGATCAAATACGACCCTTATTTGCCAGGATACAGACAGCAAGCTGCTAACAAACCTAACATGGTCATTTCAAAGAACTTCGGGTGATTTCGTTTTGGTTGAAAATGGTCTCCTGGTCCCTGGTGTCAATGGAGATAAATACAAGCTATCAAATTCATCAACTAAGCTGCAGATTAATCAGCTTGGCGTCAATGACATTGGAAACTACACTTGTTGCATGAGAGGAAAACAGGGGGAGACTATTCTGAGTGCTACTGTTTTCTTGGCCGTGGAAGGTAAGATATATATGAAGGAGTATATTCTTAATTTTTTAATAAGAGTTTATTGACAGATTTCGGCCTCTCCTTGTTTATCAAATCCGAAAAACAGGAAGCAGTAGTACAAATAAAGAAACATTTATGGCAACTTTTCTCGTGTTCCTTTAAGAATCCCAAGTGTGATTTTAGGTCGGTAATTCGATAGCCAAACGTGTGCATGCGGTCTATTGCTTTTATAAGATAAATTTTCTGTGGTAATATCCCAGTTATTTTATAAAACAAAGTAGCTAGCTGGCACTTGCAAATTATTGTACAATTTAAGCAATAGAAAGGGAGAAGATGATATGTTCGCGAAAAGCTCAACGTGTTATTTATAAAAACCCACAAGCGTCCATTCACAGATGCTACAGTCTGATTGGCTACGTTACTCTCTATCTGTTCCTTGATAGATATTGATTAAAATAGACTAAAAGTTTATGGTTTTAAACAGAATAAATTAAAAGCGCGAGCCTTCCTTATTATGGAGTTTTTGACGACTGGCGTATTAACTCTTTAACTCCCAGGATCTCATTAGTAATTCTCTTACTGTCTGCCATACAGTTCTTGTGATGTTAGTTTCGAGAATTTGGTATCGGATCAACTAATAATACCCTTATCAACATTTTTCGTTATTCTCATCAGTTGTCTGCTTGATATTGTATTGATATTATAAGGAGAAGTTCTGTTTTGGTCACTTATGGGAGTTGAAGGGTTAATATCAAAAACAACTACTAGATAATTCGCTCTCTATTTCTATGCGCGACAGTTCATTCGGGCTCTTATCGAATATCACGCGATAGAAGTCTCGAGCGAATAATCTAATTGTTAAATAGGAAAAATTCATTCTCTAAAGAAAGGCAGCATTGAAAAAAAAATTTATGTGAACGAGTTATAACCTGATAGACCATTGTAAAAAATTGTAGGAATACTTTCATGCAAATCGTAATCTCCTTTCCAAAACGAACAAGGTACTGAGTTTGTCGAGAACTGTTGCGCTCTGTTCGAGGGAAGCAGAAACAATTTTTCTGCATCAACTAAAAGTTGATTTAAAGAGAAAAAAATAGGTAAACCAATAGCTTACGAGAGGCTGACCGCCAGCTTTTCAGAATCTGCTACGATGCTGTACTTATCTTTACCAACTTATAATTGTGTACCAGCTAATTTTTTCCCCTTAGTAATTATTATTAAATATATCTAAAATGTGAAGCTAATTAGCAGTGGAAATAACTTTGCAAAATATACTGCCTCTTGTTTACCTCATTTTTCTATGTTAACTTTACGATATATTTATATCAGTTTTGCCCAGAAATGGCCGACCCGCAAATAATCTAAGTTCCATGACTACGGTACCTTCCGCAAGCGCTTCAAATCCCTCGAGTACTACACATCCCTCGAATGCATCGAATCCCGCAAGCGCGCTTTATCCTACGAGTGTGGAACATTCCGGAGGTATATCAACCTTGTCGAAAGGAGAAGTTAAAGCACCTTTGGAAAAACTTCAACCATCACATAGTGCAGCTTCTACTTCACCAACTATCATGCAAGGAACAACATCTCATCCTGTTTTGTCAACTTTGTCGAAAAATCCTGATAGAGTTATAGTAGCAAGTCAGGGTTGTGGAAACTTCAGTGACGACACAGGTATTATAGTGATAGTCGATTTTAGCAACTGAACATTTGCGCACCTACCCATCCTCTAACCCAACAACAGCCAACAAATGTATAAGTAGGGGTAATTTTAGGCCAGAGGAGGGGTGGGTGAACTGTTGCTTAGGTACTGACATTGATCCATTGTAATGATGAAGGCGTTAGTCTCACGAGGTGGTCATTCCTCATTTTGGATCGCGAGGGTTCTTTCTACAAACGATCAGATTTAATTCCCTCGGGGAATTAAGAATCAATTTCACTTGTATTTTCAAAGTTTTTTCAAAACTTTCTCGGGCCCATGCGATTACATATACTAAATGATTAAGCTCTTCCATGAAAAATTCAACCAATTTGTAGGGCATTGTGGCGCAGTTTGCTGGCTAAACGGAAAGTTTGGTGGACTGAAATAAACTCTTACGCGCGTGTAATTGTTCAGATTGTTTTTTTAGTCATTTTTTCTTCCAGCTCTTATTTTCTCAAAGTGATACTGGTAATAAAATTTACGTTTTCGGATATAAACATGTCTTGGGTCCCTCCCAGAGCTTCATTTCACCTTCGCCTTACAGCTCCGGCTAAAAATGACTCTGAGTCGGGTCCAAAACATATTTATGTCAGCGAACATAAAATCTATTGTTTTATAGGATAACAGCATGAGAAATTTCCAAAAATACTTTATTATGAAAACAGAGATCTAATGGTGCACGTTTTCTTTGCAGTTGCGTTTCACGAAAACGAAACTTCATCCAGTTTGATAATGATCAAAGAAAAAGGACAATTGAAACTACACTGCAGTTATTGTGCGAATTCATCACAACAGGTCTTTGGTCTTTTCTGGTACAAGGAGAATCAGATGATTCGTAATAGTACACACTATACGATAACAAATCACGGCAAAGATCTTGGTATTCCTGTGGTGCAGCAAGGAATGGATGAGGGACTTTTCATGTGTGAAGTTGTATCCTACAAACAGAACATTTCAAAGCTCATCACTGTTATTGTGAAGAAAGGTAAGCAATAACTAGTTTCATAGCGTTCGTGTATCGGTAAGATTGAAGAAAGGCTCTCACTTGGAGAAGAAAATTTTTCATGACTCAAGGTCACCGTTGTCAGTCTTTCCTTTACATTCATTCCACGTGGTGATGTGTTACTTAGGGCCGTGATATCACAAATTTTTTGTCTGGGAATGAAGCACCAAGCGACAGAGTCGTAAAAACGAGCGATGGAGCTGCGAGAGGCTTGAGGTGGAAAATGGAACTTTCCCACTCACAACTTCCTTGCTAATTGCTTTAAAGCGCGCGCAAAACCGCCAGATACCCAGGCAATGACCTCGATTGAGATTGAAGTTTCGATAAATGGGCGAATGAGTCGACTTAAGTGCTTTTGTCAAGGTAGTGTGTCTTCGATCAAAGACTTGTTTTAAACCGTACGTGATATGTGTTATACCTTTACTTTATCTCACAGCCGAGTTAAATCCATTGTTGTTAAGCGTGTTTGCTCAAAACAAGTCATACCTGTCTGTGCAAATCGCCTGGCGTCTTACGGAACACGCTGTCTTCAGTGCCTGTCATGTCAGCCTGAAGCTGAGGCTGTTGAACTCCAGTTCATGGAGTCAAGAAGTTACCAATTTATCTCAAATATTCGGGTTTTACACATTCGAACATCTGCAGCCCAGAAGAGTGTATTTATTAAACATTACACTGCAAAACAAATACAAGCAGATTGAGAACAGAGCAGTGGTTTTCTGGTCAGCGGCTTCCAACTCTTCAGGTATGAGCAGTCATTACTCCCTTTGATTTTGCTGTGTTTCCCAATAATGGCTTCCATGATCTGTTACTCGTCGCTAACAACTTTAAAGGTAAATGGTAGGCGCTGTCGCCAGCTACTATCCTGAATGAATCTGCAAACTATGCATAGTTAAAAAATTTCCTTTTAAAGAAAAACGTTAAGTAACCAAGCACACCAAATGGAATATGGGCAGTTTGTCTTTCGAACCTAAGTTCTTCGCGCAAGTTTAGGGGAGCAAAGGAATAAAGAAAATAAAGAGAAAACGTACATAATCACCAGGCAGGAACTAGGAGCGATTATCGCCGTTCTTAAGGCTCGAAAATTTTGGTTAAAGTTTAGCTCACGCAATTTGTGAACTACCGTGTTTATACGGGGAAAATATAATATGTCCCATGAGAGTATTTAGGCCTAATCATGAACTACACATGAAATTATTTTGACGCAAGCTAATCTGCTAAAAAGACTTTACAAGATTTTGCTCTATTATTACAATGTGACAGGCTTCTCAACCGTATTCAAGCCTTTTTGTGAAAGATTTCTGTCTTCTTTGCGGAGCCTTTGAAAATGGGGCGAATGCAATTGTTCAGACGTCATTTTTTAACTTATTACAAACGTTAACCCAACTGATAAAGAGAGATAGTGATGTATTTACCAACTTGGTCACCGTGAAGAGTTTCTAAATCTGAAGCTTCAAGCGTTAGCTCTTCGTTAGCGCAGAAGGGCAGAAGATGTAGTTCATTGGTTATTAGCTTTGGCCAACGAAATAATCTTATTCCCCACGAGAATTAAACCTCAGATCTTCGGACCTTGTGCTTTCATGTTCAACCACAGTCACAGTAAAAACATTTGTTGGTCCCGCAACTGGGCCGTACGCCAGCTGGCTCAGAGATGCCAAGGATCCTGTATATCGATAGGATTAGCAGCACAAAAGGCATCGTGCGTGTAGATATAGAATAAGAAAGTTAGCAGACTTTAAGCAAAATTATGTTTCCTTTCTTGTTTCAGAGTTTGATCAAAGATTACGGCTTCTCTATCACGTGATCGACAAGAGAGCTTTAAGCGTGGCGCTAGGGATCATAGGATTGCTGGGGATAATAATGATAACATACGTCTGTGCCACGTGGTGTTATTCTGATAAAAGAGGTTACTCCATCCCACCAGCGCAGACGAAGAGACAGGACGAGAATGACAGTAGTTTTGAAGTAGACACTCACTTGCTTTACAACAGGTTTGTTTTGACCATTACGTTCACTTGTCTCAGTTTAGCCTGAGTCACAGAGGCTCGACTTACAGGGAAAGTATGCTTCAGAAACCACATAATTCTCAAATCAGCCATTGAACATGAATAAGAAATTATAACGCTGATTACGTTTTGAAATTCCAAAGAGTAGCCTAACCCTTTTGAAATTTTTTTCCAATATTCTAACATTCGCTTGTAAACGCCGCCATTTTGAATCTACAGATACGGCTTACCTGTAAACAACCGACTAGGAGCTACACAGGAAAGGCTTTCTTGACCAAGATAATAATTTTCATTCGTAAACAATACCAGCAACCGCGTGTAGACCGCGCAGTCCGTTTTTCAGCACGGCCAGATAACTGAATTGCTTTTACCTGTCCATAACGACCAGTTTTCCAAGGGTTGGGTCATTCTTTGGAGTCTCGCACTGCAGATAGAAGTAAATTTACATGCATTGATATATGCTCATTTTCTTTGGTGTTGGAGCTTGCTACTTTCTTTTCGTGGAGTGTGAGCGTTTTGGAGCGACACACGCGAGGGAGTTTCTATAGTGCGTATATTCCCTTCCTCCCTCGCGTTTCTCGCTTCTTCGCAAAGCACCTGTTACGCAGGCTAGCTTGCTTCTGTGTTATGTTAATGTCCTCTTCTGGTCATGTGTGTTTTCCACGCCTCTCGCTGGGCTTTCTTCGTCCTGCACTGTAACGTGGGCTCACTATCGGCACAGCAGCTGTTTACTGAGCATTTAGTCGAAGTCGCTAAAGTGAATTCAACATGACGTTACTTTTTTCAAAGTAATCTCTCCCTCTAATTGTGATAATGTTCGTGAGTACAACGAAATGTAAAGGATTCAAGATAACCTTTGTTTCAATCTTCCATCTTAAGGGCCTTTGAAGACGACAAACTTGATTGGATGAACGAGGAAATATGATCGCAAAATAAAACTATTTCAATATCGTATTTGATCAAGCTCTCGATCTCTTTCATTACTTTTACAAAGTATTTTTCCGGCATCTTTTTTTCTGGATTTCTTCTCTTCTATAAATCTCAACAGTGAAAACACGCAAGTTTTGTTGCCTTTCTTCAAGCAATAGATGTTGAAACCAAAGATCGTTTACGACAGGTAAATTGTAAACTTTTTTACTTCCTCCGGACATGTTGTATGAATGTACATTTACATCCTTCACTTTCACCTTTGAAAAGCACACCAGGCAATATTTTCTGTAGAATGCGAATAAAAAAAACACTGTCTAACGGGGTGATTTTTATTTTTATTTTAATTAGTGCATGCTTAATCTACAAATACGAGTCAATCTGTACAACAATTCCAGCGCTAGAACATCTAAACAATAACTACAAAGCACGAATGATTACCTAACGTCTTTCACACTAGACGTGCTTCTCACTAAACTTTTCCTGTTTTTTCGACATTAAATTGATAAAAAAAGAAGCCAAATTGAATTGATTTTCTCTCTTGCCTTAAGGCCTACCAATGTCAAATACCATTGGCTTCACCACAATTTTCTCTAATTAAATTATTTTAAATGTTATGATCACAAACCATTTCTCTCACAACTCTCACAGTCTGTATAGGCAAACAGGGAACCTGCCCTTTTTAATCCCAATGCATTGTTATAAAGACAGCAAGAGTATCATTTAACCTAATACGCCATAGTTTACAGTCGGTGGATATAACATCACGAAAGTTCACGTTTATCAAGTCACGTGACACAAGTTCATCACCGTTCTTCAGTGGCATTGATGTAACTTGCGTCAAAATTGTTCAGATCAATCGAGATCTGTTAAAGAAGAAAGAAAAAGACCTCAGTGATGAACATCACCTTATAATGCAAAGAACAAGTTTTTGCCAAAGTTCTCCATTCCAGTTTTCGTTCGTATTTCTTTTCATATAACTTTTCATGAAAAACTTGAAAACTTAAGAAAATTTCTTCATTAATTGAGACAAAAACAATAACACGCCAGGATGTGAAGTGCTTTTGAGCCAAATAGATGGTCACAAAAAAGACAACAACAACAGCATTGAAAAATTATTTCTCACAGAGAACGATGTTTCCTCGTCTTGTCACCAGCGCGGGACCAAGAAAAATTCTGAGTTGCCAATGAGGAATCAACCCCCAAACCTCAATTTTGTATATCTGAGGTTCGAGTCCTCAGAAGGGTTAGATATTCTTGTTTGTTGTCTAACAATTTTAAAAGATTTTAAAGCATCTTTGCTCCAAAGTACCATGCTATGGACTTTTCCCCATCAACTTTCACGATCGTCAAGTTTATACAATTGTAGCCTTTCTTTTGAACTCACCCTTTCTGCTGTCATCAGTCTGTGTAGAGTTTTTCCTATTTCAAGGAAAGTTGGTCTGGCCTCTGGTTCTTGCTGCCAGCACTGCCACATGATGGCATATCTACAACAAAGAGAACATCTCTTATCTAAGTATTAAATTCAAAGGGTTTGAAATCAAAGGAAACATAACCGAAATCTGAGAAAAAAAGGAAAAGAAAAAAAAGCGATACGTCAAAGCTCAACGCTGACAACCTACTGAGCTAAGTGGCATTCTTTGCAGATGAATGTGCGAATAAGCTTAAGGAAAAAATATCTACCCAGAGTAGAAGGTTTACCATTGACACTAGAGATCTTAAATTCCAACTGTACTTCAAGAAAACTTCTTGAACACAAAGGCATTCTGGCTGAAGTAGATAAAAGAAATCCTTTCTTTTGTTCACAAATGAGAAAAGAAACGCATATTTTTCCCATATTATGACCATTGCAAGCTTAGAACAATTTTTAGCGACAAAACTACTCACACTTCATCAGAACAGTATTGTGGTTTGGGCATCCTGTAACCAATATGCAGCTGAGCTATCACTTGATCTCTGTTCATACCAGGGTAGGGATTAGCCCCTGCAATAGAAATAAAACTACCTAAATAAATGATATCGCACATTTTTTTAACACAAGGAAAGTTAAGGATAACAACACGCAAATAAGAGGGTTGGAGATCAGCTACGTCTCGAGCAACTCTTATGCTTCTCCCGTGATCTCCAAACTTACTACGTGCTTCTTATAACTCGATGAACGCACGCTGACAGAGAATTGGTAAATAGGGAATGGAACCTTTACCTAAAGTGACAATCTCCCATAGAAGTATGCCATATGACCAACTGCAAGAAAAGAAAAATGATTAACAAAAAATGGCACCCGACACGTTGTAATTAAGCAAACATAGTGAGCCATAGTTATGACGAGTTATTAAGAAACAACTGCTTCATCTAAACAGCGTTAAGCTATTAATTCCACTTAAAAAATATTTCTAATTTTGACATAACATAATTAACAGTCATTCACCGAAATGGAGATGAATAGTGATAAATGTTCACCACATTCACCAACACTGAGTTGAGTAATTGGTTCACTATATACCACACTGGTTCCAAAATATTAGTTTGTTTCCTTCAAATATGGTCAGAAATTAAATTGTTGACACACCATTTTGTCTCTTCGCCTACTCGGAGGTAAATAGTCCTCGTTATTCACTTCCGTACCAACCAATCAGCGCGCGCAAATAGCACTATTCACCTATTTGGTGTATACCAATAGCAAATTTGCAACTTTCAAAGTTTTAGCAACAAAAAGAAATTTTCTTGAAGATATCGTTCTCCTATGTTTCAACTATCACATGATCAACTCACAAGAATTACGACAATGTTATGCAACAACTTACATGTCACTTTCTGTGGTAGTGATTCCCTTAAATATTGATTCTAACGCCATCCAGCGAAGAGGTAATTCTGCCTAAAAATGACAACAACAAAAAAAACCAATCAATCACATTGCCAGTCAGATGAATAAGAAAGCGAAGGCATTCAAATATCACCGACGTCAACACCTCTACCACACAGTTACTTACACAAATAACAATTATAACATAGCCAGTAAATTTGTCTACTCAAATTCAATTGCGCGAGCGTGCTTCATATTCCTATTGCGCACGCTCATGACGTCAGCAAACATATCCCTCAAGACAAAAAATTTTCCATCGGGTTGAAAATGTTATAAAACAATTGGTTCATACGTCAGCTGTGCGTTCATCGAGATATGAAGCACTTGGGAAGTTTAGAGAGTACTCAAGAAGCGAGAGTTGCTCTCGGCTACGCCTCGAGCAACTCTTACGCATCTTTTGTGCTCTCCAAACTTCCCGCATGCTTCAGATCTCGATGAACGCACGCTGACGTATGAACCACTTGTTAAATTGTTAGCTTTTGGAGTTGCGAGGCAACAACATTATTGCAATGACCTAGGTCTTAAACTTAACATAAATCTATTTTGTTGACCATTCGTTGGCCTCTGGACGCCTATCAGGTCGGGGGTGATAGAAGGGGACTATATTCACAGGGTAACCGTAACAGGGGAACATTTCTCGAAGGTCCCCGTAACTATACAGACCCGTAGAGGCCCGTTATGCTGTTCTGTTTTCATTCCAGATATGGGTTTTAAAGGTTTTGGAAACGAAACAAAAAACTATCAGTTAAAAAACCAAATGTATTGGTTAGGGTGCCAGAAACTGTTTCTGTATTGTTAAAATTTTTGATTTCCAAGACTTTCGAGAGACGAGCCCCTGAACCGCACCATAAAAGAGCTATATAGTCAAACGTTTCCATTTAAAACGATTTCTGAAAGAACTATGCGGTCTCGTTATCCAGGATATTATTTTCGACGTGCAAAAATCATGTTTGGTGTTTCGGAGAAATAAAAAAAAAATAGTACTGTATAATGTAATGTAAATATAGTGTAATGTATCAAATGTAAAATAAATCTTAAAGGGATTGTTCATAACATTAGTTTGAAGGTATGAAAATAAACTTTTTTCTAAGATAATGCTTCACTATTGTAGTAGTTCGCGAGAGTTAATGTCGGCCGCTATCACTTTCACTCTGAGTATGCTCTCAGTCGATGGAAGCCGATATGTCATAGGAAATGAAATTAAACAGGATAAACCTTATAAGCCCTAACAGAAATCTTGAGTAAATGATTGATTTTTACTAAAAACTCCATCATTTACTCTAGAATTAGTAACCAACTTACCTCTCCTAACTTTAGGTATTGTTTCTTCTCGTAAATATCTCTGGCTAGACCAAAGTCAGAAATCTTACAAATGTTTCCTTTGTCCACCAGAATGTTTCTAGCGGCCAAGTCTCTGTGAACAAGCTACAAAGCAAATCATAGCAAGTTAAAATTAGTACACAACACATGTTCAAAAGTATTTCCCACCAAGACATAGCCTGTTCTGGGCACATAGTTAGTAAAACGATCTGTGAAGGGCGCGAAAGTAACAGAGGAATGAAAAAATGAGGGAAGTTGAATAGCTCACGCGATCAAAGAGAAGCGTGAACTATGATTGGCCGATGATTACATCATATCTTGTTACAATAACCGTGCGCGAGATGTGGATTATCACGTTGAAGATCTTGAACGACTTAGAATATATAGATTTCATATATTTGAACTACGGATTGAAAAATGAAGACGAGAGAGATCATTGCAGATATGACAATACTTACGCAGTAGTAAAATTGAAGACTGACAAAAATTCAACTTACTTTCATACTTGAAAGGTAACTCATTCCACGAGCAACTTGCCACGCAAATGACATCAGGTCACGGCTCGTCAAAGACACACTATTACCCGCCATGTTGGCGTAAACAACACTGCCGTGACTGGAAATAAGGAAATCTTTCAAGTTCCCCGAGGAGCAGTACTCTACGATTATGAAAGGCTGATCTGTTTAAAGTGAAAAAGGAAAAACTTTTATAAATTCATTCTTAACATTTCGATCTCCCTCACGTGATAGAGATTTTTAATCTGCGTCAAGTAACTCAGCTTGATTCATGGAGATTTTAGTTCGTTTTATTTACAAAATTTCTCCTCCAGATTATGACACCATTTCTTCCCAAGCTTCTCCTTTCTTTTACCCCACAACGCATCTCATTAGCAATGTCCAGGGTTCAAAAATCGATGAATACAATACAGTAAATGATGAATACGATTGGAGAGGAAGGCGGCGTCGGATAATACTCTCCCAACTAATCCCGATGCGAAGGAAGGTAAAACTAAACTGCTTACTGTCTGTTATGGTGCTTGTACGTTCAATCTTGCTAGAGAAACTCCATTCTTTTTTCTTGGTAAAAAATTGTCTTCTCGACAAACAAAATCAGGCGCCACTCCATATACTTTAACTCTCTCCACTCACCTGATTTAGTACAACACCCAACAAGACCAACAATGTTTGGATGAGGTACCATGGGTTTCATTAGTTCCAACTCATCAAGAAACTCTTTGTTTTGTTGCTGATCAGCATTTTCTGTCAGAGATAACAATGTCGCGAATGAGCCACTCTGCTTCGGAAGTCTCTTACCATGGAGGGCATGTTTACGTTTAAGGCAGGTGACCGTTTGCCGAGTCACCATGTTTAACTTAGGATTAGACGGAACAGAGAAGGGAAGAGTTCTAGATTCAAGATGGCGGCCGAGTTTTTTCATACGCGATCGCTCGCCAAAATCTTAAAATTATTTTTCTCGGTTTACAATTGAAGACAACTGACTTGAATTTTGAGAGCGTTCAAGCTACCTAAAGCCCTTGACGCATGGAATCCTTTAGTATAAGAGCATTTCTCGAGTCATTCTCAAATAATGTTCGTCACCGCTATCTTAAGCGTTGCAACGAAGAGAAACGTTTCAGGACAAGCACGATGAGATCTCAGTCCCTACCACGGCAGAGCTTGCGCCAGTTAAGCCAGAGAAAATCAGTCCAACCGTAAGTAAGCATACAAACCTTTTAACATCTTTACGGCTACAACTTGTATGCCTCGTTTCGTCTTCAAATAACCCTTCATGACTTGTCCAAAGTGGCCTGAGCCCAATTTCTTATCAAGGCGCACATTCCTCTTAGGTACTTCCCACTGCTTTGGTCGAGAGATGGATGCATACTCACTGCCAGCTGCCATAGCGGCTGCCGCATCGGGTTTGATGGTGACATAAGAATACGTGTCACACCTCTGGGTTGGAGGGGATTGGCCGACATTGGGATCCGCATAAGTGTACGGGTCTTCTCCCTGTGTCAAGAATGAAGTGAATAGTTTAGAGCGCTTTTTGATTGTTTTTTTAAGACCAAAACTTACGTAACTACAACAGACAATCAGAATAAGGTAGACATCACGAATAGTAACTAAGAACTTAATATAAATCATATCACCAAACTCAAGCGCCATACTCAAGCTACAAAAACAACAAATCTTTTCTTGGTCGCAAAAAGAAGTAACACAACTGAATAATAAGAAAACTACTTATAGTTTACAAGCTATTTTCAAAAGCATAGTTTAATCACAACTGGAGCCTAGAGGCTAGAGGAACCGCGAGGTTTTTTAGCTTAACTCTTCCCATTTGAAGTCAGGTTTTTAACAAAAAGAGAAACGAGAGAATAAAAACCCACACTTAAAAGATCGTGTAGTACTACAACAGCGACAGATACTTGAATTTTTATTTAAATTACTTATGATGTTGTTCCGACAGCAAATAATATTTCTCTTGTAGATAGAAATAAGAGAAATGGTAAGTTTTTTTAGTTCGGTAAAGACAGAAAAGATGTTTTTTTTCGTCTTGTCACGAGCGTGGGACAAAGAAAAAATTCTGAGACCCCACGAGGAATCGAACCTTCAGAATCAGACTTTCGGATTCATCGGAGCATCGGAGCGCGGAATCCGAAGGTCTGAGGTTCGATTCCTCATGGGGACTCAGAATTTTGTTTTTCTTTGTCCCACGCTCGTGACAAGACGAAAAAGAACATCTTTTCAACATTTCACTTATTTGTCCAAAGACAATGTATTCAGGTCTTTAAAATAATAAGGAATGTCTTGCCAAAGATCTATCGCCTGAAATGAAAGCATTTGTCTAACGATTTTGGTTCGAGGATAGAGTTTCCAGAAATTTTGCGAGGAAAACGTTTGCGGTTTTTGCGCGCTTCCTAACCTTAACCATTTCAACCCTAAGAGTGACTGACACCCAAGTTCTCCTCACAACAGTACCGCTAAATCATCTATCAACATTATGAGAATATGGAGAATAATCGCCAACCCAAGAAGCTTTGATTACCAATTGATTTCTCCTTGTCAATACCAAAAGGAATGTATAGAAGAGAGTATGGAGAATATGGATGTTGATGTTAGAGTGTAAAGGGTTAACTCGCCCTAACAAGACGCCTACTCTGCAGACTTACGTTAGGCCAATGCCTCTTCTTTAACCCTTTAACTTCCATGAAAGACCAAGACAGAATTTCTCCTTACAATATCAATACAATATCAAGTAGACAAGTGATAAGAATAAAGAAAAATATCAATGAGAGGATTATTAGTTGATCTCATACCAAATTCTCCAAACCAACATCACAAGAACTATTTGGCCGACAGTAAGGAGAATTTGCTAATGAGATCGTAGGAGTTTAAGGGTTAAAAGATGTAAATATTTTCTAAGTGTAACTACATACCACCACAGAGTATTGTACAGCTGGGAGAGGCTGAGCAGGATCTTTTTTCTTCTTGTTTTTACGACGTATGATCAGCACCACCACAATAACCAAAAGTACAGCACACACCCCTCCTATGACTCCACCCAATATGGCGCCTGTTGATGAACCTTCGTCTTTACGGGCTTGCGGACCGCTGTCTTCCCCTGAAAAATATGTTAAGAAATATGTCATATCGAGTAAAGGGGGTACGTTTTCTACAGAAACTGTGAGGCTGTGTCTGCTGGGGTGTATTACAAGATAATTTAGCTTTATCGACTGAGTTAATGATGTGATGCGAATCTAAATATGGAGGCTCGCTGGTTAGCTATACCAAGTAACTCCTACTAACAATGTCAGTGTAATGTCAAGCTGGATGGTGACTGATAACAAAGATAATCACCTATGGGGTATTACTTGATTTAACAACAAATTCTCACAACTAAATTAAAACAAGTGTAAGGAGGAAAATAAGGAGAATTGACATAAAGATCTCGGTGTTTACCCATTCACTCCCAAGACCTGCTTATTAATTCTCTACTCTAGCTGTTACAGACTTCATTGTAAATTAGTTACTAGAATTTTGTGTTAGACCACAATAACTTCTTCTACCTGATAGTTTTAAGGGTTCTCATGTGGATAACGTATGTACATCACTTGGAGAAGTAACATGTTAATCACTTCTGGGTTTTCATGGGTTAAAATATTTAATAATGTACATGAAAAAGTTATGTGCTTCTTATTGGCTGAAAATGAGTGCATTCTCATGTAACACAAATGCAAAGTTGTAACAAGAGTACATATTATAAATGGCACCTGCGCGCTTTCAAAATTTCATCTGTCTGGACTTAACATGATTTCTTGTGCAATTTAGTGTGAATAGGCATTTGTAAATTTTTCAAAGACAACAGCTCATTAACCCTTTACTCCCATGAGTGACCAAGACAGAATTTCTCCCTACAATATCAATACAATATCAAGCAGACAAGTGATGAGAATAAAGAAAAATATCAATGAGGGGATTATAAGTTGATCCAATAGCAAATTCTCCATACTAACATCACAAGAACTGTATGGTAGACAGTAAGAGTTAAAGGGTTAACATCAAATTGCATTTGAAATCATGTTGTTACGTATACACATTGAACAACCATGTACCTTTTAAGTTCACTGAAACTTCTCTGGATTCACTGAATCCAAACTGATTGACAGCAAGCACACTGAAAACAAATGCACCATTCCATCCCTCTTCCTTATTCAACATGGCACTTGTCAAATTTCCTGACATTTTATCAGAACTTGTCCACACATCTGAGCCGCTGATCTTGTATCTTACAATTAAGGTGCTGTCGGCTCCTCCATCATATCCAGGGAGCCATGATACCAGTATAGTTTGGAAAGATGTTTGTTTGACTGTGACATTAGAGGGTGCCTCAGGGGCTCCTGTAAGGAAGTAGCAGAAGAAAAAATTTTAATGAAACTGTGATTACATTTATACATTTGAATCAGTTAGAGGGGAGAATCAACAATCAGTTCTTGGGGGTTAAAAAGTTAACACCAAAGATCTTATACAGTGCAGCTAAAAGACAAGGGTTAATTTCTTTGTTTGGTGGTGTTGGGACAAAACTAAAAAACCCTCCAATTTCAGCAAAGGGTTACTGAAATTTTTCTATCTCAAACCTTTCCAAGTGCAACTACTTATTCATAAAAAATGCAAACAGAGCACACATTACTGTTGGGTTTGAAAACTTATATCAAATACTTATAACTTCTGGCTAAAAATTCTTGTAAACAGGTCAGATCTTTGCTCTCTTCTTAAAGCCTTGCTGGGCCAAGTCACTATCTTTACCTTAATCAATACACCGCCCACATAAATATTCAATTAATTTGATTTGATTTCCAAAAATATTGCCAGCTATCCAAGACAGGGGATGTTGACCTCAGAGGGAAGTTATGAACATAGAAAATCTACTGATGAGTTAATAAAGTGCTCCAACAACAAGTACTACAGAAAAGTGAAGACTTTGAGAGCATGTCATTCATCTTTACCAGTAGTAAAAATTTATAGAGCTACCTTTGACAGCCAAAGTTATATTTGCTGAACCGGTTCCAAACTGATTTTGAGCCATTAAGGCGTAAACCCCATTTTGACTGTACTGCACCAAAGTTATAAGAAGTTCAGCTTTGTATGTGCCATTAGCATGTAGCTTAATGGTTCCAGGATCTTTGAGCTGTTTGCCATCTTTATACCATGTGACATCTGGCTCAGTTTCACTCATTACAAAGAACTGTAGAGTTATGTTGGAACCCTTCCTGATGTCTCTATACAGAAGCAATGATTTGACCTCAGGCACTCTTCCATCTACAGAAAATCATTCAAATAATGGAATTATGCTTTTTAGATAGGAAATCTTCTGTGTTTCGCAGATTGTCAACTATGTCAAACAGATTGGACACACTAAAATAGTTGAGGGAGAAAGTTTTAATTAATGTTTTCACAGTGAAATTAAATTAGGTCAGGTGCACTCCTTTGAAAAGTCAGGTTGTGAGACAGCAGACCCATCTTGCTATAAAGTGCAGTTTTACGAAGGTTCCAGTTGGGTGAAGCAGTAAGGATTAATGCCAATCCTCTTTAAAGCATATTCCAAATATTGAAACTCTTCTAAGGTGGAGTTGACATTGTATAGACCCTGGGCCCCCTGAAAGGGCAAATATGGACTGGTAACAATTATTCATTGGCTATGGCCAATCTTTCATTCTACATGTTAATTCTAATAAAAGTTTCTCTATTTTCAATTTTTTTCTTTTGTTTCAATAGAAAACACTAAGCTGAGGTTAAACTGCACCACCTCAAATACAAAGATACAAAATTTAATAAATGCCTGAGTCTTATTAACCATGTTGGAGGTCCCTACTGTAAGTTAAGGACCACTGAAGTTTTTTCTGCTTGATTTCATGGCCTAAGTATAACATACAAAGGCCATAACTCCAAGTGGAAAAAATGAAGTTCTGAAACTTGTAGTAAGGAACCAAGAAAACAAGGTTATTTTATTACTAATATCTCTGGGTTTGATTTCAATTAACTCAAACTATTGAATTTAGCAAAATGTAAAATAAAATATGGCCTGCTAAGTTGACCAATCACAACACATGGGCTATCTGAGAAATATAACAAGATAAGATTATTTAATTGTCTTGTGATAGGAAACAAACATACCTCCAACAAACAATGTTATGTTGCCCTCAGCTGTGCCTGCCACACCACTGACAACACAAACAAAATGACCTGAAACAGAACTTGTGACATTGCTTAATTCTAAAATGGCTTCAAATCTTGACCCTACACCTCGGACAAACTGAAATCCTAGGTCTGTGACCTTGTTTCCATCTTTGTACCAAATTACTTGTGGTATTGGGCTTCCACTGAAGAAACATTTCAACTCAACATCAGAGCCAACTGTAGCAACTACTGCTGGTCTTGGTACTTCAACTTTATAAGGAATAACAGAACCTTTGGAGAAAGAAAAAATGTTACCTCTACAAATTATCATGGTACAATCTGCACAGGAAGGGTAGTCTTTATTAATCACTGGGGAAAATTTATGTTTGAAGAGCCCAGGCTGTAACCATAAAGGAAATTTAACAGCAGTCATTATTTTATTAAACACAGATGCCATCAATTGAAAGTATGCAAAAAAAAAAAAAACACCTCAGTCATAACTCCACTTTAATCTGACAATTATGTATGCTGGGGACTTTTTACCTCAATGGTGCTTGAAGCAATGTGAATGATTGTGCAAATTGTATTTTACTTTACAAGGAAAAGGTTTGGGAAACTTCTGACAATGAAAAAGTAGTTTTCATTCATATTATTATTAAAAAAAAAAACTTTAGATACAAGCATAAAAATTTAAGTACCACCAACATGTTTTGCTGTCTGAGTGAAAACCTTGATGGTACAGAGATGAGTTTTCCTTACTGTATATTCAATTAATTTTGAAAAATATCAAATTTAGCCACAAAGTTAAGACTTCTTTTCCTTTGTAATTTAAGTGTCACAAAGTGCATATTGTTTCAAATACCTCACGATTAGCTTTCCAAATGATTGGTTGAAATCAGGGAACACCAAAATCAGTGAAATTTGCCTTTGTGTGCTGTTTGCATTCCAAAAATATCTTGCACAGGGGTATCTCCTACAGGTACATTAAAATAACTTGAATAATCAAGTCACTCACTGGAAAAATAAACTCTGGATCTCCTGCTTGTTACACTTCCTTTGGCATTAGTCACTATGCAACGATATTTCCCAGTATGACGACGTCTTATTCCATCAATTTTCAACTTAAATATCTTAACATTGCGCCAAGTTGTGTTTGTTAAGGAGAATGAATTGTCCTCCCTTAAATCACTGCCATTGCGAGTCCACTTAACCACAAATGATGTGGCACTGCCAACAACACCACAGGATAATGCCACACTCCCTCCAATGACAGTTGGAACATCCTGGGGTTGCATAACAACTGAGGGATCTTAAAGACAAAAATATAAAGATCCGATTGTTAATTCTCCCTTCAAACTTCAACTCATTCCCTTGTAAATTAGTTAGAAGAATTTGGTGATAGATCAAGACAACAACTTCTACCAGATAAGTTTGAGTATTCTCATTACCTGTTTGCTCAATAATGTCTGGATATTATAGGGAGAAGTTACATGTTAATCACTTCTGGAAGTTAAAGGGTTAATATATAAGTCAATGAGGGGAGGAGAAATATTAATTCTCTGACCCCCTTAGGCTGGCTAGCCTCTGCCGTAATTTCTCCTCACATTATTACCCACAAATCACACATCAACCTTTTAACTCCCCAGAACTGATTGTTCATTCTCTCCTCTTACTGTTACACATTTCCTTGTAAATCGGTTTTGAGAATTTTGTGTTCGATCAAGATAACGATTTCTACCTGATAAGTTTGAGTAGCCTCATTACCTCATTGCTGGACAATGTATGGATATTACAGGGAGAGATTACATGTTAATCTCTTCTGGGAATTGAAGGGTTAACCCTTCCACCCCTAAGAGTGATTAACATCTAATTTCTCCTTACAATATCTCCCCTGAATCACTCATGAAGGTCACAAGAATAAAGGAAATGATCATCAACTAAAGAAGCTTTTGCCTGTGAAACAAATTCTCCTTGTCAGCATGTTAGGAAATGTATGATGAACAGTAGGGAGAATATACATACTGATGTTAGGGTGTAAAAGGTTGAAGTTATGAGAATAAGTAAATGATTATCAACTAAAAAAATCCCTTGATTGTTACACAAATTCTCCTTGTCTGTGCCTTAGGAAATGTTTTGAGAACAGTATGGAGAATATGCATACTAATGTTAGGGACTTAAGAGTTAAATCTAAGGTCTGGGGTTCCTTTCAAGGTGGTAAGGTCAATAACCATTAAACTAATCATCTGAATTCAATTTCCATTCAAAATAGTTTCAAGAACAAGGCTGAATGTCACATTTGAGACCTACATGTACATTGTACATAACAACCCACAAGGTTGCATTGATAACCTTTCTAACTTAGGAATTTGTACTGACATCTTCTGCAATCTTTAATTAATGGCACTCCAAGGTTTTCCCAGAAGTACTTCCAATGTTTTTAATAAAATTACATACCTGAGACCACTTCAACATAGACTGAAGAAGAAATAGATCCATAATAATTAGATGCTGTACAGGTGTACCATCCAGTGTGGGAAACCTTTGCAGTGGAAAACACTAAATTGTTTCCCTCAACTACAGGATTAAAGGAAACTACAAGATGTCCATTGTGTGACCAAAAGTGCGCTGGCTCAGGAAATGCAATAGCATCACATGGCAAGGTGTATTCTTGGTCCTCATACAATGTCGCATTGCGTGGCTTGATTTTCCAGCTAGGTGCACTTTCTAGATGAGAGATGGAACAATTGGTTAGTAAAATTTTGCTCTCAAAACATCCACTTGAATATCACTGATGACTGTTGAAATCTGTTTGGCTCTCAGCACAGTGATTTATTCACAAGTCCAAAAATGTTTTTGCTCTAAATGGTATCTTTTTCCAGCCAATGAAAAAGCAACATCAAAACAAAATGACCAATCAGATTTCAAGGCTTATTTAAAATAACCAATCAAATTGCAGGTAATGAAAGCAAAAATTGCTTGCCTTTTTTAGTTTTAAATGTGGGAATGGAGTGGGGGAAATAAAATTTTTAACAAATTTTTATGGACCATCTATCTAAACTTAATGCCATCACGATGTTAATCTTAAGAGTTTACATACCTGTTCGCACAGTAATGTAAAAATGGGCTTCAGCTCTTCCATATTTGCTCTGGGCCACACAGCCGTATTTCCCTGAATCTGACCATTGTAGGTGGAAGATATAGAGATTTCCAAAGACAATAAATCTGCCTCCAGATCTAATCACAGTCTCACCACTTCCAGTATATCTCACCCACTTCACAGTGGGTTTTGGTATGCCTTTTGCAGAGCATTTTACAACTGTTGTTGAAGAATGTAACTTGGCTGTTTTATTCTTAGGTTTATGTGTGAAATATGGTTTCAAACTCTCTGTAAATGAAAAAAAAACTAATAATAATTTAAAAAGCCAGTGAGCAAATCAGTGTGTGAAATAGATTCCAAAAATGACAGTAATGGAACCAATCTTCACTTGGAAATCTTTTTGTCTCTGTGATAGCTGCTTCATGATGCCCATAATATTGCATGAATTGTTGAATGGGTCACACTGCCATCTGGGGTTTCCCTGTAAGTCTTCGGAGATCAAGGAGTTGGCTGTGTTATAACCCAGGATTTGGCAATAACATTAAAGATAAGCAGGCTTATTCAGGATTGTATGTAACAAGACATAGTGGGAAGATTTCCAAACAACCATGATATAATCCAAACAGCAATGTATTATTTTCTCTAAGAACGGTAAGCGTAATGAGCATGGGGCTGTGTAGAAACTCTTGCATACACATAGGAACCAAGATCGAGAAGGTCTAGTGACCTTCTCACTGACAGCCTGCAAAGTTAGATGACAAATATCTCTGAAAATAAATTGCCCCCAGCTCGTTGGACACTTCACGTGCATCCATTTTTTTTCTATCTGCAGTCTAGCTTGAGACAATGAATGATAATTAAAATTACGCAAGGTAATTGCTCAGGTTTTGTGTTTTAAAACATTGCGATGCATGCACATGTAATTAACTCGAAGTTGAATGAAATTGAACAAATTTCATGGAACTCCAACAGAGCAAATCCAGTCAAAATGAATTTTAAAAAAACAGCTCATAGCGGAGTTTTAATTGATTGAACGAGTAACCTGATTTCAGCTTAATCTATTACTTACGGGTCTGAACACTTGAAAACTTTGTCTGGAAGACAAAACACGTCATCAATAACGTTAAGCTTATGTTCTTCCAAACAGAATCCATTTCCGCTCGCTCGATCAGCAATCAAAACGAATTCGATTCGCCCGGGTGAATAGGTTAAAAACCAACGTCTGAGAATTAGTCCTGCAAGAAACAATATTACACAGAGAGAAAGAAATTCATCATGCAAGATCAGTAGTTTTTGAGAGCGCGAAAGGCATAACTCTGCTCTCTGACAAGTCTAATGTAAATAAGTGACGCAGTCCCGCGTACAAATTCGCTGCAAGTCATGCAAGAGATGTATAGATCAAAAGATAACATTACTAACAGCAACATTTAATAGCACGAGATACTACTCACTTGTCTTTCTTCCTACCGAGATGAATCAGCAGAACTAATAATCATAACTCCACTTGATCGATCCAAGCTGAAACTTGAACGAGCCGACTGTCATTTCTATTCAAACGCCGCTTGACGTCATGTCGGGGGTGAGAGGGTGTGACATAGGATCGGCAACTTCCGTTGAGATCAACTTCCGGTCAACAGAAGATTATTACTTCCATCTTGTTTCAAAGACTGATCGACTAACATGGATTGAATCTAAGATCAATTTAGACTTGTAGATATCAACATTTAGTGTGGATGGGCAATTGAGGTTCAGATAGGCAAAGACGAAATTGAAGAAGCGATTTAAAATGTTAATACGTGATTTCCGAATGCCTCTTGTCATCATGTAGACTCACATACAATATAGGAATATTGGTGTTATCGGTCATCTTCGCTCGACATGTACCATGTGTCTGCAAAGAAGCCAGTGTATTATGTTGTCAAGTATCTTTGTCAACGGTTGGTGAGATCACGATCAAATCCTGCCGGTTTCATCTTTTTTAACCAGATTATTTTTTTAAGCAAAGTAAGACAAGACCACTAATAATAAAAACACAATAGCCAAGATGCGTTTTTTAAGCGGATCTAACATGCGGATTTCAAGGCATCGTGTTAGCATTAATCTTGTTAAGAGCGCTACGATAACTGCAGTCTTTTGTCGAACAAGAAGATTAAGACGATAGTAAACCTATAAGAAGCTCAACAGCTGTCCGTGGCGATCAAGTAATAATATGTTGTATCGATGTTGTGTTTCATGTTTTAAGTTCAGACCTATTCAATACACCCTTAGTCCTTTCTTATCGTGGAACATTGCTTTTAGAATCCCCGTTTACTTGTTGTGGACTTTTATTTGTAGTGTTCGACAATTCTATTCAAATGTCCAAATACTGTAGAAAATGGAACCGTCGTTCAAGAGATAGGAATTTTTTTAAACGGTACATTTGCGTCATAGCCAGTTTTTCCTGAAACTAGATATGAAAATTTGATAAAAACACTGAGATTATTTTTTTCTTTTTGCTTTACGTCGATGGAAAAAGGAAAGAATCTGCTGGAGGATTTCTGGAACGAGGAGTTTAGTTATTTTTTGACGTAAGTTTGATCAAAAGTACGAGGAGCAATGCAGTTACGACCTTGAATGACCTTGAAAACACCCTTCCGATTTCATCCCCAAAAAGATCAGACCCATTGTTACCAAGCAGCATTTTCCCCCTACAACACCCGAAGAATCCTTTCGTATCATGTTAAAAGGAAAAACATGCCCCAGATGACCATGAAATTCTTATCCTTACCATCAATAACAACTACAAGCAAAAAGTTATCACTGCTTGCGTTACGAGACTCTTCAAAGGGACCTGACCGTTCAGCAATTGTCCTTAAATATGTTCCAGTTTGACGGGGGGGGGGGGGGGGGGGTGTGAATGGTTAATTTCTAACGGTTTTATCGTTAACTTATTTTACGACTAACGGTTATAATTGGTTAATTTTTATGCCTAAGGTTCGTGTTCTCTTGTCCCCATATTCCCACCAATGGCGTAGCTCAACTTTCTGCACATAAACCCACACACAACCCACAATTCCTCCAATCGCTCTGACGAAGGGCTAACGCTCGAAACGTCAGCTTTTTTTACCCTTTACGGTGGCTAATTTACGTTTTCAACTCAGTTGTTAACACCAAATTACCTAGGTGCAACCTTACTTCGCGGTTCACAACCAACGTTATTGCAAGGAACTGTTATTTGGATCAGGAACAAATTTTTTCCCAAAAAAAATCACCAACAGATGAAAACGAGATAGACGAGTCTTTGCCGTTTCTTATATAAGTGGTCAGGTTAGTGAGCAAGATCGAAGAACGAGAGTGATCTATATCGAAGTATTAGAACATCTTAAAGACACAACTTTCGAAATATCAGGTACAATAACTTTATTTCTTTTTGTTGTCGGCGTTAAAAAATTACGAAGCATAGATCTGCTATAATCAAGGAAATTTTTTTATCTTGCTTTCCAAACTTAAAATTAAAGGCAGTAATTCTGAGTTTCAGTTCGTGAATATTTTCTCCTTAATTATGGCGACAAACGCCTCTTCCTTTACACAGTTGCTGCCCAAATACGTTTCTAGGCTGCTTACGAAAATCCTCTGCGATAAACCGCAATAGAATTGATAAACTTTTTACGGCAAAAAGTAAATAAATATAACTTGTTATAGGGGTCCAGTGTGGTCAGTTATAACAAAACAGAACACGTTGTTGTGCGCTTCCTACATGAATCCTCATAGCGTAGCAATTACGTGTTTTACAAGTTTTTGCTAATTCACTGCAAGTTGCTCCTTTCCTCAAAGATTGCCAAGGCAGAGGCTACCGTCATCGAGCCAGTCCAGAGGCAGATCCAGGAGAAGGGTTGAGGGGGTTGCAACCCCCCTTTGAGGAGTATTTGTCTCTTGTTATTTGTTTTGTTCTTCCTAAATTAATTATAAATAATTTTTTTTACAAAGTTATTCCACTTCCACTATTCGACTGCTTGTCAAGTTATAAAAGGTAATGTACATTTCGCGAAACGTGTGTGCGTCAAAAATTAAGGAAAGGCTTACCGCAGAGCTAAGGACTAAGGACCTTCCTTTCATAGCTGATGAGAGTACTGATCCACACACAAAACAGACCTTATCTTTATGCTTGAGGTTTGTGAACCAGTCTTTGCTAAACGATCCTCATATCAAAGAATGCCTGATTAATTTCATGCATTTGCACAGAGGAGTAGCTCAAACATTCCCAGCTGTTGTCCAATTTATCATTACAAAAAAACTGTGGCTATTCCCCATCTTGATTCTCTGATTATTCAAATGCAAAATGAATCATTCAACTTCTAGCACCGTGTCGCAGTATTTTCGAACTTTGACTCCAGCTTTGTGTTGTGCCGTAACAACCACGCGACAGTTTGGCAGTACTCGGCCTTGAATAATTTCTGAAAACACAGGTAGCTTCTTCTCAGAAACTTCATCCAATCCATCGAGTACTAGAAGAACATTAGAATTTCTCTCTTTGGTCTTCACAAACTTCTCGTGGCAGAAGTTGATCTTCAATGGCCTCCCAAAGGCCAGACTGAACAGTATCGCATTTGATCAAAAGTACAATTACAAAGTTTGCGAAACAATTTCCAGTTGCGTGTTTTCCTGTGGCCCAGTCGAAAACAACTTTTTGACAGTAAGTCGTCTTTCCCATACCAGGCTTCCCTTCGATTAACACTACTCTTGGTTCTTCACATTCTTCGTGCTGGTTAAAGATTTCAGACATCGTAATAACTCGGTCTGCTGCGGTTCCACTCGGTTTCTTTCTGTAGATGACTTTGGGTCTGGTGTAGAAGTCACCAAGGGGGAACTGAAATTCTTCACACCAGGAAAACGGTACCAACCAACCTTCCCGACTTCACCAATTTCATTAACATCCAAAGTCAACGTTGTCAGCGATTTGTTATATTTCAAACACTCACCCAGAGCACCAGCAACAGCATCACCAATTTCATTACCATCCAAATTCAACGTTGTCAGTGATTTGTTATATTTCAAACACTCACCCAGAGCAGCAGCACCAGCATCACCAATTCCATTACCATGCAAATTCAACGTTGTCAGCGATTTGTTACATTTCAAACACTCACCCAGAGCAGCAGCACCAGAATCACCAATTCCATTACCATGCAAATTCAACGTTGTCAGCGATTTGTTATATTTCAAACACTCACCCAGAGCAGCAGCACCAGCATCACCAATTCCATTACCATGCAAATTCAACGTTGTCAGCGATTTGTTACATTTCAAACACTCACCCAGAGCAGCAGCACCAGAATCACCAATTCCATTACCATGCAAATTCAACGTTGTCAGCGATTTGTTATATTTCAAACACTCAGCCAGAGCAGCAGCACCATCATCACCAATTTCATTATCATCCAAATTCAGCGTTGTCAGCGATGTGTTATATTTCAAACACTCAGCCAGAGCAGCAACCCCATTTTTCAAAGAGGCAGTCAAGTTGAATGTTGTCACAGTTGTGTTTGTTTTAAGAAAGTTGCTTAAAAAGACAGCGAAAGTTTCATCTACTTCTACCCGTGAAATATCTACAGTTTCAATTTGAAGAGAAGCGGCAAGAGCGAAAGCCAATTTTTCAGCAACAGTTTTGTTCGTCTTTTTGCATTCACTAACACACTCGAATATAACAGTCACGGCTCCCTCTTCTTCCTGGTTTAACTGTTTTGCTATACTTTTCAGAAGGTTCACCACTGTCTCTTCGCATCGTGCTGCTAGCATACCAGATGTAAACAGAAGCACTTCTTTCAGCTCTTGGCGATATTTTCTGTTAGCAGCTATGCTGTTCGTGCTGATTTCTTTCTTGATAAGCTGACAACTGAGATAGAATGCTGCAAAGAATTCTTGGAAAGTCTTGTGAAGAAAGTTATATCGTCTGGTTGGTCTTAGTTTACTGCCTCCGGACTGAACTGACAGAAATCCAAATCCAGGTAAATCGTTTGCTTTGTGTTCTCCAAGCTCCTTCTCGTCAAAATCCAAGTTGTCTTCGAGTAAACCTTTCAAAGCTATCGAACCAAGGTGTTTCAGCTGGTTTTCGTAAAGGTCAACAAGGTCTTCACCGTTTTCTGGTAGTTGTTGCTTTGTTCTGTACCTTCTTAGTTTACACTCAACTATTTCCATGTACAGCTTCGTTCTGCTTTCAGGGAATACGCCGTTCGAATCTTCATAGATCAGGCAAAGAAGCGCAGTGTTGAGAGGATTCGTCAATATTTCATATAAGTTGTGATCATCATACAGGTGTTTGATAAGCTGCTCGGCCAGTTTTGGTCTGGCTCTAAAGTATTTTCTGATAAAGGTTTTTACATCTTCTTCAATAAATCCCTCAACTTCTAGCACCGTGTCGCAGTATTTTCGAACTTTGACTCCAGCTTTGTGTTGTGCCGTAACAACCACGCGACAGTTTGGCAGTACTCGGCCTTGAATAATTTCTGAAAACACAGGTAGCCTCTTCTCAGAAACTTCATCCAATCCATCGAGTACCAGAAGAACATTAGATTGATTGTGGCGAATGAAGTCGAAGAATTTCTCTCTTTGGTCTTCACCAACTTCTCGTGGCAGAAGTTGATCTTCAATGGCCTCCCAAAGGTCAGACTGAACAGTATCACATTTGATCAAAAGCACAATTCCGAAGTTTGCGAAACAATTTCCGGTTGCGTGTTTTCCTGTGGCCCAGTCGAAAACAACTTTTTTACAGTAAGTCGTCTTTCCCATACCAGGCTTCCCTTCGATTAACACTACTCTTGGTTCTTCACATTCTTCGTGCTGGTTAAAGATTTCAGACATCGTAATAACTCGGTCTGCTGCGGTTCCACTCGGTTTCTTTCTGTAGATGACTTTGGGTCTGGTGTAGAAGTCACCAAGGGGGAACTGAAATTCTTCACACCAGGAAAACGGTACCAACCAACCTTCCCGATTTTCGTAGAGTTGACGAATATTATCAATTATTTCAGTTGGGTCAAATCCATCTGGAAAAGAATTAGCTGTTAGTTTTATGGGGCATTCTTACCGACACGCCATATGACGTCATGACTCTCGGAAAAGTAAGCAATTATAGGATGCTGCTGAGCATGATATCGTGAATTATCACCACCTAAGTCTGAGTTATCTGCCAAAGCCGAAAGCTAAAGCAGACGCGAAGTTTGATAATTCATAAAAACATGAAAAAACGGAATTATACAATTCTTTTGTAATACATTTTGAAAAAAACAACTAGAAAATAAAACAGGAATTACGTGAATCATGATTACAAAAACAACAATGGTCGTAATTTTCAATTTACAAAATCCTCATTTATCGACTCTGTCCTTACCGACAGAAGAAGTCTTTCATGTGGCAAATCTTCCAGTTGTCGATTTTCATTCTCAGCCGCGAGAAATGCCAACACCAAAGACACTGAATACGTAACTTTCGGTTTTTCTTTTCGTATATTGGTTTTTTTTCCCTTCTAGGAAAGTTTGAACCCCACTGTCTGTCAACGATACGGATATTTTAGTGTCTTAGCCGCCACAATCCGAGAAAGTTCCGATAAAATACCATGTATTGATCATGAGAATCGTGAAGGCTTTGCTGTTCATTCATCAACCTGACCGAGTGGCGCCAAAGGCGAGTGACGTGTCAGCAGCTGATTGGCTATATCAACACACGTGAAAATATACGATATTTTTCCCCGTGTGTTGTTACGGCTTTTCCCAGGGCAGTATTGATAACAGTTTTTATTATAAAGCACGACTTTTAGGCTAGGCCAAATTTATATATCAGTATTCTAGTTCTTACACAGATAAAAATCTCTTCAGACCGGCCTCTCTATTTCATAAGGGCTCAATACTCAGACACTACAGCATGTTAACAAAACATTAGACACACCTCTCTCCCTTGAATTTAGTACAGAAATGTCAAAAGAATCCTCCATGTCCCCTCCCCTCCTCGTCTTTTTCACAATTTTGTCTTCATGCAATTTGTCTGTGACACAGTCATCATCTTTCGAAGACTCTCTCAGAAGCTCTTGGAACTGTCCTTCAAGATCGGCATTCATCCAATTGAGTGTAGGATCATCTATAATCATCATACAAAGCATTACTATTCTGGCTACAGTTTCCGAAAAACATTATTGTAAAATATTGAAACTCTCGACTTCTTTACAAAACATTTTTCCGAACTGAATCCTTTGAGCCGCAAAAGTGTGAAAAGCCAATTATTATGTGTCGACACAAATGCCTCCTATGATGTTATCCCCGCAACACATCCGGGGTAGTACCAGTCGTATCAACACCTTCGTATTTCAGTTGCCCTTGTTCATTAAAGTAGTTCGTGAAATTATGATTAGAGATAAAAAGGGTATGAGGAGGTGGTATGAGCAATCTTCGCTGCCCACCCTCGGCAACTATCGACAAGTTCCGCCTCCTCGGGTTTAGTAAGAGTTGAACTTGACGGCGCCGGCGAAACTTTCCTTTGCCTTGAATTTCTTCTTCTTGCCGGAATTCCGAATTGAACGAAGCTCTGTTTCACATAACTGCAGGATAGTTTCAAAAGACGTCAAATGGTGGCAAAACTTTGGGAGCAAAGAAAAAAAACTTCGTCTTTACGCGAGCGTGGCTTCTTTGGACAGATAAATAGGGTATGAAACCTTTACAGATGGACTTGAAATTTGGTCCCAAGGATCACAAGATGCCAATCTAAAAAACTGTATGCGGCTTTTCCGTTTTTCGAAATTTTTCTACCGCAATGGTCTCCGACGTAACGCGTATAGGTAAAAACGTGTCGGGCCGTGCAACGATTCCACATAACTTTGCGTTGCATAAAACACGTTTCAACTTCTAATTGGTAAAAAAAAAACATACTGACGACCTTTCTAAATGTATAGTTTGTCAAGTTGGTAACTTATGGAAGGAAATTCATAATCACCAACTGAAGGTAATACATGAAATTTGGTATATGGTCATGGGTTTAAAGTTTCTTGCTCATCACACCTGTCAAACTGGCAAAATCTGACTTAAAAGAGTCGGTTTGGTCTGCCCCACAGAGAAGACACACAACTCACAGACTAAAAGCGGCAGGAAGGAAAGAATTTCGAAGTCTGATGCATTTCACGATACACTGGCCATACATTATAGCCAATCTTTAAATTGTCACTCAAAGCAGTATATTCGGCTTGAGTGAATGGGTAACATTTTACGTACGATTTTGTTCGTTTCATCGTTCTGTTGTCTCCCCTGCAAATGGATAGTACCCACTAAATTAATAATTTTTTTTATCAACCTATGTTGTAAAGGTAGAAGTCGATTGAAAGACGTGTAAGAGATTACGAAGTGTTCTTAATAAAGGTATCACTTTTTGAGTTTGCTCGAAAGCTTCCAAAAAGTCATGGAAAGATTCCGTATGATGGTAACCATCCAACACTAATAATAGACGCTTTCCACGGGCAGTCTACAAAAAAAACACTACAGGATAATATCCCGTGTGTAGCAAATCTTGTGTGCAAATTTTTTTTTTTGCTGCAAAAACTTGCTAGTTAACCCTATCACTCATGAAAACATGTTTAACTTAATCTTACCTGGTGTGTGTGATTCAGTGGTATCTAAATGAAATAATGAACAAAATATAGTGTTACTAAATTGAACCATTTTCGTTGCCAAAGCGGCAACAGAATTGATTCATTTAATTAAAAATATAATGGGACAAATTTCTAAATCAAAACATGGTGCAAAACAATACGAAAGTATGCAAGCATGTACCTCTACTCGCCTGACTCTGAACAGTTTCAAAATCAAAATTAATGTAGTACTGGATAAAAACATTTCTGGGGGTTTGAGGCGTGTTTGACACATATATTTCATGTGTTGTAAATTGGCCAAGGGATATATATCAACTCACTTCAAATCAAAATAATCTGGTTTGAAAAAATTCAACAAATTTTAAGAGTCTAATTTTTCAAAGTTTAGGCTGTTTTATATAAACTGAGCTCACTGTGGTACAGGTCTTCCCCTAGGTCATGGAAATGAACTGTCCTTCATTATTGCATCCCTCCATGCACCCAAAAGGTTCTCCCAAGAAAAGTGACAGAAAAGATAAATACTACCCCGAGGGGATCTTATTAAGTGAGTGCAGCGACAGGACAAAAATTAATAGCACAGATGAGCACATATAGGAACTCTACAAGCATATGGAATGCTGTTGATGCTAAAAAGTTAGAAATAAAGTAGCAATAGAAACAGGTTTTCCTCGTGTTTCTACTTTTATGAAAGTGAGAGAGGAAGGGGGAGCTTATTCAAGGGAGGTGCTTATTAAAGAGTGGGTGCTTATTCAAGGAATTATGTTAAGTCACCTTGATTTGTGATATGTGCAGGAATACATGTAGACAGATCCAAATCAGATCTGTTCTTGAAATTAGAAAAGAAAGATTAAGACAGGAAGCAATACCTGAACTTAAGTGAGGCCAATCTTGGAACATGACTGGATCATTCAAAATTTTGGCCACAACAGATGCTGCCATCACAAAAGCAATTTGTTTCCATTTCTCACTTGAATACTGTGTTTCATCCACAAAGTCTTTGATGCCCTTGACTACCACCCATTCTGTCTTAAAATAATGAGCTGCTGCAAACATCCCTGGAAATAATAACAAAAAAAAAACACTCTTGTCTGTTAACTATACATAAAGTTTATTTTCTTAGCATCCTCACAATAATTGTTCAATCAAAGCTCATAAAGATCCACACTCCAGCTGTTTGTAAACATGCATATTAAGACAAAGACATCAGTGAGTACCCAAATCAAATTTTATCCAACCAGTAATTAGAGAAAAATTGTATACTGAGACTGTAAAATTATTCTTCTGGCTCCACTTTGTTTCAAAAGTAACTTTCAACATTTCCCAAAAGTTAGAGTTAACAAGGACTGTGATACAGCAAAAACCAGCATAAAAGAACACATGTTTTGGGGGTTCAGGCTGATTTTTTCTTACATATTAGGTGTTCTGCAAAATCAGTCTGTAAATGTTCTTAAGGTATTCTTAAAATTGTTTCTAAAAATTAAATACTGCATAGACTACCAACAGATCTGAAACAGATGAAATCAGTGTGCAAGCATAACATTTTAAATCATTAATGGATGGAACTAACCTTAACTGCATTAATAAAGGCACTAATATTACATCGGGGAAGGGGTAGCAGTTCTGGTGATAACTCAAAACTCAGCAAAAGTCAAGCAAATTCAAAATACACCAGTTCCCCCTTCCTCTTTCCAATACTGTACCCTGGTACTGTACCCTAGAGACAATACCATAACTATCTCTTGGACCAGCAGAGACAGTACCAAAGCAGTGTTTATCAAAACACTTGTTATATGTGCAAAAATTCATGGTTCATCAATTATATGAATTATTATGATTCTCACCTCCACCTTCCATTTCAACTGCAATTGCTTCAGGATGTTGGCCAATTTTATCTGTGTTTGCCTCTGAGATATTTAGAACCACTCCATCACAGTGCACTTTGGCATTATAATCATCAGCAATTTGTAAAGGTGCCTTCCACCCATCAGAAATGTTTTTGACCAGATTACCAATATCTCTACCGGGAAGAGTTTTGTATGCATCTGTTATCACCTTTGTTGAAACAACCACATCTCCTAACTTGACCTTTTTTCTGTTCAAACCACTGCAGGCACCGACAGAAAAAATGGCCTTGGGTCTCAGTAGCAAGATTGCATTTTTTAACGCAGACAAAGAACCCTCAGGAACATCAGGACCTTTGGGTTCCCTCATCAATGCGATCTTCATTTTCTTTCCTTGATCATCACCCATACACCCAAAGTATACAGGGCCAGTATTGATGTGGTAACTCTTAAAGGGTTCCTTCAGGTAGGCAAAGCAGCTTAAGAGCTCACAGTCCTCCACTGTTAATAAAAGAATATCAACTGGCAGTTCAACAGTTTTCCAAGGATTGGAGGTTCCTGGAAGATCACTCAGCTTTGGAATGTTAACACTGAGCTCTGGTGGGCTACTATTGCCAGCCTGTGTTGATCCACTTTTAGCTAGCTTTATTGCTGTCTCTGAAAAAGAAGGTTGTAGTTTTTTAAAATCATTTGTATGTGACAATTAATTTGCTTACCTGAATGGAAATCAAAAGATAAGAAAGATAAGAAAGATAAAGGGGAAAAACAAACTATGGATACAGTTGACATATCAAGGGAATAAAGACTAACAACTTCAATTACATGTAATTGTGACTTTAAAAAAAAATCTGCAAGAAATTTATTTCATCTAACGATCCAGTATGACTTACATTACTAACTCTACAAAGTTAATTTAACACTCGGCTTTGACGAAAAAATTACACACACCTCTCTCCCATGAATTTTGTTCAGAAACATCAAAGCAATCACCCACATCCCCTCTCTCCCTGGCCTTTTTCACAATTTTGTCTTCATGCAATTTGTCTGTGATGCAGTCATCATCTTTCAACCACTCGCTTAAAAGCTCTTGGTAGTATTCTTCAAGATCAGCATCCATATTATAAAGTGTAGGATCATCCATGACTTCCTCATAGCAGGTCCCTCCAATACGCAGAAAGATGTCATTGATGTTTTTCCAGTACCAACGAAATGTTGAATCATCAACTGAAGAATTAGTGGCATGACTGAAAACTCTGTCCCTGAAAAACTTGATGCGAATGATGTCAGCTTCTGGAGAGGTGTCTGATCCTGGAGGAAGGTTATTACAGCAGGAGACTGGTAGAGTCACACCATAGATAACCCTCAAAAGAAATAGCAGTAGGGAACTGTCAAAGTTCCCTGAGGAAACTGGTAATTTGGTGACAGGATACAGTTTCCTCCACTGGGAGGCACTCAGAACTCTCTTCTTTCGAAGTGTTTGTAATTTGGCATAGTTTGTGGGATTAGTCAGAAATGCATGAAGGTTTTCTGGTGGACATACCCTGTCAAATATATCCCTTAGCACATTTGATCCACCTTCAACAAGAAGTTGACACAGCTTGGCATAATTGGAGGTTTCTTTAGTACAAGGATGTGATGATGTAACAGAAGCCATGAAGATATGTCTCCTATAAAGAAGTGCTTATAATTATTACAGGCAATTCAATACAACAATGCCTAAAGCCACAGTAAAACAAATCAATAGCAAGAACAAAAAAGCCATAGAAAACAAATTTCATGCTTTATTTTCATCTGTGGGTCCTGAAATAGTAAATAGGATTGGTATTCTTGTGTGCAAGTGTAATATCATTCCTTAACACATGTCCTTTGTACTGAGAAGCCATCCATTGTCTGAACAATTCCATTTCAAACCCATGGACTCCCACAGGGCAGTACCCTCTGCCTAGTACTGTATAGAATAAAAGTGAATGACTTCCCTATGATAGTCAAGAATTGTTCTTCTGCTTGCTATATTCACAAAACTAGACCTCTCCTCTCTATTCCCCGAGAATATGTCTGTTTACATTTAAATTGGTTGGTATGCTGTTTTTATGAGTATCAGAAATGCTAAAGATTTAAAATACTTGATTTAAGTCCTATGTGAAATGAAAATATTTGCTGAATCATGAATCTATGTTTCAAGTACTTTGTCCTTTGCTATTGAGTTGCTTGCAAGAGAATGAAATAATTTCCTTAAAATTGTGGATCAAAATCCGTAAAAAAATGTTTTTTGAGGGTCTTGATCATCCATTCTCAATCCCTGGTTCTCTAAAGTTTCAAAGATTGAGAATTGAGTTTCAAGTTAAGACTGTCAACTTAACATTGAGTGATACTGTAAGAGGACCTTTGTAAATTCTGTGAGGCCACTATCTTTCTAGAAACCTTCTTTTGCATAATTAAATGCTTTGACCTTATTTCTCAACCTTGTCCAAGTGACAATAGTAAATTTTGGTGAACACAATGAGAGCAAAGGTTTCCTATGCATTTTCAAAGGTAAAACAAGAAGCCATCTGAATCATATTGTAATTTAACTGCTACTGGAGGAATTTCACTCTGATAGAAATGAAGAAATGTAAAACATAATTCAAGTGAAAAAAATTATCCTTTACACTTCACTGTGGTGCTAATTCTCTACATCTCATTTTAAGTAATTACTTGTTTTATTGTTCCTTGATGCAACATATTATCTTGAAAATTTTCCTAGCTTTATGAGCAAATTTAACAAAATTTGGCAAAATAGTACATGAGTGGTTAACATACATCCAATACTACCAAATGTGAAAACATACCTAATGCTCTGAGTACCAATGAGTAAATGGTTCCAAAAATACAAATGTCTTCAACCAACATGCAGAAAGTGTTAACCAAAGCACTAAGCCAGGAGTTTAAATGTTTTGGCTTGATATACACATTTCATAGAGATTATTAACCAGGTGAATCAAGTCCAAACAGTCTTTAATACAAGAGCTTGTTTCGTAGTATTTAAGACTAAAACTGAACCACCAGTGTTTATTTAAAACAAGTTGGGTGATGGCTCAATTTGCAAAAAAAAAATCAATAGAAAAAAAACAACAGTTATGATATAAAAAACCAAGTAGGAAGAAATTCGAACCTTTATTAAGGTCAGGTTTGATATAAGAGAATTTTAACACGTCAGATTCTGACAAGGTTTGATCCCCAATGATATTCTTGAGTGCAGTGTGATGTGAGCAGTGTGATCTCACAAAGTGATGCCTGATTGCATGCTTATAGAAAGAGCAGAAAAGTACAATGTTCGTGAGATAAATTCCGTGAACCTGTTTTCCGATTCGGGCTGTTCGAGACAACGGATGGACTCTTTTTCAGTTTCTATGAGCTCATTACGAACGCAGTTGATCAGTTCAAACTGCCAAGTCTTTCAGGCGCATCGTCACTATTAGCATTGGATGCCCGGTTTTTATCGGCAACACACACGTTCTAGCTCGGAGTGATACGGCCCTACTGGAGCCATGTTTAATTCCCAGCGAAGTTGAGCTTATCCAAAATGGCGGCGTTATTGCTCGATTTTCGAGAAAGGATTTCACATGGTTAGGAAGCGCTTTGGAAGCTGAAACTTTGGTGAATATTCTGTCCTTGTTGCCAAATTCGGCGAAATGGTAAGGAATGAATAAACTAACATCAAAAGCAGGCGAATGTAGAGATATCAAGTAATGTAACCATGTAGAAATATCAAGTATAATCATATGCATGAACATCAATTCGCAAACGATTCGAAAATGCACATACTTCTCCGGCCCACTCACACATTTCCCTCACTATTAGTAACAGGAATCAAGTTGAAAAGTATATAGTAAATGGATGACTTTACCTTAACAAAAATTGTCCTTTCAGATACGTTGAATAAGCTCTTCAAGAGATCGGCACGAAGTGGTTACAGGCGATCTTGCTACTAACGGACTTGCTATAATTCTGGTTGCGGCGAAATAAGTGCGCATGCTCATCGCATATTTGTGATTCCAGCGGAAATTAATTTAGTCGAAGAACGAGTAAATCATCATTTTGCACTATTTTGGACTGATATTGATGTGATCCGACCGGAAAATTTAATGGACTTTGTTCTTAAGGAAAAGTCTGAAGGGTAAGTAGAATTCTTTGGTAAAATTTCCGCACAGCCTCATACTATTGTAAAACAAATCTGTTTTCCCAATGGCAATCTATTATTTTTGTCACTGTTTTCTCTATCCAAGAACTGAACGCATAATGTAGTATGGGGCGGTGCGGAAATTTTACCAAGCTTTTCGATGTAACCTCTTTTGGTAGTAAATGCTTTTTTACCAAAGATCTTTCTATATGTTTAACTTCGAATAAGTTGTATTGGATTGAAGACAAACTCGCCGACGTCTCTACTCGATTTTAAACGTCGACGAGTTGGCGTTGGCGACTTGACTGGATACCGTTTTGGCTTGAATTTGCAACAGAAGCAGGCCTTCCCGTGGTATGTCCTCTTTCTTGAGTTGTCTTGTGTGGAACACTTGGTTGTGGTATAATTAGCTATTTCAGATTTCTAGTTACCATATATTCCCCGTCATGGGACTTGTAAAAGTCTGAATACCTTGAAGCATGTATTGCTGGCTGGCTTTCAGGCTGTTCATGACTATTGTGGCTGTCTGCAATTTTGCTACTTGTATCATGCTCTACAATACCTTTATTTAAGGAATCATCTAACTCATTTACTCTTGTTAGAAAAGGATCATTGCTCCATCAACTGGATGGGTAACTGCTATGGCTGGGAGTCTTGATGCTATATGGATTGGCACACTGGCTTTATCAGTTGGTTTAGTTGGCACATTCATCACATGAAAATCATCAGTGAGTGAGATGGATAACAAGTTTTTTGGTCTAAAAAAAAATTAATATCAATTTCATTGATTGCTTATGTGTTTACAAAAGTGTTTATGTTTATTGGTCATTGTATTTGTTATGCTTTATCTTGCAGGCTGTCAGTACAGTTTTGTCCACAACTTCCTCATGGTTGTTTTGCACGCTGCTGTTTAAACATGTCATTTATACAATGGATCATCCCATCTGGGGCTCGGATTTTTTCCGAGTTCTCCAAAATTTAATTTATCATTTATACATATTCCACTGCTAAAGCCCAAGACTCTCCCTGCAGTCTGTGCAGACCTGGTGTACCCACGAATATCAAGGAACATTTCAGCTTATTAGCTCATTCACGCTGAAAGCAATGAATGAGGTATCGTGGTGGAGCAGATGTTGACGGAAGTTGTCGACCGTGGACGGAAGTTGTATTCGGTAGGCGGAAGTTGCATTGTGGACCGTGAACGGAAGTAGTCTCGCATGTTACCCCTCCCCACTTAGTGAAGGTCAAAATCAATTTCGATGAAGCCCAGAAACTCACGTGGAAAGAAATAAAATGTTTATATGGTTTAATAAAAATAATAACCTCAAATCATATTTCCGAACTTCTGAAAATGCAACTTGAACGGAGAGGCCGAAATGTTCACACCTTGGGGACGCGTAGCGGGTTCATTTCAACACACGGTGTGACCACGCGAAAGAGCATCAGAGGTAGCCATATTGGTAAGCCGCGCGTTTGCGTTCGTCTTCAGTTGGTATAAAGTAATTGTTGCTCTATCATTGTACTTTTCCTCGTGAGCTCTTCAACTTACAGTCCACATATCAATCATAGCGGCCAAGATAGTCTCACTATAATTTTTATTTGAGCTCCAATATTTCGGTCCGGGCTTAAGGCTCGCTCGTACAAAAACAGGAATACCAATCCGGTCAGTATAAAATGCAGACTGCGGACTGCAGACCGGGTACAAAATGCAGACTGAGAATTTATACTGTTTTTTCGTCTGATACGTGATAACGTGTCATCTTACAACTTGCCGAGCGTCACGTAATCGCTTTTCCGCGACCATCTTTTACGATTATGTGCTCTATTGTGGAATATTCCTCGCTCGTTTCTTGCTCCCAGTTGTTTTCAATATAATTTCAAGCGTTCATTTAACAATTGGTTCATACGTCAGCGTGCGTTCATCGAGATATGAAGCACGCTGGAAGTTTGGAGAGCACGAAAGATGCGTAAGAGTTTTTCTAGCTTCTTGAGTGCTCTTCAAACTTCCCGTGTGCTTCATATCTCAATAAACGCACAGCTGACGTACGAACCAATTGTTTTATAACATTTTCAACCCGATGGTTTAAATGTTGTAAAAGGGTTAATATTATTCCCTCTGCCACGCTTCAGCGCATTGATAATTTTGTTTCAAGAAAACATTTAACTACGCTGTAAACGATCTTGTCTTAGATTGGTGAAAGAATTGACAAGTGAATTCATGCGTGTAAATGAACTTTATTATCTGATTGAGTACTAAATTCTCGAGGGATTTATTTGCTGACGTTATGAACGCGCACAATAGGATTAGGAAGCACGCTCACGCGATTGAATTTGATTAGACAAATTTACGCGCTATGTTGTAAACAGTCTTATCTCTTTGCGCGCGAGTTGGTTGGTGTGATGTCTGTACAGATTTTACCAATTTAATAAAAGTAGAGGTAGATGAAAATGAGATGTCACTATTGAATATTTAACACGCTCAATATTCGAGAAACAATTGACAGCCTTGCACGTGGTCCGTACGTTTCATCGTTTTAAGCGATGTGTTCATTTTGTTGACAAAAATGCGGACCAAAACTGTTCCATCGACTTGATATATTTTCAAGGCTCAGGGGTGTACACACATCGATTTTTCTATATGCGCCTTATATTGTTATCGGCTAAGTACCAGCGGATTTTTGTAGGGAAAAGCAAAGAGTTGCTTGCGTGACTGGCCATTTGTTTACTTTTATAGTAGTTTTATCTTTCATCTGATTAGTGACTACGCAAATATTAATATGTGGAAATCAGACCATATGAAGGCTTGAAATTCTATTAAGAACGATTGTGGCCGCTTTGTTAAAAATAGCACTCGCGGGAGTGCACGTGGTTTCAGCTATAGTAAGTGAGGATTTTAGTATGGGAATTGCTGCATGAAGTTGAAGTCAACACAGGTCAGGTGTTTGTCAAATAATCAAATGGAAAAGGGTTGGATGTGAGCACAAGGACAAAGATAGGAAAATGAATGTGGATTTCCGTTAAAAAAAAAACAAATAAAAAAGAATGGTAGAGGGAAAAGTTTTTCTGACAGTGAAGGTAAAGTGTTGTGGCCCAAGATTGTTGCTTGGGTTGAAAATTTGATAAATATTATTTATATTATTCGTGTTCAGCAAAATTTGGGGCAATGTCTTGTTGGCATTTGAAGACTTTATATTAAAGAATGATGAAGTGCTAAAGACCTTTCCTGGATCACACTTCAGTGAACAAAGATAATGAACCAAGGTTGAAGCTTGGAAGGCTGTAACACTATTTAGTTGTAAAGAAATAACAGTAACAGTTTATTCAAGTCATCTTTGCATATTTGTAGATACAAAGAGGTTGTTTTGTTTTAACTCCAATATAAAGTGAGGCTAATGTAACGCTTTAATTGTGTGGATTTAAGTAATTATCTTTGGCTCACAATTCGACTTTTGCTGCTTTCGACCTGTAATGTACTCTAAGGAATGTAAATGCTTTTTAACAAAATCAACATGAACATTTGTTAACTGTTCACATGAGTCCAGTATAACTTAGGTTATGAAAAACTGCATCCAGTTTTTTTTTAACCCCAAGATAACTAAACAGAACTGAAGTTGTGCATTCACTGGCAATTTAAGCAATGTAAATGACTTTTAACAAAAAAAACTGCATTAATTTTTTTAAACTGCAACATAAGAAAACACAATCTTGTGCATCGTCTGGCGATTTACATAATTCATGGTTTGAAATTAGATAGATGTTCTGCTTGTAGATGCAATGATTGCATTTTTGAAATTATTAACTACAAACACAACTACACTACTTTTGGCGTGTACTAAAACCAGGAACACTGTTGTAGTGGAACAACTTAGAAGCAGCTGGAACACCCTTTAAAAAATCCTAACCACCAAAAACAGTAAATGCAAACCATAGCTGCTAATCGCTCACCACTAACCGTCAATTCCAACCCTGATTCTAACTGTTCACTAACATTGTTAGTGGATGTTCCGGTGTTCTAGTTTTAGTAGATACCACTGTTTGCCACAGCTCTGAATGTGCACAGTTTCACATTCTTGTAACAAATTGATGAGTGTTGCCTTTTTTTGCTGAACTCAATGTGAAAAACAATGGTCATGAGTTTCACAGAAAATAATCAATTAAACATTATTAATATCAGAATATTTGTGAAATCTCAGTTCTTACTGCACAAGTAACATTTTCTCTTTCAATATATGACCAAAAAGCCTCCTCCTGCCCCTCAGGGTGTTACAGTTGACTGGTGATTAGGGGCAGGTAGAAATTGGGCTATGATTTTTGCCTTTTTGTCAACTATTATGGTGTGTTGACCAGATTTCAAGAGGAGGAATTTAGGAATTTAAGTTCTGCTGGTTCTATTTGTTTCAAAGATTTAGGAGATTTTACATTCTTGAGAAAACTCTCGATGCCATCATTGAAACATGTATAGGTTTCTAATTCTTGAGTAGTAGTTTTAACAATTATTTGTGCCACCATCTTTGTGTTACAGAAAGATGTTAGTGTTGTGATGTTACAATTGGTAGAGGTTATTTCTTCTTCATCTGGTGCTGGTTGCTCTTTAGTTGGAAATGTGTGGTTACAGGCCAAGCAAGATGGTGACTTCTTTATGTTTACTCCTACCACTTTCACTTTAAGGAGATTATTCTTGATTTCTGGTGCGTCAACGTTGATATTCTGAATACCATCTATTTCTTCAACTGTTGTGGATTCATTGGTGTTCAGATATTTCTCATCATCGAAAATGCGCACAGCTACATTTTTGAAATGGTAGGACTTTCCTCTTGCCACTTGATTTATTGTGTTCTCCCATAACACCAACTTAGCACATCCAGTTTCATCAGCCACTAGTGTGTCACACTTGTATCTGGTTTTTGTGTCTTGAACAATGGGATTCTTATTCTCTTCTTTGATAATGACTTTGACCTTAAGGTCTACAGTGGTATAGATGTTGGCTTGAAGTGCTTGACTGACTGCATGTAAATGATTGTCAAGATTCTCATTGAAGTTGAACTCTAGCTCAGTTGGCATTATTTTAGCACTCTTAGGAACTGTGTACTCTTCTACTCTTCTGTGTACTCTTCTACTCTTCTTCTTAGGGTTCAAGTTGGCTTCTTTTTAACTGGTGATCTTTTTTCATATGCAGTTAGAAGAACGCTCCGTTTTGGTGGTGAAAAACAAACAAGGCGAACAGTTTTATCGTCAGACGTCTGGAGCTTGAGGTCAAAGTAATTTGTTGTTCCATTTGATGCAGTCTTGATTTTACTTAAGCCATGCATATATCCTTCAAGAGCTGAAAATTGAAAGTTAAGCAATTATTAGATTGGAAAAGAAGTATGCATTCAATTACTTTGAAGCATTAGTGACATTAAGTCTCTGCCAAGAGTATGCTATGTGAGACTAGAATGCAATCTCACTTACTCACTTAGTGAAATAATTAGCAAAACCTTCATTACTGGAACTGCTATTGTATAGTGGTCTTCACTAAGTATCAAACTAAGTGTAAGACTGACATGGACTTTTGAAGTTACCAGTACTAGTTTAGAATTCATTTAAATTTGAATAAGTACTAAATACTGTAAGTATTACATAAAAGTGTTACTGTGGTCCAGAGTAACCGGTATGTAGTTGTTTGTTAGGCAAAAAAGTATTAAATGAAATACTGTGGTTACTTACATGTAAATTTTGACTCTTGATAATTTTTTCTGGAAAAGAGAAGAATAGGCACATGTAAATTATCTTATAATGATTGAAAAACAAGACTCCATATAAACATCTTACATATGAAAAAAAAAACATTGTTAAAGGTATACTTACTTTGGTGATGAGTCCGATGACTGAGACATGTTGGCGGTATCTCTATTGATCTGTTAAGTTAAAACAATTAACAATATAATTATGTGCTTTTAGTTGCTTAGAGTTAGTTTGATTGTTTTGAATGCTATGTTGGCCACTATGGGAACTTAAGGAGCCAATTTATTATTTAGCTGAAGCAGCTAATTACTGCACAAATTCCTTTATGATCAGAGAAATATGTTTCTAATATATTGACATTCACATGTGTTTCAGGCAAATTTGTATATACATGATCAATACAAGTCTTATTATCTGTTGTATAACAGGACACTAGCTGTCTATAGTTGTTATCCTTGACAAAGAGATCATAAAGTGGTCTTCGTTGATATTCATTGAGCCAATGGATATTGAAGTCTCCAATAAACACATTAAACTTGGTTGAAGATAGCATGAGTGTTTGCCTTAGAGCAGTGCAGAATTGACTAACTGGCACTCTAGGAGAGCGGTATATTCCTATAATTGTTATATGAGGAATAACCATTAATCTGATTGCAATTATTTCTATTCCACTTCTATTACAGCAGAATGGATAGCCAGGGTAATAATCAATGCGACTATACACTGCTGTCCTGCCATATGGACGACCATTATCATTACGAATATCATCATTTCTAAATAAACTACACTGTCCAATTTGATACATGGTATTGCTATCAGCATTACTGAAACATGTTTCAGAAAAAATATTGATGTCTGTTTTTAGGTAGTTTAAGTCTGCACGCACATCATCAATATGTTTATGCAAGGAACGTGCATTCAAGAAACACTTTTATAGCTCTCTCATCAGCATTGTAGACAGGTGAAATGCATAGTTCAAGTTTGCCCTCTGTTCTAAGATATTTCATATGTTTCTCAACTTCTGAGCTAACAGTTATTTTGTCTTCACTGAGCTCAGTGATGTACAGTCCCTCTATAGTTGTTACTCTGCTGAGCCCAACATAATGCATATGAGGAATTGCTCTTCGTCTAGTTCCAAAGTTAACTACAACTCTGGTTTCTGTGTCACCTTGTGATCTATGAATTGTTTTGGCAGCAGCAGGTCTAAGTGGAAACTGTTTTCTTACAACTTGAACAGTTCGATTACCAAATGCAAACACTGCGGTCACAGGTTTGATAGATGTCCAAGTAGGCTCGATGCCTTGGGTATACAATTGTCTGTTATCATGTCTGGTTTTTCTACCTACATCAGCATGGTCAAATTGGACCCATATGACACCAGATGGTCTGTCTGGTGCATGAAGTTGAATCAGTTTAATTACATTACTAGCACCATTTGTCATGCCATCATCAATTCTTGTATTCAGTGATATTTCTGTTCTTTCTTCAACTGCAAGATTTAGATTGTAATGCAGCTGTTTAGTGTTTTTTGGTTCCAGGTTAGGTATTTGCTTCATTATTTTATCTCTTAGTTCAGTAGATATAGCTCCTATGACACTGTCATGTGCTTTAATTGTATACTTAGTACCAGATATGCTACGGTGTGCTCTATCATTAAACTTATTTACTTTTTCATTCTCTGTAAAAAGATGTGGTGCATCAAGTGGATAGTTACTATTGTTGGCTTCTATTATTCTTTGTTTTAAGTTAACAATATCTTGTTCTGTATGCTTTCCCTCTCAACATCTCAGCACGTTGTCTCATTATTTCATCGAGTTCAAACATTTTAAAAAGTTCATTCCAAAGATTGGGTGCAAGAATGGCATATTCTGAGTGATTCATATCTTTGAATATGTAACTATCCATGACTGGTGGTAGTTGAAACAAGTCGCCAAGAGCTATAATACTAACACCTCCAAAGGGTTTTGAGCTACCCTTAATATCCTTGAGGCGGTTGTAAATTTGGATATTAAACATTGCATTACCCACCATTGATATTTCATCTAAAAACATCAGTTTTACTCCACCAATTTGACATCTCAATGTATTCAGTCTACTTGAATCGAGAGATTTGTAGTTCTTTAATGACTGAGATGCAGGTATTGCAAGAGCACTATGTATTGTATTGCCATTGATGTTATAAGCTGCTTTGCCGTAGGTGCCAACAATAATACTTTTATTTCTGTAAAATCAACACCAGCTCTGGTATTATAATACTTTAATGCTGCCTGATATAGAGCTTTGGTAAGGTGTATTTTGCCAACACCTGCACCCCCACTAAGAAAGCAGTAGAACGGTTCATCAGTTGTTTTTATAAGATGTAAAACATGGTAAAAGAATTCTTTTTGTTTCTTATTCAACATCTGTACGAGGTGTCTATATTCATTATCTTCTAACTCATTCAATATTAGTGGCTCAGAATTTGAGTCAATAGAGGGAATGCCAATGTCATCTGCAAAATTGTAGTTTTCATTGAAGTCAGGATGTAAATCTCTACTACCTTCAGCTTCATCTTGGAGCTCAACACTTTGAGTAGCAGGTGCTATTGAGTCATAAGAGTCTTCTACACTAGTCATCTCCTGTTCCATTTCACTAAAGTCTTGATTAGACTGCATATTGTTCCATTTGTTTGGAAATTACATTTGATAGCAGCATATATCGTTCTTTGTAAGAAGAACAAACACCTATTATGTCAGTTTCTTCATTTCTCCAAGGAGTGAAGAGCATAGTGAGTTCACGATAGTGCTTTTCTGTTTCCTTTTCTATATTGAACCAGCAACTTCTTATTATTCTAGCTTTTGTTCTTTCCTTCAATTTAGATGGTAGTTTATTAGTGCTCTCATTATCATCATCATTGTTAGTGAGAGATGTCTTTACAGGTAGGTTATCTGTGTCTAATTCATTGGACTGTTTTGCATATGGTTTTCCACATGAATCATACCATGCAGCCCAGTCAGCAAGCGTCACAT